>NC_041393.1:12220366-12287550 GCF_002162155.2 Triticum dicoccoides
GGCGGCGGTGGAGCGGGGGAGGGTGCGGGTGGTCGGCAGCAGCGGTGGAGCGGGGGGAGGGTGCGGGGGGGTGCTTGGCGGCGAGGGGGATAGCTATCGAGAGGGAGGGGGGTCGAGATCGAGTGTCCTCATGAATATTCAATATTTTTTCATATGGAATAAGAAAAAATATCATCAAATTTGAAAAAATATTCATGAATTCAAAAAGTGCCCATGAAATTTGAAAATATTCATGATATCGAAAAGTAAAAAAAGTGCCCATTACTAGTTTAAACTAGTAATGGCGCACTATGCAACGGTGCGCCATTAGTAGTTTTGCAAAAAAGTAAAAAAAAAATACAGTAGTGGCGCACTCTACGGCTTGTGCGTCATTAGTAGTTCTAACTACTAATGGCGCGCTCTGCCCGGATGCACCATTAATATGTTTGAAAAAATGAAAAAAAAAATTCTAGTGGCGCACCGTGTGCCTGGTGCGCCATTAGTGTCTTCCACACTAATGGCGCACCAACAGATGGTGCGCCATTAGTATATAGTAATGGCGCACCACATGTCTGGTGCACCATTAGTGTCATTTCCATCTATAGCCCTTTTCCTAGTAGTGGAGGGTGTAGTCCATGGTGAATAACTGATTCTCCGTGTTAGTGCATGTCATCCCGAGATGACAGACAAAGTCTAGGCCCGTTCTTCGATATGGTCTATGGGTATCGAGAGAGAATGTGTCGTTTTGTGCAGGAAGTGCGGGTCCTTTTACTCTGTTGGCCTCGAAACTTCTCGTGCTCTCAAAGGAGGCTGTCGCATGTATATGCATGGGCCATCCGGTGGCCCCTACGGTCTATGGACTAAACCCCCCCGGTTTATATAGACACCGGAGAGGGCTAGGGTTACACAGAGTCGGTTACAATGGTAGGAGATCTACATATCCGTATCGCCAAGCTTGCCTTCGACGCCAAGGAAAGTCCCTTCCGGACACGGGACGAAGTCTTCAATCCTGTATCTTCATAGTCCAGGAGTCCAGCCGAAGGTATAGTCTGGCTATCCGGACACCCCCTAATCCAGGACTCCCTCAGTAGCCCCTGAACCAGGCTTCAATGACGACAAGTCCAGCGCGCAGATTGTCTTCGGCATTGCAAGGCGGGTTCCTCCTCCAAGTACTTCATAGAAGATTTTGAACACAAAGGTAGTGTCCGGCTCTGCAAAATAAGTTTCCACATATTGCCATAGAGAGAATAATATTTACACAAATCTAATCTGCTGACGTATTCCGTAGCGTGACATCACACCATGGCCAAGTCTTTATTCATATCATTTTACTGTCCCACCTCAGCGCGTTTAGCGAGGCGGTTTCCTTGGTACGTCTTGTCAAAGAAGAGATCGTGTCCCCTTATTCCGGGATTCTCATCAATACGGGCGTGGGTAACCCAACCGCGCCATTGATTACGGCGCTTGGGAGATAAGCGAGTTTTACCAGGCTGGTGGGGACGCATAGTCGCGTCCGCCCATATAAGGGGATAAGGATCCACCTTTTCATCCACGCCTTCTTCCTCCTTTCCCTATCCATTTCCGCGCACTCGAGCTCCAGCGCCCAAGTCCGCACACCCTACCTCAACCTTCTCCAGCCATGTCCGGAGCAGGAGGCAAGTGGATGGTCTCCTCCGTCACAGAGGGACACATCAAAAAACTGAGGAAGGCCGGATACTTGTCTAACGACATTGCGCACCGGCTTCCCGAAGAGGGGCAGCTCATCCCCACCCCTAGGCCCCATGAGAGGGTGGTGTTTCTCCCTCATTTCCTCCGCGGACTGGGCATCCCTCTCCAACCATTTGTCAAGGGGCTCATGTTCTACTATGACCTGGATTTCCACGATCTCGCCCCGAACTTTGTCCTCAACATCTCGGCGTTTATCGTCGTGTGCGAGGCTTTCCTCTGCATCCTTCCCCATTTCGGCCTATGGCTCAAGACTTTCAATGTCAAGCCAAAGGTGGTGCGCGATAACCAGGCAGAATGCGGAGGCGCCATGGTGGGCAAGATGCCCAACGTCCTATGGCTCGAGGGCTCCTTCATGGAAACCCTAAATGGGTGGCAATTGGGGTGGTTTTACATCACCGAGCCGTGCGACCCTGAATGGGTCGCAGCCCCCGAGTTCAGATCCGGACCCCCTACGCGGCTCACCTCCTGGAAAGAGACGGGCCTGTCGTGGGGTAAAAAAGGAGAGCTCACCCGACTCCAAACATGCGTCCAAACCCTGGTGGACAAGAAGCTCAAACTTGTCAACGTAGTCCAGGTTATGCTCATCCGCCGGATCCTCCCGTGTCAACAACGGGCTTTCAACCTGTGGGAGTTCGACCTGGCGCAGCACCAAACTCTGAGCAGGCTCTTCGACACGATGTATGAAGATGCCTGGAAGGTGCTTTTCAAGGGCGCCGAGGCCCCCGCATCCGCTACCGAGGATCGCGGATTCAGCACGCAGCGTCACGCTAGTGCGGTAAGATGTCTTTACCTTTACAGGGAATTAGTTTTTCATAGTTTGACTCCATGCGGGATCTAAGCTCCCTTACCATTGACAGGATTGGTAGGAGACATCCGGACAGATCAACTGTCTGGCCCCTTTGCCCGAAGGCCCAGCGGACGCTCGCTTTGGCGAAGCTGCTGGTTCCGGCACCCTATGTGGTGCCGGAGAAGAAGGCCACGGGGACTCGAAAGAGTGCCCGGTGCCTGGAGGTGTCAGATTCATCATCCGACGACTCCAAGATGCACTCCTCCCGTGAAGACGAGGAGGAGGAAGAAGAGACCTCTCCCCCTCCAGCGGGGGAAGGGAAGAAAAGGAAGGCCGCCCCAACTAGGGAGGCCGAAGGGTCCAAGAAGGGGAAGACCCCTCCTCCGGACTACTCCACCAACGCCGACGACGGCGAAGAGGAGTGGCCGCACAGGGCCAATCCCCTGGTGAGATCGTAAGTATTCGGACACCAGAGCAATTCATAGTGTTCCTTTCTTGCACAGCTCCTACTTACACCGAATATGACTATGCAGTCCGCCCAAGGCCGGGCTCGACGAGTCGTCGAGCGGCTCCCTGGATTCGTCGGACGTGAATTCACTTCCGCCCGCTACCTCCCCCCACCCTACGGATGACGCCGAGGTGCTGTCCCAACAGGTTCCAAGCCAGGAGGAGGTGGTCCTGGAGGCGCCGCAAGGCGACCTCCCGGACTCCATGCGCAAAGGGCATAGAACCCCCTAGGGCTCCAAGTCCGTCCTTGAGCCGGACACCGCGCTGGAACCTTCAACGGTTCCGGACTCCGGTAGGCAGCCTCCTTCCAGGAGGAGCAAGCCTACCGAGCCGGTTAACTCCGTCCAACCGGAGGCACCGGACAATTTGCTGGAGGTGCTTAACGGCGCCTCCATCGACGAGGAGCACCACATTATTATGAGTGCGGTGATCCAGAAGGTTCAGTCCGCCAAGAGCGGACTGACTGAAGCCTGTGCCAGCCTTCTAACAGGCTTTGAGGTAAGTAAAGAATATGTAAAAATATTACCACATAGACAGTAGCCCCTGATGCTCTGTTCGGCATTCGGAAAGAAAACCCGAATAGAGGATCTAATAACATTCACAGGAGTCTAACATAATCAAGTCAATATGCGTATGCAGGCTTCGCTGCTGGCCTCTGCCGCACTGACTGCGGAGGTGGATACGCTGAAGCAAAACCTCGCGCGGTCCTAGAACGAGCTCGGCCATGCCAAGAGGCAACTCGAGGATAAGGAAGGTAAGTAATACCTTGCGCAAGTATATATAGAAGATGTGGTTGCAAAAAATGACAGGATCAACATGCTATTATAGGGGCCACGACCGAGGTGGCAACCCTTAAGAAAGCGTTGTCCGAGGCCAAAAACAGAGCGGCCGCGGAGTGCACAGAGAGAGGGAAGAAGGAGGTGCGGGTGGAGGAGGTGCAGAAAGAGCTCCAGGCTCTCGTGAAGAAACAAGAGAGTTTGGAGCTTGACTCAAAGATGCAAGCGTCCGAGCTTGCGGCAACCCTTGAAAGAGCGAAGTCTGCCAAGGCCGAAGCCCAGAAAGCCCTCCAAGAAATTGAAGCGATGAAGAAGATAGCGGCGGGTGAGGCATTCATTATGCAAGGAAAGCACGTGAAAGTGAATTACTTGTTACTTACTCGAGTACGGAGCTCTCCAGGAGCATTCGCAGATTTGCCCCGCAGTGCGTCTGATGCCGCCGCCTACTACTGAGCCGAAGAGGGGAGCTCGACGGAGAAGGTGTTCTGGTCTCAGTATGCTGAGGCCGGACACCTGGTGCCTTTGAGCGACCTGTCACATCCCTAGTCTGGTATGACTTGGACTAGCTGGTCATTTGTGCATCATGTTTAAATTTCATTTAAATTTGAAATGAGGATTGGTGGAACCCTCAGAATCATTTTTGAAAATGACCCAAATAAAAATTTCTCCAAAAGGGTCCAAGAAAATGCTCATGATGCCCTCTAAAAATATTGGACAGAGATAAAAACCAAAACAATATTTGTAGGAGCTCATGGACATTTATTTTGGCCATTTGGATTAATTCGATAAATATTTGCATTGGAAATATATTTCTATATATATGAAATATGGTCCAAAAATTATGCCAATTATACAAGAGCTCTGGAATAATACCATTAGCCCCTACAAAAATTGGCATAATAAAATTAAATGATTTGATATATTTATTAAATCAAACAAATGTCAGAAAAAATAGAAAACAGAAATAAAAGGAAGGAGGACTTACCTGGGCCACTTACCTGGCCCATCTCCAGCTGGCGGCCCAGCCCACCCCGCTGCCTTCTGTCGTCCCCCTCCTCGGACAGAAGGACGAGGGCGTGTGCCCGACGCTCGCCGGCACGCGCGCGCGCCACCTCCCCCCCCTGCTGGCCACCTCCTGCTTCCCCGTACTCCCTCGATGCCCCGGACGAAGCCACGCAGCTGCCCCGCACCGTTCTCACTCTCCCTCGCCCTCCTCTTCTCCGCCTGCTCTCTCTCCCTCTCACCCGAGAACCACCGCCGCCGCCGACGGGCATCACCGTAGCCACCGCCTCTCCCTCGCCTCCCCGTCGTCCCCAGGAGCTCCGCCTCGTCGCCAGCTACCTCCTCGCCGAGCCACGCAAGCCGGAGAGCCCCGTGGAGCCGTCGCCGTCGCCATCCTCGCCTCCGGCCGCCGTGGGTACTCGCCGTCAATTCGGGAGCTTCCGGGCATCCCCGACCTCGCCCTCGCGCTCGCTGGATCCGCGGTGAGCTCCTCCACCGTTCCCCTCTCTTCTCCCTCCCGTTCCCGTGCCGTAGCGCCGCTCCCCACCACGGCCGAAGCCCCTCGCCGCCGTCCATGTCGCCGCCGCCGTCTCGGCCCGCCTCCGCCCAAACCAAGCCTCCCATCGCGCTCCTGGTGCCACGAGGGTGCCGCCGAGCCCCTCAGGTGGCCTCCCCGTGCCCCGCAGCCCATTCCCGCTCGCGCCCGAACTCCGGCCGCTGCCCCGAGCTCCGCTCCGTCGAGCTCCGCCGCCCCCGCAGCCTCCCGCATGAACCCCTAGACGCGCGCGAGTCTGGGCTTCGCGTGGGTGGTCTCCGCCGCCCGAATGGTCGCCGGAACGGCGATCCCGAGCCCCTCCGCCGTCTCGGGCCTCGCCGGCGGCTAAACGCCGGCGGGATTGACCGGTCAACCGCGCTAACCTCCCCCCCCTGACGCTGACCAGTGGGCCCGACCCCCCCCCTAACCTTTTAACTAAATTAATTAACCCCTGTTAACCCCAGTGTCACTGACGTGTGGGACCCACACGTCAGGTTTGACCCTGGACAGCCCAGTTGACCGCTGACGTCGTGCTGACGTCATGCTGGCGCAATAATATAATTTCTGGATTTAAATTAAATCAGGAAAATTCCAGAAATTGTTTTAAACTTCAAAAATTCATAGAAATTCAACCGTAGCTCAGATAGAAATAATTTATATATGAAAAATTATCAGAAAAATGCAATCTTTCCATCTGTACTAGTTTCATGCATGACAAACCAACTTATACATGCTGAATATGGGAAAACACATTATGGCATATATAAGAGACTTAATTTAGAAATGCATTTCAACCTTTGGTTCAAATGGACTTCAAACGAAGTGAACACTAGTTGCATTAGCTCAATAGCATCACATCTACACGCCATGTTCATGCATCATATTGTTGCATATGATTGTGTTTTGATTGCCGGCACCGTTCCTTCTCGATAGGTCCTGCTCCGGAGACGTTCCAGAGTACCTGTCTGTGAAGCAGTGCCTCCCTTGTTGATTTACCAGGCAAGCAAACCCCCTTGTTCATCTCGATAAAACCCTACTCTCTCGCTCCTGCTCTTAGTTATTGCATTAGGACAACAACGATTCATCTGCTACTTTGTGCTGCGGTAGTTGAACCCCTTCCTCTGCATGACCTGTCATTGCCACAGTAAATAGTTGAAACCCACTAGCATGTGTAGGACTTGATTGCAGCCACTGATGTGCTCCTACCATGCTATGCCTGCTATTGCTTAGAGTTGTGTCAGGTCTGATTCATTGGGAATGAATTGGAGTGTCACGATATGTTCTGATGCCGAGAGTGAAGTGTGTGAACACGTTTTGGTAAAGGTAGCGGTGAGAGGCCATGTAGGAGTACATGGTGGGTTGTCTCACTGGAACCGTCCTTAAGCCCTGAGTTCTGTGTATGTTGTCCAATGACTCGATACTACCACACATTGGGCTCCGGGCGCTCCAAGCCCTCTCGACTTATTAACCTACTTGATCTCTGTCCAGGAGTCGCAACTAGTTTCTGGTGTTTGTAGGTAGTGCTATTTTTCTACCAAGTGGCACCCGGCAGGGTGGGCTTGGGACAGACTAGGCACACGTGGCCCGGTGTACCGAGTGGCACCCGGTTGGTGGGCTCGGGAACCCTGTACACATCGTTTGGGGCCATAAGCGACACCCCGGCCGGATCTCCTTGCGGATGGAACCCGAATAGGCGATAAACCTGGACTAGAGTCTTGTGTGGTTAGTCAGGTCGTGGCCGACACCCTCGCCAGGCTTCCGCTTGAAGGTTGCCGAGATACATGACGTGTACACGGCGGTAAGTGGCGAGAGCGTGTGTGAAGAAGTACACCCCTGCAGGGTTAACATGATCTATTCGAATAGCCGGGTCCGCGGTTATGGACTTCTTGGATGCTTACATGGTACATAGACAACTTGAAGTGGATACCCTAAAATGCTCAAGACATGTGTGAGTGCTATGGATGGCCTTCTCGTAGGGAGACGGGGACGAATCCATAGTAGTGTATTGTGTGGTGATTACTGGACTCGTGTTCGTTGTTTCACCTCCAGAGTTTCTGGTAGTCGTAGAACAGGATAGCCACAGAGTCAAAGCTGGCTTGCTGCAACCAAACCCCACATTACCTCTTGATACAAATGCATGTATGATAGGATCTGATGTAAGTCTTGCTGAGTACCTTTGTACTCATGTTGCTTTATTTATGTTTTTGCAGCGGAGACTTCGGTCTTACTAGTGTTCCCATGGACTTCGACTAGTAGCTAGTACCTCAGCTACGATCTTGATCGGATGTTGTAGATAGTCAGGCTCTTCAGCCTTTTTCTTTTGTAGATGTCTGTACCCAGACATGTAATGCTTCCGCTTGTTGCTTGTATGCTCTGTATGATGGGTCTTATGACCCCTGTTTGCAATTTATGCTATGACGGCTCTTCTGAGCCTTTATCTATATGAGTTGTTGAGTTATGCTGTGATGCCATGTTGTACAGCACATACTTGCATGTTATGCGTACGTGTAATGTGTATTGCTATGTGTGGGATCTGACTATCTAGTTGTTTATTCTTAGTAGCCTCTCTTACCGGGAAATGTCTCCTAGTGCTTCCACTGAGCCCTGGTAGCTTGCTACTGCTCCGGAACACTTAGGCAGGCCGGCATGTGTCCTTCTTCGATCCTGTGTCTGTCCCTGCGGGGAAATGTCACGCGATGAATACCGGAGTCCTGCTAGCCCGCTACAGCCCGGTTCACCGGAGTCCTGTTAGCCCAGTGCTACAGCCTGGATTCACTCGCTGATGACCGACACGTTCGATGCTGGGTCATGGATGCCTGTCCCTGTAAGTTAGTGCCACTTTGGGTTTACGACTAGCCATGTCAGCCCGGGCTCTTTATCATATGGATGCTAGCGACACCATCATATACGTGTGCCAAAATGCGCAAACGGTCCCGGGCAAAGGTAAGGCGACACCCGTGGGGATACCGTGCGTGAGGCCGCAAAGCGATATGAGGTGTTACATGCTAGATCGATGTGGCATCGAGTCGGGGTCCTGACACGACCAGCTGAAGCAAATGGTCCAGCTCACAAGGTGGCCGGACAGGTCATAAAGGGCCTCATAGTTCGGCTTTGTCCTGGAGAGGCTCTGCCTGGTAGCTACTTCGGGCTGGTGAGGCGGCTGGTGGATGCCTGTCCATGGCTTGAAGTAATCAAGCGCTCCGTCTGCATCGAAGGTGCCCGTAGGGCGCTTGCCCGCGCTAAAGTGCACTGGGTCAAGATGGATGCGGAGAAGCTGGTGAAGGACGGGCTGCCGCCGGGCAAGGAGCATCGCGTCCCAGAAGCGTATTATGAGGGCGTCCTGAAGGGTGCCCGCCTTATAGCGGATGAATGCTCCAAAGATGTAATTTTTGAGTAAACTCGCATTTGTGATCCTGTACGCTGAAAACTTGTTCATATGCGCTAAGCAACGCTTTTGAATTTAAAATACTAGTCATCAACCCGAGCATTCGCATGGGCTAGCACATTGAGAATGCCAGCTGGAATATCTTGATACTCTTTTCGGTTAAAGAATCCATGGGTGATAAAATTAGAATTACTTTATGGCGGAAGTTTTCTTATTGTTTAGCGAAGGATGTAATCGGTAACCATACTGTCCTTATTGTTTCCTCGACAATGGCATATAAATTCAATGTTGAGACCAACGGTTAGATGTATTAAGACTTAGAGAGTCCTTATCTTTATTTATGCACAAATAAAGCGCCCCTTTTTGAAAAATTTATGCACAAATAGAACAGTTCATGACTCAAGTGAGAGAAACAAAACAAATCAATACATCAAACATGTTCGTGTATGCCAATTTACTATTCCGGAAATATGAATTGCATCATCCATATTTCTTATCTGCAAAAACTCAAGAAGCTAGTAGATCGAATTTTTAAAAAGGAAGCTTCTCTAACCTGATGTAGGGAATGATTTTAATTATTAAGTGAAGTAGATTTCGGCAGTGGTCCTCGACACAACATCTGCTTAACCTTAGACCACTCATGCTGGCATTTGTACCACAATACCCATGCAACTGCACGAACTATCATTAGAAAATACATGGCAGTGAATCATATTGATCAATAAAATATGTATGATAATGTCTAAAGCATGAAAAAATTCCCAATGCTTATCCATAGGGAAAATACACTTGGTTCAGGAAGATTCTCATTATCAACACTGCGTACATTAGTGTAATAACCATGAAGATGCGTAAATCTTTTATATGGAAGCAGTATGACATCTTCTCCAACTTTTAAGCACATACAACATAGGAACACAATGCTATAAAGGAGGTTAGTATCCAATTTAAAATGTGGTGCAATTTCTCCCCTTCCATAATACTTTGAAGTAGATAGAACATACAAAAGTTTCCAGTTTTCAGAACTAAAGTATCACCAAATAGAAATAAGACCAGTTCGCTGGAGATATTTGGGCCTGCGGGCTTAATATCGTAGTCACCAGTGGAGGCCAGACATGTATGGGGGATCAGAATTACGATGCAGATTTAGGCTAATCATATTTGATCAGTTTTTTTTGCATAATAGCATTTTAGAAATTTAACAAAAACAAAACATAGAAGTCTAGTTCGAAAAGGAGCCAAATATGGTCTATTTTCCAATGATATGTGGATAAGGAAGAAAGTACACTTAACAAATGGCCTCTTGCATTTTTCTTACTTGATATTAAAGAGAAGGGATGGCGTAGATAATATCAAAGCAACTGATAAAATATAGGTCATTTCTGCAAACAACATGTATGCGCCAAAAGCTTTCTGGTGAGGAACATTAGGAATATAATTTCTCCAGTGTAGCACAATGAAGTTTTACTAAGATATACTAAACATGGGAGGAATAGACATTATATATAATTTTAGTGTTTGATTCCTATGCATGTGGAGACATAATTACAATAGCTTAAGGATTTCCTTTGACTACTAATGAAACTGAGACCGTACTTAATTATTTTGTTAAACTAACTTTATATATTAGAAATATGAATAACATAGTCTATATTATACGATATGATATTTTACGTCAATCATGACCAACGGAAGGAAAACATGGATGAACTAAGTATCACAAAAATACATGATTTCTCATGGCATATGTTATTGCTAAAAAAACTATAAATACTTAATCCTACCAACTTGCTATATCCATAAACTTGTAATATCTGATGCCGCCTTGGCCGCTAACTGATACTGTGTGATTGAAGTATGAGAAAAGGAAGGACTGTGTGATCTAACCATGAAATAGAAAATCATAAGAATGACTCAACCTGAAGTGTTATTGATTTGCTGATTTGGATTATCACAAAACTGTACCGAATGCACACATACATGCTTCCGAATGAGATGGAGGGACAGTAGGTAAATTGAGTCAAACATACATTACCCAAATGAGCAAAACTGAAATAATTTGTGATGATAACATTACTAACCAATCCATTGGCTACTAAGCCACTGTTGTTGCATAGATATTAAAGCCAAGTTAATCAAAGCCCTCTTGGTCTGTAGTTTCAATAAAATTGCGTCGGAATCCATGGACTGCCTGAAAAAACTTGCGAAAATATGCATGCATATTATAGACAAAGCTAAAATATATACTTTCTAAGCGCAGTATGTCCACTGATCCATTAATTAAACAGATCCATGCATGAAGCTTTCCCTCAATTCAAAACCATCAATATTTCATTTCTACATGGAACAGATTTACGAACAAAATAAATCTAAGGATTAATTCATGGATCATCGTTCTCAAATACTCATGGATTGTCGCCGTCCTCATCTGTTCGTCATCCATAAAACCATGTGTGGTAATATATGAAAATGAATAAAGGGGGTCTTTCTAATTCTGAATCACAGTAAAACACATGGTTCTATCCCAACAAACTGGCACCACAATTTGTGCAGCGGGGTGAGAAAGAACTTGGTGAGATTGCCCAAATATGTTAATGAGATGATCCTAATTAATTTAGATTCTCCATGAACTTTGTGAAGATAGGAGAAGGGACGCATTAGTGTTGGTTGCAGGGATAGACCGATGACTTGAGGCACAAAACTGCACACAAAACTGCATAGCTGGATTGAAGTGCATTTTACTTGCATACTGTGACGATCACAAAACTGCACACGTACATGCTTCAAAAAGAGATGGATGGCATGAGCTAAATGAAGTGAAACATATATTCTCCAAATCAGAAATACTAAAATAGTCAATGATGATTACTAACCAATCCATGGCTATTATGCCACTGTTGTTGCACTCAAACGAATACCAGGTTAATCAAAGCACCCTCGGTGTACAGTTTCAAAGAAAATCCATCAAAAACCATGGGCTACCTGGAAAACATCCCATAATATGCATGCATAAGACAGAGAAAACTAAAAATTATATTTTCTATATAAGTACAGTATGTTCACTGCTCAAAATAAAAAATGTATACATTCATAAAGCTTCCAGCAATTCAAAAATTTAATATTTCATTCGTACGTGGAACAGATTTACGAACAAAATAATCCATGGATCATCGTTCTCAAATACTAACAAATTGTCATAGGTCCTCAACTGCTCATCATCCATAACCTCCTGTTTGGTAATATATGCAAATGCATAAAGGGATCTTTCTAATTCCAACTTCTAGTAAATTCGTATGCTTCTAGCCCAACAAATTGCTGGAATTTTATCTATTTTGGGCCTAGCCCAATAGCAGTTTCAGAAATTCCTAATAAATCCTAGAGGCCCACGCAGCTCATTTGTGCAAGGCAAGAGGTGGAACAAAAGTTTAGTCCCACATTGCTAGTTTAGAGGGAGTTGGACCTCTTTATAAGGGAGGTTCTTTCCCCACTTGTACGAGCATGAGAACAAGAGGGATATCCACGCGCGCTCCTCCTCCGCCGCCCGCCTCGTCTCGCCGCGGGTTGCGGGAATGAGCCGAGCCAATATCTAAATTTTTGCCACGCACTACGGGTATACGAAAGGTCACACGGAAGCTGAAAAGATTTTTGCAAAAGTGGAGTTTGAATGCGAATGGTGCGGCCCTTCGGCTGCTGGCTGTTCGCTTCGCCTCCGTCTCTTCGTTTCGCCTCCCGTCGCTGCCCTCTCGCCTCCTTCTCTTGCGCCTATAAAAGGGAGGTCGCTCCTCCCAGAGAGACGCACCAGAACTTGTCCTTCCTCTCGCCACCGGTTCCATTCTCTGAGCTACCGCTGTCTTCCTCATCCTGGCTTGTGGCGTGCACCGCGAGTCAGGACAGTAGGCCTCCGAAACCGCACCTCTTTGAGTCCTGTACGGGAGAAGGGTGATAAGGTTTTTGGGGAGCGCTCCGCGCGACTACTGACTTCTTCATCACGGACTCCGACGACTACTTCCCCAACGACGACTTCTTCCCCGATGTCGACGATCTCATCGACGACATGGCTGGAGAGGACGTCGACCCCAAGTCCAGTGCTTCTGCTGCTGTTGTCCCGTACATATTTATGCTCTTTCTGTTAGACGTCTTGCCACAGTTCTTTGCTCTAGTTTCTGCCCTACATGTGTTAGGTTCTACTTCATATATGCAACTTGCTATACTGTCTGCTATAGATGTGTTTAGTTACAGTTCATATGTGAAGTTGCTGTTTACCTTCTCTCTGTCAGAACGCATGACTTGTTTTATCTCTACTATATTAGTAATGCTTTATCTAGTGTTTCTGTTAATAAACTCATTTGGTAAATTGCTCATATTTCCAACAATCCAAAAACCTTATTATAGCCAATTTACACCAAGTGGTTTTGCTGCTTCCATGAGACCTCCTATGTTTGAGGGTATCCACTATAAGAGGTGGCGCGTGAGAGCAGTCTTATGGTTTCAAACCATGAGTTTCTATGATGCCACTCTTGGCAAACCTGAAGGGGAGCTTGATGCTCAACAGGCACAAGCCTTTCAGAAAATGGATACTCTGTTTAAGGCTGCTTTCTTGAGTGTTCTTGGTGAGAACATAGTTGATGCTTATGCGTCAATTGATAATGGAAAAGATATGTGAGATGCACTCGAGACCAAGTTTGGTGTCTCGGATGCTGGCACTGAGCTGTACATCATGGAGCAATTCTATGATTACAGGATGGCTGAAGAGCGCTCCGTGGTTGAGCAAGCTCATGGGATACAATCATTTGCTAGAGAACTTGAGCACTTCAGTTATATGCTACCGGACAAGTTTGTTGCCGGAGGTATCATCACTAAGCTTACCTTACTGAAGCATAAGAGGCAGGAGTTTTCCATTCCGGGTCTCATTGGCACTCTTGATGTGGAAGAAAAGGCGAGAGCAAAGGACACATGTGCTCGAGGTATTGAGGGAGGATCTAGTGCCAATGTGGTACAGAAGCAGAACTTCCAGCCCCACAAGTTCAAGAACAAGGGCAAGTTTGATGGTAAAGCAAAGTTTGATGGGAAGAACAAGGCTGTGCAACACATGAACTTCAAGAAGAAGAATGGCAAGAAGAAAGGTGCTTGTCATGTGTGTGGGGATCCTGATCATTGGGCTCCTAGTTTCCCTAATCGCTATGACAAGCGTAATCCTGGGAAAGGCGGCAAGACTGCTAATGTTGTCATTGGAGACACTGACATGAAGGAGGCTGGGTATGGTATATTCTCCTGACTGGTTGATTGACACGGGTGCTAATGTGCATGTATGCGGTGATATTTCCATGTTTTTGTCTTATCAGACCGCAGGGACTTGAACCGTGCTGATGGGCAACGGTTCAAGTGCTTCTGTTCATGGTGTTGGCACGGTCAATCTGAAGTTTACTTCGGGGAAGATCGTGCGGCTGAAGAATGTGCATTATGTCCCCTCCGTCAATAAAAATCTTGTTAGCGGATCTCTTCTGTGTAGATATGGCTACAAGCTTGTCTTTGAGTCAAATAAATTTGTAATATCCAAGTATGGAACCTTTGTTGGTAAAGGCTATGAGTCAGGAGGCCTGTTTTTTTATCCTTATCGGACGTTTGCAATAAAGTTGTTAATCATATTTGCAACAATAGTGAATCAAATGTGTGGCATTCACGTCTTTGTCATGTTAACTTTGGTTCCATGTCGCGACTAGCGAAGTTGAACTTAATCCCTAGTTTCACCACTGTCAAGGGATCTAAGTGTCAAGTGTGTGTGCAAACTAAGCAACCTCGTAAGTCTCACACGACTGCGGAAACGTGAAATCTTGCACCACTAGAGCTCATACATTCAGATCTATGTGAAATGAATGGTATTTTGACAAAAGGTGGAAAGAAATATTTCATGACATTAATTGATGACTCCACTAGATACTGCTGTGTGTATCTTCTGAAATCTAAGGATGAGGCTTTGAACTTTTTCAAGATCTATAAAGCTGAGGTGGAAAACCAACTTGATCGAAAAATCAAGAGGCTTAGGTCCGACCGTGGTGGAGAGTATTTTTCCAATGAATTTGATGCTTTTTGTGCGAAACATGGTATAATCAATAAGAGGACTCCTCCCTATTCACCTCAGTCAAATGGGGTGGCCGAAAGAAAGAACCATACTCTAACTGATTTGGTTAACGCCATGTTAGGCACATCGGGTCTCTCCAAGGCATGGTGGGGGGAGGCGATATTGACAGCATGTCATGTCCTGAACCGAGTCCCCACAAAGAACAAAGAGAGAAGAATGGGGTTGTTTGGCGAAAGTCAATGTTCCAATTCCAAAGAAGCGGAAGCTTGGACCAAAGACTGTGGATTGTGTTTTTTCCTGGGATATGCTTTTCATAGCATTGGCTATAGATTCTTGGTTGTAAAATCTGAGGTACCTGACATGCATGTCGGTACGATCATGGAGTCAAATGATGCGACTTTCTTTGAAGATATCTTTCCCATGAAGGATATGGCTACCTCATCTAATCAGGAGATGCCTAGTTCATCGAATCAGGAACAGCGGTTGTCTGGTGCGGCCATGAAGGACATCATAGTCTGCTTGTGGCCAGCCGAACCCATACCGGGTAGCTTCTTCGGCCTGGTGAAGCGGCTCGTCGATGCACTCCCCTGAATAGAAATTGTGAAGCGCTCTGCATGTATCGAAGGTGCGCGGATGGATTTCTCCTGCATCAAGATGCAATGGGCGAGCGTGCAGGCGGAAGGAATTGTCGTCAAGGGTCCGCCCGCTGGCAAGAGCCATCGCACGCCAGAGTGATACTTCGACAGCGTTCTTGAAGGTGCTAGGATAGTGGAGGGACAGTGCTCAAAGGACATTATATTTGATTAGATTTGTCTGAGCTGTATCCGATGCTTGTAATATAAACCAAGTATTTTGTTGTTTGTTTAAGTATGATCCAGAAATTCGAATCCTCCTTATCTGGCAAGTTTAAATTTCTGAAAGTTTTTGCAGTCTTTGGCTTCATCCCCCTTGTGAATAACCTAGGGGTGTTCGGTACCACGCACACTTGCTCTTAACCCAACATCTTTGTCCATGAAGGAGGCGAGTTGTGCAGCGAACGACGCAACCGGACTATATGGCTTTAGCACTTTCACTTAGCCATGGGAGTCATAAATAGCGGACTAGGAAGTAGCCCCTGGTGCGTATGCGGTTGTCCAAATAGGATTGCCTTCGAACGCATTGCTGGAATAACCAGCCCCTCGTATAAAATGGAAGGAACCGTTAAGGATTCCGGATAGGTTGCCGAATAGCTGACTGGCTCTTGCCTCATCATGACAGTCAGTTTTCGGATTTCTCTGCTGAGGTCCTTTGACCGGACAAACTGGAAACACAGTCGCAGGAGTTCTCCCTTTACTACCTTAGCCGGCCAAGCGGAACATAAGGCGGCAAGCACAGGAGCCGGGCAGCCCAACTATTGACGAAAGACATGATTCGGAGCAAATGCATATAATGCAATATTCGGGACGCCGAACTATCACTCAGAGAGTGTTCGGACTTTTAAAACGTGTGAGGGCATATAGGAAGCCCCTGGCAGGTGTAAACTTTGCCAGATTACAGTTGTCGAAATGACATAAAAACAGAGAAGGGTCAAAAAATAGTACTGACAAAGGAAAACTGCTTCCATTAAATACTATCGCATACGTCAAAACGCTTTTGTACAGATTTAAACCAATCAAAATTTAAAGCGGCGTTATATGCCGATAACTCAAAGACAAAGGAAAGCCAGAAAACAAGTCCCAAAAAGGAGAGTAACACTTCTTTCACGGATCCTTTCGATGACTTGCCGCACGTCTGCGCTGTTGTTGCCTTGATAGGGGTCCTTCGAGAGGATTCATAGAGTAGTTGCTTGAGAACCTGAAATATAAGAAAGTGAATAGTAAGGTCTAATAGGGTCCAGCCAAACTACATACCATGTTTTCCGCTTGCCTTCGGCGCTGCCCATGGTATTTTTAGTGCGAAGTTATGCATGCGCGGAACATAGGCCGCGATAATTTGGGGCAATCGGCGAAGGCCGAACTGATAATCCAGCTCTGGATAAACCGAGCTGTTGTTCATCGGAACAGTCTGGGTTTGTTTAGTAGAATCTGGGGCCTTGATGGCCGACGAACTATTAGGCTTAAGAGTGCCGCTCTGTACTTCGGCTTCAAGGGCCGCAGTATGCTCCTCGGTGCGGAGGGAGCACTCCGTATTTCCATTGATGGTGATGACACCACGTGGTCTGGGCATTTTAAGCTTTAAGTATGCATAATGCAGGACATCATTGAAACGGGCAAATGTCGTATGTCCGAGCAGGGTGTGATAGCCACTGCGGAAGGGGACGATATTCAAGATCAAGTCTTCGCTTCGGAGGTTGTCCGACGAGCCAAAGACCACTTCCAATGTTATAGAGCCCGTGCACCGAGCTTCGACACCTGGTATCAGCCCTTTAAAGGTGGTGCTTCTAGGATTGATTCGTGATGGGTCTATGCCCATTTTCCAGACAGTGTCCTGGTAGATTAGGTTGAGACTTCTACCACCGTCCATGAGGACTCTAGTGAGGTGGTATACATAAACTATCGGGTCTAGGACCAGAGTTGCCGAACCTCCGTGATGGATACTGATTGGGTGGTCTCTGCGATCGAAAATAATCGGGCAAGCCGACCATGGGTTAAATTTAGGGGCTATAGGCTCGACGGCGTAGACGTCCCTTAATGCGCGCTTGTGCTCCCGTTTAGAGATATGCATGACATATATCATGTTCACTGTTTTTATCTCCGGGGGGGAATTGCTTCTGACCCCCTGTCTTTTGGGGGCAAGGATCCTCATCTTCCTCGCTTGGTGGCTCTTTCCCCTTGTGTTCGGTGTTCATTTTACCGGCCTGTTTGAAAACCCAACGGTGTCTGTTGGAGTGGTTGGCACGCTTGTCAGGGGTGCCATGAATTTGGCAGGGCCGATCAAGTATTTTGTCCAAGTTGGATGGACCGTCCTTGCTTCCTTTAAAAGGTTTCTTCCGCTGACCGGATTTTGAGCCGATGAATCTAGCGTTGACCGCAGTGTCTTCGGCTTCTTCGGTATTGTTTCGGCGCTTATGCTTGTTGCGCCTGGCTTACCATTGCCATCCCTGGGTTCCGAAGTGCTAGGGTCGCTGGCGCTATTGCTTCTATGAGCTAGCCAGCTATCTTCTCCCGTGTAGAAGCGGGTCATCAGTGCGGTGAGGGCTGCCATAGTTTTCGGCTTTTCCTAGCCTATGTGTCGGGCAAGCCACTCATTCTGGATGTCATGTTTAAAGGCTGCTAAGCCTCGTCCTCCGAACAGTATTTGATTTGGCTCTTTTTTATCAAGAGCCTAGTCCAAAGTTTTCGGGCTGGACTATATGACTAAGGTCATCGGCATCCGGCGATCGAACATAGGTACCTTGGAAGTTGTCTAGAAAGGCATCTTCCAAGTCTTCCCAGTTTCTAATGGAGTTCTCTGGGAGGCTGTTTAACCAATGCCGAGATGGCCCGTTTAATTTTAGGGGGAGGTAATTGATGGCGTGCAGATCGTCGCCGCGAGCCATGTGAATATGGAGAAGGAAATCTTCAATCCACACCACGGGATCAGTCATGTCGTCATACGACTCGATGTTTACGGGTTTAAATCCTTCTGGGAATTGATGCTGCATTACCTCATCCGTAAAGCACGAGGGGTGAGCGGCGCCTCTGTATCGGGCGACGTCGTGGCGGGGCTCAAACGTTAATTGTGTCCGGCTACCGATCCTTGTGCGGTCGGGTTGGACGCGCCGGGCTTGATAGCATCGTCCCTTGTTGGGGCGCGTCCCCTTGACCCGTATATTGATCTGGTCTGTCCGGCTCTATTGTCCAGGTCCGGACGCAGATCATATGTGTAGCCCAAGGCTGGTGCCTTTCCGCCTTGTCGCCGAGGGGGTAGGCTTTTGTTTGGCGTAATTAGCCAGTCTATCACGCCCCCGGGGCGAGCGGTCTGGTTTATCAGCCGCATTGTATCTTGACGGTATTTGCTCAAGGGCCTCGTCGTCATATTGTGGAAGGAGCCGACATTTAGGATAGCTCTTTTTTGGTCACGCAAGGCCTTGTTCTTCGGCGACGAGGACTTGGGTCCACCTGTCATTGAGCGTATTCTGTTTGGCCTGAAGCTGCTGCTCCTTCTCCTTTAGGCTCCTTGTAGTTGCGATGAGCTCTTGCTTGAAGCGATCATGCTCGAGAGGGTCTTCGGGTACGATGAAGTCTTTGGTATCGAAGGTGGCCTCGTCTTTGGAGGGCAGCATATAGTTGATGTCCTCCGAGTCCTTGTTCTCGGTAGGTGCATCCGGATTGACTTCTCCGTCCACCAAATACTCCTGCTCTATGTCAGGCTCAATGGGGTTATCTTGGTCATTGGTGTTTTCTAGACTGTTAGTATCTCTAGTGCCGGTATTGTTGTCCTTCCCTCGCCGTGATTGTGAGCAGCGGCGTTGATGACAACGTTTGGTTTTTTCCTCGATGGGTTTGTACACAGGGGATCCTTTGGGTCGTCGTCGTTCTTTTTGGGAGTATCCACCATATACACATCGTATGTGGACATGGCAGTCCACTGGCTGGTGACTGGAGGGTGGTGATCTGGCTCTGCTTCGGCATCAGCGTCTAAACCGTCGATGTCTTCGGAAGTGTAATCCAGTAGGTCGGTTAAATCCTCGACCGTAGCTACCATATGGGCGGTGGGTGGGATGCAAAATTCCCTGAGTTCGGCCTCGAGGTCGGGCAGAACATAGTTCAGAGAAGATATCTCCGTAATAGCGAGAGGTCGCATAAGGTCCATGGCCTCTTCACAGAGCGAAGTCCGAACCGGGGATCGGGGGTTCGCGGGGCTAGATGCGGCGAAGGTAACCGAATCCGGTCCATCATCTATGGACCCCGGGAGTTTGGGGCTGCCGCCCAGGGGTGAGTTCGCCTCTCCGATGACAGGGGAGGTCCTGTTTGACTCTAGGCTCACCGAGCCCACAGGGCCCTCTGGTTCTATGGCAGAGGGCTCCACGATTAGGGATAGTCCGGTGGGCTTTAGGGCTCCATCTTCGGACAAAACGACCTGCTCCGAATTTATGTCCGAAACAGGGATCATGGCCGATTCCTGTACGGAGCCTGACGGCGAACCCAAAAAGTCTCCCTCTTGCAGGTTGAGGGGGGTCGGGGCCGCGAATCATTCGAAGATCAAGTCTCCTCGGATATCCGTGACATAGCTTAAATTTCCAAACTTGATCTGACGACCAGGGGCATAGCTGTCGATCTGCTCAATGCGGCCAATCGAATTGGTGTGGAGAACAAAACCACCAAAGACGAAGAGATGCCCAGGAGGGAAAGCTTCTCCGGAGACAACGTCGCTGTTGATGATCATGGGGGCCATCAGATCCTGTTCCCGATGGCACTGAGGAACTCTAATGAAAGCACCAATGTCGGTGTCAAAACCGGTGATCTCGGGTAGGAGGTCCCGAACTATACGTCTAAGGATCGATGGTAACAGGAGACAGGGACACAATCTTTAACCAGGTTCGGGCCCTCTTGATGGAGATAAACCCTACATCCTGCTTGATTATATTGGATGTGTATAGGGGTTACAAGAGTTGATCTACCATTAGATTGTAATGGTTAAATCCTAAAAGTCCATCCTACAAGTATTCTGATCATCCCTAAGGACTATGCCCCCTGGTTTTTATAGACATTGGAGGGGCTACGCTAGATACAGAGTCGGTTCACAAGGAACGAAACTATATATCCGCACAATATTCTTGCCATCCACGCCAAGGGGAGTTCTATTCGGATACGGGAACAATTATTGGATCTTGTATCTTCTCGACCTATCATTCTGGCCCAGGCCGCATAGTCCGGACACCCGAGGACCCCCTAATCCAGGACACCCTCAGTCACTCCGAGTGTCGGAGTGGTATCTCTGGGCCCTCTCGGTAATACACATCATAAAAAGCCTTGGAAGCAAAAGAATAAGTAGTTAGTCAAAGAAATTATGTATTACGGAACGAGTAAAGAGACTTGCCAGTAACAAGATTGAACTAGGTATTGGGAATACCGACGATCGAATCTCGGGCAAGTAACATACCGACAGACAAAGAGGATTACGTATGTCGTCATAACGGTTCAACCAAAAATATCTTCGTGGAATATGTAGGAACCAATATGGGCATCCGGGTTCCGCTATTGGTTATTGACCGGAGAGTTGTCTCGGTCATGTCTACATCATTCCCAAACCCGTAGGCTCCACACGCTTAACGTTTGATGACGATTTAATGTTGTATGAGTTATGTGAATGGTAACCGAATGTTGTTCGGAGTCTCAGATGAGATCACGGACATGATGAGGAGTCTCTAAATGGTAGAGAGGTAAAGATTCATATATTAGATGATGTTATTCGGACACCAGAAGAATTCCGGATCGTTCCGGGTAATTTTTGGACTACCGTGAGGTTACCGAAACCCCCGGGAGAAGTTATGGGCCTTATGGGACATAAGTGGGAGGCACACCAGCCAATAACGGGATGCTGCGCCCCCCAAAGGGAAGGTGGCCGAATAGGACTACGAAAGGGGGATGTGCCTCCCTTTCCTTCTCCCTCTTCCCTTCTCCCTTTCCTACTCTGTATGGGAGGTGGAATCCTACTAGGACTCCCACACCTTGGGGCGCCTCCTAGGGTCGGCTGCCTCTCCCTCTCCCACCTTTATAAACAGAGGCAGGGGCACCCCAAAGGCACAATAGACATTGTCTTAGCCGTGTGCGGTGGCCCCTCCACGATATACACCCATAGTCATATCTTCGCGGTGCTTAGGCGAAGCCCTGAGTGGATCACATCACCATCAACGTCACCTAGCCATCATGCTGACAGAACTCATCACATCCCCAACACCTTGCTGGATCAAGAATTCGCGGGAGGTCACCGAGCTGAACATGTGCAGAACTTGGAGGTGTCGTACGTTCGGTACTAGATCGGTTCGATCGTGATCGGATCGCGAAGAGCACGACTATGTCAACCGCATTGTTATAACGCTTCCACTTTCGGTGTACGAGTGTACGTAGACACACTCTCCCCTCTCGTTGCTATGCTCTCCTAGATAGATCTTGCGTGGTCGTAGGAATTTTTTTGAAATACTACGTTCCCCAACACCTTTTTAGGCACACAATGAACTGGACTTACCCATCTACTATAAGCTATGGGATAGATAATAACTCCTCCCGGAAGCTTTAATATCTCAATTCTTGCCACTTCCTACATTTTTGGATTGAATCAACGTTGATGATCAACAACGGGTTTAGCATCTGGCTCCATATTAATCTTGTGCTGACATAGAGTGGGACTAATGCCCTTGAGATCATCCAGAGTATACCCAATAGCAGCACGATGCTTCTTTAAGACTTTTAATAATCTTTTACCTTCGTGTGTTGAAAGGTTAGCACTGATAATAATAGGATATATTTTCTTTTCATCAAGATAGGCATACTTCAGAGTATTAGGCAGTTGCTTCAATTGAAAAACAGGATCACTCTTAGGTGGAGGAGAACCTCTAAGAGTTTCAACAGGCAAATTATGCTTAAGGATAGGTGGCTACTTAAAGAAAATTTCATCTATTTCATTCCTTTCATTCACGTGTAAATCAATCTCAAGCTCAAGCAAATATTATTCTAAAGGTTCAGTAGGAGGCACAACAATGGCAGCAAGGCTAACAATTTAATCTTTGCTAGGCAATTCTATATCATGTGGTTGTCTATGAAACATAGAGAAATTAAAATCACGAGACACACCACCAAAGTTGACATTAACAATTTCTTTAGCACAATCAATCTTAGCATTAACAGTATTCAAGAAATGTGCACCAAATATGATCGGACAAAAACTATCTTGTCGAGAACCAAGTACGAGAAAATTAGTAGGGTATTTGATCTTACCACATAAGACATCAACATCTCTGACAATTCCAAGTGGAGAAATAGTATTTCTATCGGTGAGCTTAATTGTGACATCAATATCTTCAACCTCAGCGGGTGCAATATCATTCATGACTTCTTGATATAAAATAAAGGAATAGCACTTATGCTAGCACCCACATCACATAAACCATGACAGCAATGATCTCCAATTTTCACATAAATAACAGGCATGGCAACTACGGGTCTATTTTTATTCTTAGTCTCTGGACTAGCAATTCTAGATGCATTCGCTCAAAAAGAAATAACATGTTCATCTAATTCATCAACTAAAAGATCTTTAACTAATGCAATGCTAGGTTCAACATTAATTTGCTTAGGAGTTGCAGAAATTCTAACATAACTTTTTCTAATAACAGAAGAAACTCTACAATGCTCTTTAATTCTAGCAGGAAAATGAGGCTTCTCAAAATAAGTAGTAGGAACAACTGGATTAACATTGTAAACAATAGTTTTCTTCTTCTTGAGTTCTGGGGGTTCTTCCTTAATATCTAAAGGAGGATGGTATTTGAACTATTTTTCCTTAGGAAGATCAACATGTGTAGCAAATGATTCATAAAAAGAAGCTACTATCTCAGAGTCAAGTCCATACTTAGTGCTAAACTTGTGAAAAGCATCGGTTTCCATAAAAGATTTAACACAATCAAACATAGGATTTATACCAAACTCATTACCTCTGTTGGTCTCCCAATTCTCATAGTTGCGCTTAATATTCTCAAGAATACCCCATCTGAATTCAATCATATTCTTCATAAAAGAGCTAGTTGAAGAAGAATCAAGCATATATATTTCGATCATTATGAGAAAGTCGAGCATAAAAGTTTTGAAGAATTATTTCTCTTGAGAGCTCATGATTGGGGCATGCGTGATGCATATACTTAAGCTCCCCCAAGCTTGAGCGATACTTTCTCCTTCACGAGGCCAAAAAGCATAGATATAGTTCCGATCTTGATGAACCAAATGCATAGGATAAAATTTCCGATGGAATTCGAATTTCAACCAGTTCCAATCCCTTGTATCAGTATCATAGCATAACCTATACCATGTCGAGGCCTTTCCCTCCAAAGATAAAGGGAATACATTCTTTTTGGCTCTATCTCCAGATAAAACTGCCACTACTAGGGAAAACCTTATACACAGAATCTTAGCAGCAGCGTGGTTTCAATCAAACGCTACTGCTAATTAGCAGTAGCGAGCTCCAGGAAACCGTGCTACTAACATCCCGATAGCAGTAGCGCTCTAGGTCAAACAAGCGCTACTACTATAATTGCCACGGCGTTTCCCCAGGCTAGATATAGTAGTAGCGCCCTTCTCCTGGATGCGCTACTGCTAAAGTACTCAGTAGTAGCGTTTTTCTTTAAAACTCGTTGCTATTAAGTATCACCGCAACTAATTAAGTTTAGTCCCATACTGCTAAGCGAACAAGATGTTTACCATCTGAAATATGTTACTTCTCAAACTATCTCGAGCACTTGGTCTTCATTGAACTATATGTGTAGGATTTTTGGCTGCAATATGAATCTTCGCCTGTGCCTATACAGGTATGGTGAAGATTCATGTTGACTATTTAGATTCTACACAAACAGATCAATGATGACCAATGTATATTTTTGATTCTACACAAAATAACTGCTTCATTCAGTAGTAGGGTTTTTTCCTAAAACGCGCTATAGCTAATTAGCTATAGCGCGTTTACTTAAGAGCGCTACTGCTAGTTCGACTTAACCACCCGCGCCCGGGCTCAAATTTTTGCTAAGTCCTCCTTTCCCCCATGTTCCCCTACTCCTCTGTCGCCACCACCCAAGCCCGAGCCTGCCCTCACCGCCGCCACCCGAGGCCGCCCTCAACCTCACCGCTGCCGCCCGTCGCCGGCCGAGGCCGCCCTCAACCTCACCGCCGCCGCCCGCCGCCGCTCTCGACCTCACCGTCGCCCCCCTCGACCTCACCGCCGCCGCCCGAGCCAGCCCAGGACCGCGCCTCCTGATCCGGAGCCTGCCCTCGCTGCCCCTCCCTTCGTTGCCGATAACCTCCCCGCCACCATCTCTCCCCTATCTGTAAGCCCCCCACCCCTACCCCACCCCCTCTATCCCTGCTTAGTTAGTAGATGTTTTTTAGTAGTAGTAGATGTTATTTTAGGGTTCATAGATAATGATTTTTAGTAGTAGTAGATGTTAATTAGTATTAGTGATGGTACTAGTTAACTAGGGCAGTATGGTTAATAGTAGATGTTTTTTACTATTGTATAATGTAGTTGTTTTTACTGTTTTTAGTAAGTGTTTAAAATAATTAGTAAGTAAATTAATAAACTAGTCGAACTAGTTTAGTTTTAGTTGAACTAGTTTAGTAAGTAAATTAATAAACTAGTTGAACTAGTTGAATTAATAGAACTAATGTATTTTGAGTAAGAAAATTAATATAACTAGTTGAACTAGTTTATTTTTAGTTTATTCTATTTATAGTAAGTTTATATTTAGTAAGAACTATTTGAATTAATAGAACTAGTTGAACATGTCACATTTGTTGTTATTTTTTTAGTTTAAGCATTTATTCCCACATCGATGTCGTTCGCTAGGGCTTTATTTATAGGGTTTTTGTTTTTGCAGAAATCAAGGAGCCCCTCCATCATCCCCGTCGTCGTCCCCTTCACCGCCCCCCTCCGACCTCGGGGTGAGACCAGCCAAATCTCCATGTCAATATAAGTCCTCTATGATATGATGTAGATAAAAACATGTATATCTTGTCTTCCTCAAATAGGATATGTGGTTGCCCAAGTGGCCGGTCATGTTCATGTTACACCTCCGAGTCGCCTATGTTATGCCGGAGTGTTGATTAATTTCTGTTCCGGCAAATTTCAGGCGCTCGATATGTCCTGTTTAGGAAAGGTCATGCCGGAATTTTTTGTGAATTTTGGCATGACTTGTGCTAGAATATGTAGGAAATATCAAGTGGCTGGATTTTCTAGAAAATTATTTTAACGACATTTCGGGTTGACATTAAGTCTGCCGAGGCTCCATCACCGAAGGTCGAAAAATAAGCGAGGGAGTGTATCCACCATATATGAGAGAGGACGAAGAATCCCGACTGTTGTCGTGGGGGTCGTTTCTCCTTCTTTTCCTTGTGCTAGACCTTTGTTATGCACTAGGGAAAGAAGGAGTAACGACCATCACCGACGGTCGCAAATGTCAGAGAGTAGGAATCAGTGAGGGTGAGTCTCCACCATATAGACTCGATAGACCGATAGTCAACCCGTGATGAATAATAATGATCTAATTTAATTTTTATAGTACATATATTTAAATGTACAAGTTTAACATTTGAATTATGAACATAGGAAATGTCGTACTCGGACGACAAAAGTCTCCCGGGGGAGTGCTCCTGGTGCCACGACGACCGGGGTTTCTGCGACAGGCCTCACCTGGACGAAGATCGACGCTTCAGCGGTAAGCTACGACGAAAAGTGTTTTTTCGTAATTGCTCGACTTGTACTACTTCAACGTGTAATTTTTATCTTTTACAATTCGACTAGCTTATCCCACGCCATGTAAGACGCTATGTCTTGGAGAGGATGGGTTTTAAAGATCATGAGAGGAATGAAACAAAGAAAATTAACCTAGGGACCCATCATGGTATGGATTTTGAGGTAAATATATACAATTCTAAGAGCGTTTCCCATTTTGGTTGCCCGGGTTGGGAAGTACTTTGCAAGATGTATGATTTTCAAGAGGGTATTATTGTCACCATGGATCTGGGTGATCCTAACATCGACCAAGACAATTTGGATATTTGGGTCCTTGTTGATACGCTTCCAATTCTACCACTATGTGAGTTTCTCAAACATAGTTATTAACTAATTTATATTGTTCATTTCAAAATAGTTGACAGCTTATTTCCATTGACAGCTTATTTTCATTGTTCAAACAATGTGCGGAACATGGTAGACAGAACCTATTACACCGATGGCTCTGAGTTAACTTATCAGGAGAAAAATCATCTGGTCGCATTTTGTACTGATCTTGAGAATTACAATATCTATAATAAAACTCCTCCACATTATGGTCAATACGTGCCACTAGTGCACGTGTTGAACTACCGTAACATCCATGGAGATGCCATGGTAAGATTTTTTACTATTACGACATCCGTGCATCTTTTGCATAAATTCTTTTAAAACTTAACTACATTGCTAACTACGAAGTTATTACTTTGTTTTTCAATAGAAAATTCCGGATGATTGTGTGCCTCATCTGACGTGTCAGAAAGGTCGCCTTAATGTTTTGAACATACAACTAGGTCGTCCTACGAATCTCACCTGTCCATATCGGATTTCTAAAAGAGATGGAGACATGAAAATCATAAAATGAAAAAAATGTATGGACAGTCGTAAGGAGCTACTTGGAAGCAACATTGTCCGAAAGGGAAGAATTGGAGACAGGATAATCTCCATTCCCCATAATGGAGAGTCAGGGGCTATCTTGTTTTCTGCTATTTTACCTAAGAGAATATAGTAGGTCCTAAGAGAATTTAGTAGGTCCTATGAGGTACAATATTTATTATGTTGTACAATGTATTGGAGTTGACGATGCGGAGTAGTTGACTAGTGACCAACTTGCTATGTGATGTCTCATTGATGAAAATGATGATCATGAGGAGGTGTTATATGACAATAATGTATTATAATGATAAGTTGTTAATGATATGATGATGATGATGATGATGATGATGATGACGATGATATTTGTTATATCATTGGGTGAAAGAACCGCGGATTAGTTTCAAGTGGATGTCCATCCACTTGAAACTAGTCCACGGTTCTTTCACTCACTGATGTAATAACTCATTATGATGTAAAAACAATCTCTAAATTGCTGCTGTCTGAAAACTTGTATAAAGGTGTATGAATAACACGTGAAATAAAAATGAAATAAAATACGAAATAATAGTAGTAGCACGTGCAGGGAGAAGCGCTACTAGTAATTACCAGTAGCGTTGTTTGGAGAAAACGCTACTACTAAGTCGATATAGCAGTAGCATCGATTAACCCACGCTACTGCTAACCTTTAGCTGTAGTGCCGTACCAGTAGCACGCCATCCCGCGGTACTGATAGGCCTAAAACCCGCGTTGCTGCTAGGCTTTTCCCTAGTAGTGTGCAAGCTTAAACAATCCACAAAATTCATCCATATAGATCAAGTGCATATCAGGATGTTTAGTACCGTCTCCTGCATAAGGATTAGCTAGCAGTTTCTCAACAAGACCAACAGGAATTTCATAAGCCACATCTTCAGTATCATCAATAGGTGCTGGAGAGGAAACTCTAGTAGTTTCCGGTCGAGGTGAAAATACACCGAACAAGCCTCTCAAAGTATTACTTTCCATAGTGACAAGTGATTGTAAATTTCAGCACGTAGAAAAAATGTTTCATCACCGATTTCCACTTACCAAAGACGTTTCACTCCCCGGCAATGGCACCAGAAAAGAATCTTGATGACCCACAAGTATAGGGGATCAATCATAGTCCTTTCGATAAGTAAGAGTGTTGAACCCAACGTGGAGTAGAAGGAAATGGCTAGCAGTTTTCAATAAGGATATTTCTGGAAACACTGAAACAAGCAATAGCAAGTAGTATCATAGCAAGATAGTTTGTAACGAGTAACAAGTGACAAATATGAATAAGGTGCAGCAAGATAGTCCAATACTTTTTAGTGCAAAGACAGGCCGGAACAAGTACTTATAATGAGACAAGCGTCCTTGAGGACACACGTGAATTTCATCTTGTCAATTTCACCATGTTCATATGATTTGCGTTTGGTATTTTGATGATTTGATATGTGGGTGGACCGGTGCTTGGGTGTTGTTCTTACTTGAACAAGCCTCCCACTTATGATCACCCCCTCCCGCAAGCATCCGCAACTACGAAAGAAGAATTAAGGCAAAGTCTAACCATAGCATTAAACATGTGGATCCAAATCAGCTCCTTATGGAAATAGCGCATAAACTGGGGTTTAAGCTTCTGTCACTCTAGCAACCCGTCATCTAATTACTACTCCACAATGAGTTCCCTTAGGCCCATGTATGGTGAAGTGTCATGTAGTCGGTGTCCACATGACACCACTAAGAGAATCACAACATGCATATTATCAACGTAATTCGGAACAGATAGTCCACCAGGACCCTTTCCAAATATTACTTGTAAATCCTTAACCATATCAAGTATCTGATCACCAGTATTCTTGAATACTGTTAATGCTAAGATTGATTGTGCCAAAGAAGTTGTTAATGTCAACTTTGGTGGTGTGTCTCGTGATTTTAATTTCTCTATTGTTTCATACACAACCACATGATATAGAATTTCCTAGCAAAGATTAAATTGTTAGCCTTGCTGCCATTGTTGTGCCTCCTACTAAACCTTTAGAATAATATTTTCTTGAGCTTGAGATTGATTTACACATGAATGAAAGGAATGAAATAGATGAAATTTTCTGTAAGTAGCCACCTATCCTTAAGCATAATTTGCCTGTTGAAACTCTTGGAGGTTCTCCTCCACCTAAGAGTGATCCTGTTTTTCAATTGAAGCAATTGCCTAATACTCTGAAGTATGCCTATCTTGATGAAAAGAAAATATATCCTATTATTATTAGTGCTAACCTTTCAACACACGAAGGTAAAAGATTATTAAAAGTCTTAAAGAAGCATCGTGCTACTATTGGGTATACTCTGGATGATCTCAAGGGCATTAGTCCCACTCTATGTCAGCACAAGATTAATATGGAGCCAGATGCTAAACCCGTTGTTGATCATCAACATCGATTCAATCCAAAAAGTAAGGAAGTGGCAAGAATTGAGATATTAAAGCTTTCGGGAGCAGGTATTATCTATCCCATAGCTTATAGTAGATGGGTAAGTCCAGTTCATTGTGTGCCTAAAAAGGTGTTGGGGACCGTAGTATTTCAAAAAAATTCCTACGATCACGCAAGATCTGTCTAGGAGAGCATAGCAACGAGAGGGGAGAGTGTGTCTACGTACACTCGTACACCGAAAGTGGAAGCGTTATAACAGCGCGGTTGACGTAGTCGTACTCTTCGTGATCCGATCACGATCCAACGATCTAGTACCGAACGTACGACACCTCCGAGTTCTGCACATGTTCAGCTCGGTGACCTCCCGCGAACTCTTGATCCAGCAAGGTGTCGGGGATGTGATGAGTTCCGTCAGCACGATGGCTAGGTGACGTTGATGGTGATGTGATCCACTCAGGGCTTCGCCTAAGCACCGCGAAGATATGACTGTGGGTGTATATCGTGGAGGGGCCACCGCACACGGCTAAGACAATGTCTATTGTGCCTTTGGGGTGCCCCTGCCTCTGTTTATAAAGGTGGGAGAGGGAGAGGCAGCCGACCCTAGGAGGCGCGCCAAGGTGTGAGAGTCCTAGTAGGACTCCCTAGTCCTAGTAGGATTCCACCTCCCGTACGGAGTAGGAAAGGGAGAAGGGAAGAGGGAGAAGGAAAGGGAGGCACATCCCCCTTTCCTAGTCCTATTCGGCCACCTTCCCTTTGGGGGGCGCACCATCCCATTATGGGCTGGTGTGCCTCCCTCTTATATCCCATAAGGCCCATAACTTCTCCCGGGGGGTTCCGGTAACCTCACGGTACTCCGAAAATTACCCGGAACGATCCGGAATTCTTCCGGTGTCCGAATAACATCGTCCAATATATGAATCTTTACCTCTCTACCATTTAGAGACTCCTCGTCATGTCCGTGATCTCATCCGAGACTCCGAACAACATTCGGTTACCATTCACATAACTCATACAACATTAAATCGTCATCAAACGTTAAGCGTGTGGAGCCTACGGGTTCGGGAATGATGTAGACATGACCGAGACAACTCTCAGGTCAATAACCAATAGCGGAACCTGGATGCCCATATTGGTTCCTACATATTCCATGAAGATCTTTTTGGTTGAACCGTTATGACGACATACGTAATCCTCTTTGTCTGTCGGAATGTTACTGTCCGAGATTCGATCGTCGGTATTCCCAATACCTAGTTCAATCTTGTTACTGGCAAGTCTCTTTACTCGTTCCGTAATACATCATTTCTTTGACTAACTACTTAGTATTTTGCTTCCAAGGCTTTTTATGATGTGTATTACCGAGAGGGCCTAGAGATACCACTCCGACACTCGGAGTGACTGAGGGTGTCCTGGATTAGGAGGTCCTCGGGTGTCCGGACTATGCGGCCTGGGCCGGAATGATAGGTCGAGAAGATACAAGATCCAATAATTGTTCTCGTATCCGGATAGAACTCCCCTTGGCGTGGATGGCAATAATATTGTGCGGATATATAGTTTCCTTCCTTGTGAACCGACTCTGTATCTATCCTAGCCCCTCCGATGTCTATATAAACCAGGGGCATAGTCCTTAGGATGATCAGAATACTTGTAAGATGGACTTTTAGGGTTTAGCCATTACAATCTCATGGTAGATCAACTCTTGTAACCCTTATTTCCAATAAGTCATTAGCTTGCTCCATTGTTCCGAAGAATGGAGTTTTAGTCGTCTTGCCCATGAGGCATGGTTCGCAAGCATCAAGTGATTCCAAAAGTCCATCCGCATGGAGTTTCTTCATGCGCTTTACACCAATATGACCTAAAAGGTAGTGCCACAAGTATGTTGCACTATAATTATCATCTTTGTATCTTTTGACATCAATATTATGTGTATTACAATGATCGAGATTCAACAAGAATAAAACATTCACAAGGGTGCATGATCACAAGAGATATTACTCATATAAACAGAATAATCATTATTCTTTGACTTATATGAATAACCATCTTGCAATAAACAATATCAAGATATAATGTTTTATGCTCAACACAAGCACCAAATAACCATTATTTAGGTTTAATACAAATCCTGAAGGTATTACGAGCGTGCCGATGGTGATCGTATCACTCTTGGATACACTTCCAAGACACATCGTCACCTCGTTCTCACTTAGTCTCATTACTCCAGAACTTCTGATTTAAGTTACTAATATTAGCAACTCAGTCGGTATCAAATACCCAGGATGCTTCTACGAGCACTAGTGAGGTCCACATCAATAACATGTATATCAGATATACCTTTTGTTCACTTTGCCATCCTTCTTATCCGCCAAATATTTTGGGGCGGTTCTGCTTCCAGTGACCATTTTCTTTGGAGTATAAGCACTTAGTTTCAGGCTTAGGTCTAGCTCTAGGTATCTTCGTGGGAGTAGCAACTTGCTTGATGTTCTTCTTGAAGTTCCCCTTCTTCCCCTTGCCCTTTTTTCTTGAAACTAGTGATTTTATTAACCATCAACACTTGATGTTATTTCTTGATTTCTACCTTTACCGATTTCAGCATCGCGAAGAGTTCGGGTATTATCTTCTCCATCCCTTGCATATTATATTTCATCACAAATTTCTAGTAGCTTTGTGATGGTTTCTAGGGAAATTTGTCAATCACTGTCTTATCTGGAATACTAACTCCCACTTGATTCAAGCGATTGGAGCACTCAGACATTTTGAGCACATGCTTACTGGTTAAGCTATTCTTCACCATCTTGCAGGCAAAGTACTTGTCAAAGTTCTCATAACTCTTGTCATGGGCGTGAGCCTGAAATTACAATTTCAGCTATTGGAATATCTTATATGTTGCATGGCGTTCAAAATGTCTTAGGAGCCCCGACTCTAAGCCGTAAAACATGGTGCACTAAACTATCAAGTAGTCATGAGACCGATCTTTTTCAACGTTCATAACGTCTGCATTAGCTCCTGCAACATATCTTTCACCTACCGGTGCATTAAATACATCATTATTTTGTGCAGCAATAAGGATAATCCTCATATCACAGACCCAGTCCGCATCGTTGCTACCAACATCTTTCAATTAAGATTTCTGTAGGAACGTATCAAAAACATGGGTGCTAAAACGTGATCTATTGATCTACAATATAATTTGCAAAGACTATCAGGACTAAGTTCATGATAAATTATAATTCAATTAATCATATTACTTAAGAACTCCCACTTAGATAGACATCCCTCTAGTCATCTAAATGATCACGTGATCCATATCAACTAAACCATGTCCGATCATCACGTGAGATGGAGTAGTTTTCAATCGTGAACATCACTATGTTGATCATATCTACTATATGATTCACGCTCGACCATTCAGTCCCAGTGTTCCGAGGCCATATCTGCATATGCTAGGCTCGTCAACTTTAACCCGAGTATTCCGCGTGTGCAAAATGGTGCATACTCAGGGAGAAGACTTATACCTTGAAATTTAACGAGGGATCATCTTATAATGCTACCGCCGTACTAAGCAAAATAGGATGCATAAAGGATAAACATCACATGCAATCGAAATATGTGACATGATATGGCCATCATCATCTTGTGCCTTTGATATCCATCTCCAAAACATCGTCATGATCTCCATCGTCACCAGCACGACACCATGATCTTCATCATCTTGATCTCCATCAACATGTCGTCACGTGGTCGTCTCACCAACTATTGCTTTTACAACTATTGCTATCACATAGCGACAAAGTAAAGAAATTGTATGGTGCTTGCATCTTATGCAATAAAGAGGCAACCGTAATGCTCTTGCCGGTTGCTGATAAATTACAAAACATGATCATCTCATATAGCAACGTATATCCCATCATGTCATAACCATATCACATCACAACATGCCTTGCAAAAACAAGTTAGGCGTCCACTACTTTGTTGTTGCAAGTTTTACATGGCTGCTACGGGATTCTAGCAAGAACCGCTCTTACCTACGCATCGAAACCACCACGATTTTGGTCAAGTGTGTTGTTTTAACCTTCAACAAGGACCGACCATAGTCAAACTCGATTCAACTAAGGTTGGAGAAATAGACACCCGCCAGCCACCTGTGTGCGAAACACGTCGGTAGAACCAGTCTCACATAAGCATACATGTAATGTCGGTCCGGGCCGCTTCATCCAACAATACCGCCGAATCAAAGTAAGACGTTGGTGGTAAGCAGTATGACTATTATCGCCCACAAACACTTTGTGTTCTACTTGTGCATATGATCTTATGCATAGACCTGGCTCTGATACCACTATTGGGGAACGTAGTATTTAAAAAAAAAGTCATACGATCACGCAAAATCTATCTAGGAGAGCATAGCAAGAGATGACCTAGTGTGTATATCGTGGAGGGGGGCACCGCACACGGCTAAGACAATGTCTGTTGTGCCTTTGGGGTGCCCCTGCCTCTGCATATAAAGGAGGGAGAGGGAGAGGCAGCGAACCCTAGGGGGCGTGCCAAGGTGTGGGAGTACTACTAGGACTCCCTAGTCCTAGTAGGATTACACCTCCCATAGGGAGTAGGAAAGGGAGGCGCAACCCCCTCTCCTAGTCCTATTCGGCCTCCTGCCCTGTGGGGGGCGCACAATCCCCTTATGGTCTGGTGTGCCTCCCTCTTATGTCCCATAAGGCCCATAACTTCTCCCGAGGTTTCCGGTAACCACTTGGTACTCTGCAAATTACCCGGAACGAGCCAGAACTCTTTCGGTGTCTGAATAACATCGTCCAATATATGAATCTTTACCTCTCGACCATTTCGAGACTCCTCGTCATGTTCGTGATCTCATCCGGGACTCCAAACAACATTCGGTCACCGTTCACATAACTGATACAACATTAAATCGTCATCGGACGTTAATCGTGTGGAACCTACGGGTTTGGGAATGATTTAGACATTACCGAGACAACTCTCTTGTCAATAACTAATAGCGGAACCTTGATGCCCATATTGGTTCCTACATATTCGATGAAGATCTTTCCGGTTGAATCGTTATGACAACATACGCAATTCCCTTTGTCTGTCAATTTGTTACTTGCCCGAGATTCGATCGTCGGTATTCCCAATACCTAGTTCAATCTCATTATTGGCAAGTCTCTTTACTCGTTCCGTAATACATCATCTCTTTGACTAACTACTTAGTCTTTTGCTTGCAAGGCTTATTATGATGTGTATTACCGAGAGGGCCCAGAGATACCTCTCCGACACTTGGAGTGACAAATCCTAATCTTGATCAATGCCAACCCAACAAGCACCTTCGGAGAGACCTGTATAGCATCTTTATAATCACCCAGTTATGTTGTGACGTTTGACAGCACACTAAGTGTTCCTCCAGTTTTTGGGAGTTGCATAATCTCATAGTTGAAGGAATAAGTATTTGACATGCAGAAAGCAATAGCAATAAAACTGTAACGATCAATATGCTAAGCTAACAGATGGGTCTTGTCCATCACATCATTATCCTAATGATGTGATCGCGTTATCAAATGGCAACTCTTGCCCATTGTCAGGAAACTTAACCATCTTTTGATCAACGAGCTAGTCTAGTAGAGGCTCACTAGGAACACAGTATTTGTATAGTATTCACACATGCATATGAGTTTCCGATCAATACAATTATAGCATGAATAATAAACCTTTATCATGAATGCATAAATATAATAATAACAATAATTTTATTATTGCCTCTAGGGCATATCTCCTTCAAAAGGGTGGTATTACTATTGTTGCTAATGATAAAGATGAGCTAATTGCTCAGAGAATAGTAGAAACGATCACTATCCTTTGCCTTTTATTGATCAAATGCTAGAAAGGTTTTTCTAAGCACACACACTTTTGTTTCCTTGATGGTTATTCTAGTTTTTCTCAAATGCCTGTTGCACAAGCTGACAAAGAGAAAACCACTTCCACTTTTCCTTTTGGTACCTTTTCTTATAGACGTATGCCTTTTGGTTTATGTAATGCAGCTGCTACTTTTCAAACACGTATGTCTGCAATCTTCTCTGACTTTTCTGAAAAGATTGTTGAAGTATTCATGGTTGATATTTCAGTTTATGGAACTTCGTTTGATGATTTCTTAAGCAACCCTGATCGAGTTTTGCAAGGATGTGTAGAAAAAAATCTTGTCATGAACTGGAAAAATGCCACTTTATGGTTAATGAAGGTATTGTTTTGGGCCATAAGATTTTTGAAAGATGTATTGAGGTCGACAAGGCTAAGGTTGATCCTATTGAGAAGATGCCATGTCCTAAGGATATCAAAGGTATAAGAAGTTTCCTTCGCCATGCTGGTTTCTATAGGATATTTATTAAAGACTTTTGTAGAATTTCTAGGCCTCTTACCAATCTTTTGCAAAAAGATGTTCCTTTTGTTTTTGACGATGATTGTGTGGAAGCCTTTGAAACTCTTAAGTCTGCTTTAATTTCCGCACCTATTGTTTAGCCACCTGATTGGGATTTACCATTTGAAATCATGTGTGATGCTAGTGATTATGGTGTTGGTGATGTTCTAGGGCAGAGAGTTGATAAGAAATTGAATGTTATTCATTATGGTAGTAAGACTTTGGACAGTGCCCAAAGGAATTATGCTACTACTGAAAAAGAGTTTCTAGTAGTTGTGTTTTCTTGTGATAAGTTTAGCTATTACATAGTTGATTCTAAGGTTTCTATTCATACTGATCATGCTTCTATTAAGTATCTCATGGAAAATAAAGATGCTAAGCCTAGGCTTATTAGATGGGTTCTTTTGTTACAAGAGTTTGAATTTAATGTTGTTGATAAGAAAGGGGCTGAGAACCCCGTGGCTGATGACTTGTCTAGATTCGAAAATCTGCTTGACAACCCACAACCTATTAATGATATTTTTCTTTATGAGCAATTATCTGCTATTAATGTCTCTCATGGTATGCAGATTATGCTCATTATATTGTTGCTAAGTTTATACCTTCTAGTTTTCCTTAACAGCAAAATAAAAAGTTCTTTTATGATTTGAGACACTATTTCTAGGATGATCCACATCTTTACAGAGAAGGTGTGGATGGTATTGTTAGGCATTGTGTCTCTGAGCATGAAGAGGAACAGATTCTTTGTAAGTGTCACTCTGAAGCTTATGGAGGACACCATGCAGGAGATAGAACTGCAGATAACGTATTGCAATCCGGTTTTTATTGGCCTACCCTCTTCAAGGACGCTCGTACGTTTGTCTTATCTTGTGATGAGTGTCAAAGTATTGGTAATATAAGTAGATGTCAGGAAATACGCACTACTAGGAAAAGGCCTACTAGTGGCGCACCTGTTTTCGCTACTAATGGCGCACTACAGGTGCGCCACTAGTACCACGCTATTAGTATTTTTTACTAATGGCGCACCATGCAGTGCGCCATTTGTATAGCCCACGGTGTGCCATTAGTATGCCTCCCAGGGGGCCATATTTAACCATGTGCTTTGGCATACTAATGGCGCACTAGTGGATGATGCGCCATTAGTGCGCTCTGGCTTACTAATGGCGCACTATGTGGTGGTGCGCCACTAGTATGAATATTAGGCATTATTTTTTTCCAGATATTTTCACAGGTTACAAAATATATTATTGCAAAAATTTAGACAACACCACACAGCAACAGCAGATTCATCGAATACAATAGAAGATTAGTCTCCGAATACAATTCATCCTATTAGTCTCCGAATTCAAAAGACCGAACAAAGATAGAACATAACAAGTCTCGAGACCGCGAGTAGCGAGTTTGTCGGAAGTAATACTAATCCTAACAAGTCCTCCTAATCACCATCATACAACTTCTACTCGTTATTAATAACAAGTCATACGATCATCATCTTGATAGTCATCGAACCAACCCTACTTAATTTTTCTTAGCACATGATCATCAGTATTAGGCAGGACCTAAATACCATATTTAAGGTAAAATAACATAAAACAATATAGACCCTGACTCTCCATTATGGAGAATGGAGATCATCCTGTCTCCAATTCTTGCGCTTCGCTTCCTTTTGCTTCCAAGAACCTCTGTGGGAGTCCTGGATTAGGGGTCTCCGGGCAGCCAGACTGTAGGACTATGAAGTTACAAGATTGAAGACTTCGTCCCGTGTCCGGATGGGACTCTACTTGGCATGGAAGGCAAGCTAGGCAATACGGATATGTATATCTCCTCCTTTGTAACCGACCTTGTGTAACCCTAGCCCCCTCCTGTGTATATATAAACCAGAGGGTTTTAGTCCATAGGACAATATACAATCATACCATGGGCTAGCTTTCAGGGTTTAGCCTCTCCCATCTCGTGGTAGATCAACTCGTGTACTACTCATATTATCAAGGATAATCAAGAAGGACGTAGGGTTTTACCTCCATCGAGAGGGCCCGAACCTGGGTAAAACATCGTGTCCCCTGCCTCCTGTAACCATCCGCCTTATACACATAGTTTGGGACCCCCTACCCAAGATCCGCCTGTTTTGACTAACAATGCGGCGATTCCTCTTCTATCTTGAGGACTAACTATGTCCGGATTCCTGAGCTCTCCAAGACGGATACCCGTTTACGGGAGGACATCACCCAAGCCCTGAACCTAGAGTCAGGCAGCGGGCCAGACTTATCAGGCAACACACCAGAACCCGAAATTCCAATATTGGAAACACCTCGGCCCCTGGGTCTCAGATTGGGTAGGGGTTCAGACTCAATTGCACCCACCCACCCAGACATAAACGATATTTCCCACATCAGGCAAGAGCCCTATAAAACAGTACATCATTATTGGGCCAGATTCCTCCTTGTGATGAACAAGGTTAAGGACTGTCGCGAGGAAGACGCAGTCTCATTTTTCTGCAATAATTGCACGGACAAGGGAATCCTTAATGCCTTAAGTCGCGGTGACATATCACGCTTCGCTGACTTGGCATCCATAGTATGAAAGTACTGTGCGATGGAAAGCGCCTGGAAAACTGAAACAAAATTTTGGGGTAATCCGGCTAAGAATATACACCCATTCCGAAGTAAAAGGGTGCACTATCATAAGACACCCGAGTTAGTTACAAAGAAACAAAAACCCTCTATAGGGCATGGAACCGTATTGGAGGGATGGCTTAACGGACCCTGCAAAATTCATAGCATAGCGGATACCATACCAATGCACAACCTTAGAGCATGTTGGATACTCCGGCAGGTGGCCAAAAGTGGTGAGGATCTTCTTATCCCAAATGCCACAGAGCACCATCCCGTGGATAACAATACTGTATTAACAGTTTTTTAAACCTTCGCATGAAATAATAGGTGCAAGCGAACACTCCGCAGCCTCGCCGAAATCTGCCACGTAGTAGCAATGAATCCATGGAGTGACACGGCTATTACCTTCAATGCCAGTGACGAACCTAAATTCCGAACTGCCCGAGCACCAGCTGCACTGGTCCTCAGTCAAATTGTGGACGGCTTTCGGCTCACCAAAGTACTCATGGACGGCAGCAGTGGATTAAACCTCATCTATGAGGAAACTCTTCAAAAAATGGAAATAGACTGGAACCGCATTGAGCAAAGCAGCACAACCTTCAAAGGAATCATCCCCAAATAGACTGGAACCGCTGTGCTCGGAAAATCACACTAGATGTGGTATTCGGCACGCCGGAGAACTATAGGTCCAAAGAAATTACATTCCAAGTGGCCCCGTTCAGTAGTGGATACCACACCCTTTTAGGACGGGAGGCGTTCACGATCTTCCAAGCCATACCCCATTATAGTTACATGAAGCTCAAAATGCCCGGGCCCAACGGAATCATCACTCTTGCTAGTGATCCAGATACAGCACTCCGCACCGAAAACAAAACAGCCGCATTGGCCCTCGAGGCATTATCCGAAGCCCTCTCGGCCGAGGAATTAACTGCGCTACGCTCCACGATGGACATAGACGACGTAATACTTGACAAGAGATCCAAGTCCACCTCTTTTAAACCAGCGGACGAAATAGTCAAATTCCATGTCCAACCAACGGACCCTACAAAAACAGCCTCCATCGGGGCACAGTTAAACCCCGCTGTGGACGCCGCACTATGAGAGTTCCTGCGCGAGAATTGGGAAATATTCACCTGGCACCCCTCAGACATGCCAGGAATCCCACGCAGGCTGGACGAGCACAACCTCAATATCCTAAAGGGATTCAAGCCGGTCAAGCAGGCTCTTCAGCATTTCTATGAACCTAAGAGACAGGCTATGGGAGAGGAACTAGCCAAGTTATTGGAGGCCGGATTCATTAGAGAAATAAAACACCCGGACTGGCTAGCAAACCTGGTGATGGTACCAAAGAAGGACAAATCCCGGTGCTTGTGTGTCAATTTCAAGGACCTCAACAAGGCTTGCCCAAAGGATCCCTTCCCCCTCCCCCTTATCCACTACTAGGAAAAGGCATGCTAGTGGCGCACCGAATTTGCCTTCTAATGGCGCACTACCGGTGCGCCACTGGCATCACGCCATTAGAATTAAATTCTAATGGCGCACCATCGGTGCGCCATTAGTATCTGATGTTCTAATGGGGCACCACATAGTGCGCCATTAGTATAGCCTGCAGTGCGCCATTAGAATGCCTCCCAGGGGGCCATATGTACCCATGTGCTTTGGCATTCTAATGGCGCACTAGCAGTTAATGCGCCATTAGTGTGATGATCACAGTGCGCCATTAGTGTCTTCTGTGGTGCGCCATTAGTATGAATATTAGGTTTTATTTTTTTTGCTTTTCTGATTTTTGCACAGGTTACAAAATATATTATTGGACAGAATATAGACAGCAGCACACAGCAACATCAGATTCATCGAATACAATAGAATATTATTCTCCGAATACAATTCATCATATTAGTCTCCGAATTCAAAAGACCGAACAAAGATAAAACATTACAAGTCTCAAGACCACGAGTATCGAGTTTGCCTTCACATTACAAGTCGATATCCATCATCTAAACTACCATCACACAGAAGAGAGCTGTGGTCATCATCATGAGCATCATCGCGATCAAACTGGTCTTCATCCGGTTCCTCCAACGCTCCCTCCTCTCTTCCTCTAGAGAGCGGACATATCTACATCCGGCCTCCGCCCTAGTGGTGTACCCTTTGTAACTGTTACCGCTGAAACGGTGAACCTGTCTTCGACACTCCTCCCAGTCGTCGTAGACTCCGGGAACCTTACCCTTGTACACGACATACGACGGCATCTCTACGCAGAAGCCAAACAACAGACAATACATAAGCAATATGTAAGTATGCAACAAAAGGATCGGAAGAGAAAAGCAAGACATTAATAGCACGATTCATGGTCCTACTAATAAATAGCATCGATTACATCTAAGTTGAACGACATTCCAAACCAAAGAGACATACGAATTCATTATAGTATAATTACAACATGAGCCAATCAATGTTTCAGAACTACACATCACTACTTTCGACTCGACTCATCGGACAGGAACGTGGATGAAGCCGCCGTCTGTCGTGATGGTCATGAAATCACGGTCGTTGTCACCCTGCATTTGTAGCATTTCATCTATCTCACTGTTGGACGGTTGATATCTGAGGAAGAACTGCCCCGAGGTATGAAGGACATCTTGATGGATGATGTCCGCAAACTCCGACTGGATGCGAAAGAATTCTTGTCTGAGGTCCGCGTCCTGGACTGCCGACAAGCTCGCGGCCCAATCTTTGAGATTATCTGGTAGCAGAAGTTGATGATGGTCCCTTATGATCGCCCGCATGTGATGGAGGGCGTAGTAGGCATCCTTCTGACCGCCAGGCAGCTGCTTGACGCAGCAGAACTTCGTATTCTGTGAGAACATGTGCTTGCCGTACTTACGAACTGCCCTGGTGAAGGTGCCTCCAGATTTGGCGTAGGCGGGGAGAACATCATCAAGAACTTTCTTGACATTTGTGTAGTCTATATTGAATTTACGGTTCGGGCTAAATACGTGGCCATGGAATATTTCGGGCTTAAGAGGATGAGTGTGCAATGTGTGTCACTGCACAGAACACGGAATGTTAGAAAAAAAAGAGCGATCGAAATCTAAGAAATCATATGTTATGGGGCGGTTAAGGGATGACTTACTCGGGAAAGTAACCCACAAGGAAGTTATCCTTATTTGGGTTTGCCAGAATGTCGCCTTCGAGGTGTGAACTCGCAACTTGGCGGTCCCCAGTGCTGCTCAAGTGCTTGGCACGCATGTAGAAGGGGTCGACTATCACGATGTCCGGGGTCTTGTCTCTAATGATCCGCATCTCCATACTCGGCGAAAACAGCCGAACGAAGGTGTAGTGCAGCGGATGAAGGTTAAACATAGCAAAGATGTCATCAAACCGCAGGACGATCGTACCCCCGATGTCGCCATCCACAAAGCCCTTGCCCTCTGGCACCTTAGCCACGAAAACCGGGTATGCCACATCCTTCTCTCTGAGATGCCGCTTCTCCAAAGAAAGAAGACTGTCGTGCAGACTCCGCATAGCACCGGTTGCAGCATTCAGCATATTTGGCGGTAGCATCGCCCTACCCGCCACATGCACCCTCCTCGAGATATCCTTAAGTGAAGGTGGCCCGTCCTGAGCACGGATCGAACTCGGTGCCGGCTGGCTCGCACCGGCACCCTTGTTAGTCTTTCGTTTCCGTCCCTTCTTCTTGATCTCCTGTAATGGGACCGAGTTCTGCTCACAGACCGCCTTCTTGAGCGTGTTGGGGCTGATAATATTTCGCACCTCAGCTATCTGAGGCTCGGTGAAGGCGGGAGCTGGAGGCGTGTCCTGAGAACTGAATGCCAGACGACGCCTGTTGCAATTGGATTTCTTCGCCGTACCAGCTAGATCGCGGTCGTCTTGGTTGGGTTCTTGAGAAAGAGGCCTGCAGAACTCGTCAGCGTACCCATGTTCGGCAAAGTACTTATCAACTTTGGTAAATGTACCGTCGTCGTTGTCGTTGCCGTCCGGATCCTGTGCCATAGGGCTGTCCGGATCCTGTGCCATAGGGATGTCCGGCAGGTCCAGTAGCGTTGCGGCATTCTTTCCATGGCTTGGCGCCGGCACGACTGGCGGTCTTGTCTGCGGGGTGGTGTCCCCCGCCCCCAAACGAATCTGGCTCTTCGGCCAAAGCAGGGGCCAGTTTACGCAGGTGCTGAGGGTCATCTCATCTTTGTCGGCCCTAGCGGGTCGAATCGGAGGTAACAGCTCGTCGCATCCTGGCAGCACCTGAACCACTTCAACCCTATACATTGTGGGTGGCATCAGATTACCGTGGAACATGGGGTTGCCCGGTTGAACGATTCTGCCCTTGGCGACATCGACCAACTCGGCGCCCACGAAGTGCAGAAGAGTGCAAGGAACGTCGGCGGTGCCCTGCGAAAACATGTACAGGGCGTCAGGGATGCCCAGTCAAAGGCAAGGAGATGGAGTCATCGGCCGAGAGGCTTAGTTGCCGTGATGCCGTCGAGCTCGCCTAATGTCGAGGCACCGCCAACGGCGGGCGTGCAACTGACGGAGGGGGCACTTGCTGGAGAGGTGACGGCCGGCGTACACCAGGGTGCATTAAGCTCCAATGCCCGTGCCGGTGCCGGAGACACGAATACCGCCTCCGCCGGAGACACCAATGGCGCCGGCGCCGGAGACACCAATGGCGCCGCCGGAGACACCAATGGAGCCGCCTCCGCGCTGTGCGAGTTGCTGGCCGTGAAGCTGGGAACCGGGGGAGGCCCCTGTTGGCCGCCCGCAATCCACGTCGTCAGCCCATGAATCAACATAGGCACCATGGCGTTGAGCGTCGTTCCAAGTTGTTGTTGCACTTGCTCTTGGACAAGCTCCGGAATCCGCGCCACTTGTGCCTTGAGTTCTTCAACCTCGCGCGTCTGGCTTTCCGAGCTGGTCTTTTTCTCCTTCCGCACACCAGCGGTATAGTATGACCCCCATTTTGTGGACAAGCCTTTGCCGACCACACGACCAGCTGACGTCGGCTTAGTGAGCTTATCCTTGTTTTTCATTACGTTCAACGCCCTATTTAAAGGGGTGTCGAAAGGGGAGCTCTTAGACGACCCGGCGCTACTGCTTTCAGTGTCCTGCGAAAGGAACGTGAACCATTTAGAAATATTGGGGATTAATTAGAGTGCAACCATATGGAGATAATTACGCGGGGGTGTATTCCTTACCAGAAGAAGCTCAAGCGCCCTGGTCTTCGGATCCGTGGTAAGCTCCTTTGTTATCGGGTCCTCCTTGTACTGGGCCCTGACATAGTTCCTGGTCTGCTTGTCACCGCTGTATTTCTCGAAGCGGGGCGGTAGGCCATGCTCGGCACGCTCCGTGTCCTCCTTGTCCCATATAGGCTCCGCCACTCTGTAACCGCCGGGACCGAGTTTGTGTTCCCCTAAGTTCAACTCCCGCATTTCTTTCCCCCACTGACTTGATTCGGAGGTTGCACTGCTCTCGCACTTGATCTTGAACTCCTTGTACTCATCTTCGCTCATTAAAGGATATTTCGCCTTGATCTTCTCATAACTATCACCTTTATCAATCTATCTCTTCACCGCGCTTTTTCAAGTAGACAGGGCCGTGCTCATCTTCGTGAGGGTGGCACTGTTCACTTTATTCCCTGAGAGGCATGTGTTTTCAAATTCGGCGGGGAACTTGTATCGTTCGTGCAGCTTCATGAAGAGGAGGTTGCGCAAATTCCCTCGGTCCTTATGCCTAAGGTTCTCGGTGTTGATCGAGACGGTGCTCCGGAGAATGCACCCGAGCTGAACCGAGTACCCCTTGACTATATGTTTGGGCTCCGTTCGATTCCCGTCGGAGCCCACTTGAGTGAATTCCTCCTTGACGGTGCGGAGTGCATTTGGGCGCCGGTCCTTCCTTTGCTTCTTCGGTTGGCTGCCATCTGTGTGTGCGCCGCCATCATCAGTGGTGGCATCCTCGGTGGCACCATCAGTGGTGTCATCCCCGACGCCACAAGGGGTTGTGTAATCAGGATCGGTGTCTTCCGCGGCATCCTCATAGCGGTGAGGTTGTTCCTCCATCTCCTGGGACAGCTCCCAGAATTGCATGCCGCCCGAACCACCGGCCATATCGTTGTGGGTCATGTTTTGCTCTAAATAGGAAAAAAGTTTGGTCAAAAAGATGGTTATTGTCAAGGAACAAGATCATGGTCTCATCATTTAGGGTTGGTCGACACAGAGGCACCCTAAAAGCCTAAGCTTTCATCATTTAGGGTTTGTCGACGTCGAGGTACCCTAAAAGTCTAAGCGTACATCATTTAGGTTCTCATTGACACCGAGGCATCCCGGGCAGACAAGTTAAGTTTTCATCATTTACGGTTTATCGATGCCGAGGGACCCTAGGTTGGGCCTAATCACTTTGCACTAATCACTTGGCTCTATTGCCACCTATGGTTTAATACAGCAAGAATAAAGGGGCAATTGATCCTACTTAATTAAGTACTAAGATACCCCGGCCCATGCATTAGTAGCAAGTACCTCATATGTCCGATTTTTAGCAATGTCATGCTAAAATTCACGGAAAATTTCAGCATGACCTTTGCTGAAAATAGGACATATGGAGTACCCGAATTTGCCGGAACGGAAGTTAATCGACATTCCGGCAAACTCAAGGGCCTCTCGGGGTACCTGCAAAATCATCACGACACGAAGGGCCTCTCAAGGGCCTCAAGCAGCAGCGGCGTCTCCCAGGACCCCATTTTTTTGCTAAATTTCTTTGAGCAACAATCAGAGCAGAAAATTCAGCATATTTCTATACAACAGCACTGTAAAGATGAAGAACAATTCTACAGCAGCCCATCTTTGATCATCATCTTTGCATCTCTTTCTCAATGTGATCACAAGTAATTTAGAGGCATCACAAGTAATTCAGAGCATCACAAGGCATTAGTAGTTCAGTACATGAACAAGTTTTACAAAGCACATCAATATGTTACAGCAAACAAAAGTTCTGAAATTTGTGTGCCTAACTGAATTTTTAGTAACCGAATAAACTGAATTTTCAAAACTGCAAGAAGCAATTTAAAAAAAATCCTCTCATCTCATATGAGGAGTGTTAATCCTAAGACTAATAGTTTGTTGTCCCTGTCCATTTGTCCCTCCCCATCTTGATACTAGAGTAGCACTGTTGATGCCCTGTTCTTGCTGAACTTTATGACAGTATATACAACAACTTATTCTAAATGTGGCTAGAACTGCAGATTTACAAATTAAAGGACACAAACTCAAGCAAGCTTCCTGAACAATACCCTGACAGAAAACATAGGACAATCAATGAATTTATATAACCAGTAAGAACAAGGGGATGATTTTAGCAAGTTAAGTGCAGCTCTAGCACCTGTGCATGAAATGTATCATGTATCAAACCATCAATTAACTGCTGAAAAACATAAATGTACCATGTGAACATATAATACCTTCACGAGCAAACTCAATGAGTGTGAACCAACAGAGTGTGGGTCACCACAGATTGTGTAGTAAAAAACCTTCAGGACAGAGTGAAAATAGTTACAATATGCTTGCAAGTAATTTGAGGAGGGAACTACACTACACAAGAACTAAACTGTGGTTAACTAAATGCATTAGCTACTAAGATGTCGAGATTAACAAACTACAGTGCACAAATCTCCTGTCATCATCAGTAAGTTCACAAATCTGATTAGGTAATGTTCCACTTTGTAGTTCACAAACTATAGTTCACAAATCTGATTAGGTAATTTGATTAGGCCCCCACGCTTCTGCAAACCAGCGCAGTGTTCCAACCAGTGAGAGACTTGAGTAATAACTTAGTCAATAATATACTATTCTTAAACATCAACCACAAGATAACTGTAATCTTAAGAGGTACTTTAATAAACCATAATTTTCTAAAATGACATCTAACTTGCAAAGCTTTGATCATCAGGTACATTGATCTAATGGTAAATTCACCACATGTAGTTAAAGTCCACACGCACTTATCTCTCTCCTCACTTTGAACCACGTCCTCAAAGAGATATTGCAACTGCTGCTCAGCCAAATCACCCAACCTCCTCCTAATTTTGACATTATCCCAACAACCCCCAATCACCTCTCCTACAGTAATATTAAAACTGGTGTTAGCATTATACAATCTATTGAACTTACTACACAGTGGAACATTACCTAATCCATCATGGAGATTTGTGCACTGTAGTTTGTGCACAAATCTCCTGTCATCATCAGTAAGTTCACAAATCTGTCATCTTCAGTAAGTTCACAGTGGAACATCATCTACAGTGCACAAATCTGAACCTAAGAACCTAGGAAGCTAGGAACACAGGAGAGGGAGGAAGGAGGAAGGAGGAGAGGTACCTGGGCGGGAGGACGGCGGCTGCGGCGGCAGCGGCTGGAGGACGGCGTCGTCGACGAACTCGAGGGCGGGGGCACGGGATGCTCCTCTCGTTGATGGGGGAGGGGAGGGGCTGGAGGCAAACCCTAGCCGCCAAGCGCACGAGTGCTGTAGCTAGGTGGAGTAACCTTTGCCGGAGACGACGGAGCAGGTGGCCGGCGTCGTGGTTGGTGAGGAGAGCACAAGGAAGAGCGCCCCATGCGCGATGAGGAGGCACGGCGTCGGCGTCGTGGGTCGGGAGGCGGCGCATGTAGGGGGAGGCGACGCTCGAGGGGGAGGAAGGGGAGAGGGAGACGGTGGGGGCGCGTGGGCGGCTGCGGCGCTGTGGGTCGGGGCAGCGGCGGCGGCGCGGTGGAGAGAGGGACAATGGAGGGAGAGGCATGGTGGAGGGATAGGAAGGACGAAGTGTCCGGCGAGGGCAGTAGGTGGAGTGGGGGGAGGGTTCTAATGGCGCACCTCCCCTCGGTGCGCCATAAGTACGACTATTCTAATGGCACACCTCCCCTCGGTGCGCCATAAGTATGACTATTCTAATGGCGCACCTCCCCTCGGTGCGCCATTAGAATTTTGTTTTAATCTAGCCCACTAACCATATCTATAGCCTAACCCAATCTACAACAGAACCCACCCACTAGCCCGACGGGTCAGCACGCAGCACACACACCAGGAGGTCCTGGGTTTGATTCCCAGGCTCCCCAATATTCTTTTATGCATTTTAAATCCTGTTTTTGATATTTATTTGTGTTTAAATATGTTCAAACTTGTTTAAATCATAATAGTAATATTTTTTATAAAAACAGTAATAATTTTTTAAAAAATATGTTCAAATTTGTTACTTGAAAATATCATCAGCGGCGGCGGTGGAGCGGGGGAGGGTGCGGGGGGCCGGGTGCTCGTCGGCGGCGGTGGAGCGGGGGAGGGTTGCGGTGGGTCGTCGGCGGCGGTGGAGCTAGCGGGGGAGGGTGCGGGTGGGATCGAGATGGAGGGGGATCGAGATCGAGATGGAGGGGGAATCGAGATTGAGATGGAGGGGGATCGACATCAAGTGTCTTCATGAATTCAAAAAGTGCCCATGAAATTTAAAAATATTCATGATATCAAAAAGTGCCCATGAAATACAATCGAGAAATGAACACTACGATTTAAATACAATCGATCTTAGCTAGCTATCTGTTCACAATCTTCTTGCCCTTGTTTTTCGCAAATGGAGTTCTTCTGTGGAACGGACGTCCATTAGGTAGGGTGGTCCTGCTTCTTCTTGTGGTGTGTGCTGCTACTTCATCGTCGTCGTCATGTTCGATCTTCGGGTCGCCATACTTGTCGAAGTCTTGCTCATTGGCTACTCCATCCATTCCGATGATCTTCCTTTTGCCTCTCCTCACGACAACACGACTGGGCTTTGACGGGTCGGTAATGAAGAAGCATTGGTCCACTTGGGAAGCCAGTACCCATGGCTCATTTTTCGCGGTGACGTTTGCGCCCGCGGTCTTGGATTTGGCTTCGGGTATAACCATGGTGGTGAAATACCGGTCTTCTTTTAGGATGCTCTTGGCCCATCTGACACGGAACATCGGGACCTTCTCTCCAGCGTAGCTCAGGTCCCAGATCTCCTCGATCCTTCCATAGTATCTGTCCTTGTCGTTACTGGTGTAGGATTCCATCGTTACCCCGGAGTTCTGATAACCATCGCTCTTCATGTCCTTGTCCTCGGTGTAGAATGTGTAGCCGTTGATATCGTACGCCTCATTGGTCATAAGGTTGTGCTCGGCGCCCTTTGACAAGGCGAATATGAGTTGTTCTTCCGCGGAAGAATCTTCATGTAAAGGGTACGACAGAAGCTTCTGCTTGAACCAACGCGTGAAACATGAGTTGTGCTCTTTGAGTATATCTCCGTCCGTCCTCTGTTCGCCTCGGTCATTGTACGTCTTCTCAATAAAGGTTTTGTGCTCTACCACCCAAGGATCGACCACGTCTATGTGTTGTAGCGCGACTAGGTTTGCTCTTTCAAAGTCGGCGAGTCGACCCTCGAAGTCGACATGCATTTCGCGGCGACCCTCACGGTGACCCCATCCAGCGAGCGTGCTGAGGTGCCTGTTGACGGGTAGACCAACGGGGTTCTCGTTGCCTAGATAATTCATGCAGTAGGAGATGCACTCTTCGGTCAGAAAGCCCCTAGCTCTACTTCCCTCTGGACGTGACATGTTGCGAACGTATCCTTTGATGACACCATTCATGCTTTCGAACGGCATCATGCTGTGCAGGAACGTCGGCCCGAGTTGGATCATATCCTCCACGATATGGACCAGCAGATGCACCATAACGTCGAAGAATGCGGGCGGGAAGTACATCTCAAGCTCGCATAGTATCACCAGGATCTCTTCCTGTAGCCTTCTGAGTTGCCTCACGCTAATAGACTTCCGAGAGATGACGTCGAAAAAGTTGCATAGGCCAAATAGCGTTTCACGGACGTGCGCGTCCATGATCCCACGGATTGCAACTGGAAGTATCTGCGTCATCAGCACGTGACAGTTGTGAGACTTCATCCTGCTGAACTTCTGCTTCGCTGGGTCTAGGTATCTGCTTATCTTCCCCGCGTAACCGTAAGGAAGTTTTACTCCTAGGAGACAGGTGAAAAACTGCTCGATCTCCTCCTTACTTAGAGTGAAGAACGTGGGAGGGTAGTCATTTCCGGTCTTCTTGGCCTTTTTGTCTTTGCGACGACTTTCTGTGTCCTGCTTCGCCTCATCATCATCATCATTAGCGTGAAGCTCCTGCCTGATGCCCATTGATTTCAAGTCTGCCCTTGCTTTCGGCCCATCTTTGGTCCTCTCTGGCATGTTGAGCAGGGTACCAAGCAGACTCTCGCACACGTTCTTCGTGATATGCATGATATCAAGGCTGTGAGGCACACGGTGGATCTTCCAGTATGGCAAGTCCCAGAAAACAGACCTCGTTTTCCATACCTTCCGCAGCGTCTCTGGAGCCTTTCACTTCTTTCCCGGCTCTGGCGCCTTTTGCTTCTTTCCCGGCAGTGGGCAGTCTTTCCAATTTTTCAATAGCTCGTCTATTTCCTCGCCGCTCCTCGTACACGGGCGTTTTCGGGGTTTGGTTTAACAGATCCTTGCGTTTCCTCCATGGGTCATCGTCGCGAAGCCACCTTCGATGTCCCATGAACACGGTTTTTGAAGACCCGGGATCTCTATCTAGCTGGCGATACGTTGTGTCATCCATGCACCTTACGCATCCAGAAAATCCGTGGACTTCCTGCCCCGCGAGATATCCGTAACCGAGATAGTCGTGCACCGTCGTGAGAAGTGCGGCTCTCATAGGGAAATATTCTTTCTCTGCGGCGTCCCACGTATTGGCTGGCGTTTTCCACAGCGTGTCTAGCTCCTCCTTCAGCAGCCCCAGATACAGATTGATGTCGTTCCCTGGTTGTTTCGGCCCTTCAATTAGCATACTCATGTGAATGTACTTCCTCTTCATGCACAACCAGGGGGGAAGGTTGTACATCCACACAAACACAGGCCAGCTGCTATGTGTGCTTCTCTGGCTGCCAAACGGATTGACTCCATCGGTCCTCGCGCCCAGCACGATGTTCCTTGGATCCTTCCCAAATTCTGGGTATTCAAAGTTCAACGCTTGCCACTGGCTCGCATCCTTAGGGTGACTCAACATCTTGTCTTTTTTATTTATCTCCGGATCATTTCCGTCATCTTCCCACTTCTTCTCCTCCCTATCCACGTGCCAACACATGAGCTTTGCTACCTTAGGGTGCACAAAATACCGCTGCAGACGAGGAGTGATCGGAAAGTACCACACCAATTTTTGACGAGCTTTCTTCCTCTTCTTGTATCGAGTGATGCCGCACGCCGGACATATGGTAGACTCCGCGTGCTCGTCCCGATAAATGATACAATTGTTCATGCACACATGGTATTTCATGTGCGGTAAATCCAGAGGACACACGATTTTCTTCGCCTCCTCGAAACTGGTCGGGCACTTGTTCCCCTTGCGAAGATGTTCGTGCCAGAATGACATGTTCTCGTCGAAGCATGCGTCGGTCATTTTGTGTTTTACCTTCATCTCCAGAGCCATGAGCGTTACTTTCAGGCGGGTATCCTCGGGCCTGCATCATTCATACAATGGAGTAACCGCGTCTATCTCCAGTTGATCCAGCTTGGCTTTCTCTCGGGCGGCAGCTCTTGTGTTATCCGTCTGCTTGAGAAGCAGCTCTTGAATATGAGGGTCCTGCACCCAGCCTCCATCGTCGTCTACTCCGGCATCTTCATCTTCATGATCATGCCCTTCATCTTGATCTTCCTCATCATCATGTACGACATCTTCTACATGATGACTATGTACAGCATCACCGTCGTGATCATGTCCTGGAGATTCTTCGTCTTCTCGCCCGCCCTCGCTCCGGTGGTACTTGTGTTGTTGCCCTTCCTCATTTCTTGCCCGGCCCCCATGGACGACTTCATAGTCATCTTCATCACCTTGCCACCGATAGCCATCCATGAAACCACGCAAGAGCAGGTGGTCCCGCACCTGCCCGGAATCCGGGTCCGCAATAAGGCTCTTCAGCTTGCATCTTCGACACGGACATCTTATCTCCGTCTCGTTCTTTTGAAGCATCTCAACCTTGCGGAGCTCAAAAACCTATTCACGATGCCTTCAGTCATCATGCGGACCATGGTCTCCTACGGGGTAGAGCAAAACGATATTTTAGAACCAAGAAAAAATTTGGCATAACCTTCCCTAAAAATAGGACCAAAAAGAATGCATAGTGCCAAAATTCCGGCAAAATATTGGCAACTATCGCATTTCAAATACGGGTACCTTCAAACACAGACATATATGCAACACCACAAACACATGCAACACCACAAATATACATAGATCTAGCTAGGCCACAAAAAGTGCATGTGCACGTTATTGGAGCGAGCTAGGGAGTAAAAAAGTAGGTCTACATCATGAAGATAGCTTTCCCCTTACTTACCTATCAAAAAAAGGTAATTTCACCACTTAATTTTGATGAATCTATGGTGGAAATGAGGTGAGGAGGAGGAGATGGCCGAAAGCTTGGAGAAGGAGGTGGAGGGAATGAAGTAGGGAAAGTGAGTGGGTAGGTGTGGGGCTGTCCAAAATATCTTGTTGGGGTCCCAGGTTACTAATGGCGCACCACCAGCAAATGCGCCATTAGTAACCCTAGTTACTAATGGCGCACCTACAGGTGGTGCGCCATTAGTAGTTTTGCAAAAAAGTAAAAAAAATAAATATATATACTAATGGCGCACCGGGTAATAGTGCGCCATTACTAGTTTAAACTAGTAATGGTGCACTGTGAAACGATGCTCCATTAGTAGTTTTGCAAAAAAAAAGAATAAAAAAAATTACAGTAATGGCGCACTGTCTGCTTGGTGCGCCATTACTACTTAGAACTAGTAATGGCGCACTTCGACCTGATGCGCCATTAGTATGTATGGAAAAATGGAAAAAAAATTAATACTAGTGGCGCACCCTGTTTCTGGTGCGCCATTAGTGTCTTCCACACTAATGGCGCATCACTAACCGGTGCGCCATTAGTATATAGCAGTGGCGCACTGCTTCCATGGTGCGCCATTAGTACCAATCCTATCTATAGCCCTTTTCCTAGTAGTATGCCTCCCAGGTGTGCCATTAGTATGCCTCCCAGGGGGCCATATTTAACCATGTGCTTTGGCATACTAATGGCGCACTAGTGGATGATGCGCCATTAGTGTGCTCTGGCTTACTAATGTCGCACTATGTGGTGGTGCGCCACTAGTATGAATATTAGGCATTATTTTTTTCCTGATATTTTCACAGGTTACAAAATATATTATCCTATTAGTCTCCACTAGTATGACAACACCACACAGCAACAACAGATTCATCGAATACAATAGAAGATTAGTCTCCGAATACAATTCATCCTATTAGTCTCTGAATTCAAAAGACCGAACAAAGATAAAACATAACAAGTCTCGAGACCGCGAGTAGCGAGTTTGTCGGAAGTAATACTAATCCTAACAAGTCCTCCTAATCACCATCATACAACTTCTACTCGTTATTAATAACAAGTCATACGATCATCATCTTGATAGTCATCGAACCAACCCTACTTAATTTTTCTTAGCACATGATCATCAGTATTAGGCAGGACCTAAATACCATATTTAAGGTAAAATAACATAAAACAATATAGACCCTGACTCTCCATTATGGAGAATGGAGATCATCCTGTCTCCAATTCTTGCGCTTCGCTTCCTTTTGCTTCCAAGAACCTCTGAGGGAGTCCTGGATTAGGGGGTTTTCGGACAGCCAGACTGTAGGACTATGAAGATACAAGATTGAAGACTTCGTTCCGTGTCCGGATGGGAATCTACTTGGCGTGGAAGGAAAGCTAGGCAATACGGATATGTATATCTCCTCCTTTGTGGCCGACCTTGTGTAACCCTAGCCCCCTCCTATGTATATATAAACCAGAGGGTTTTAGTCCATAGGACAATATACAATCATACCATAGGCTAGCTTTTAGGGTTTAGCCTCTCCGATCTCGTGGTAGATCAACTCTTGTACTACTCATATTATCAAGAATAATCAAGAAGGACGTAGGGTTTTACCTCCATTGAGAGGGCCCGAACCTGGGTAAAACATCGTGTCCCCTGCCTCCTGTTACCATCCGCCTTATACGCATAGTTTGGGACCCCCTATCCAAGATCCGCCTATTTTGACTAACAATGCGGAGATTCCTCTTCTATCTTGAGGACTAAATATGTCCGGATTCCTGAGCTCTCCGAGCCAGATACCCGTTTACGGGAGGACATCACCCAAGCCCTGAACCTAGAGTCAGGCAGTGGGCCAGACTTATCGGGCAACACATCAGAACCCAAAATTCCAATATTGGAAACACCTCGGCCCCTGGGTCTCAGATTGGGTAGGGGTTCAGACTCAATTCCACCCACCCACCCAGACATAAACGAATTTCCCACATCAGGCAAGAGCCCTATGAAACAGTACATCATTATTGGGCCAGATTCCTCCTTGTGATGAACAAGGTTAAGGACTGTCGCGAGGAAGACGCAGTCTCATTTTTCTGCAATAATTGCACGGAAAAGCAAATCCTTAACGCCTTAAGTCGCCGTGACATATCACGCTTCGCTGACTTGGCGTCCATAGTACGAAAGTACTGTGTGATGGAAAGCGCCTGGAAAACTGAAACGAAATTTTGGGGTAATCCGGCTAAGAATATACACCCAGTTCGAAGTAAAAGGGTGCACTATCATAAGACACCCGAGTTAGTTACAAAGAAACAAAAACCCTCTATAGGGCATGGAACCGTATTGGAGGGATGGCTTAACGAACCCTGCAAAATTCATAGCACAGCGGATACCATACCAACGCACAACCTTAGAGCATGTTGGATACTCCAGTAGGTGGCCAAAAGTGGTGAGGATCTTCTTATCCCAAATGCCACAGAGCACCATCCCGTGGATAACAATACTGTATTAACAGTTTTTGAAACCTTCGCATGAAATAATAGGTGCAAGCGAACACTCCGCAGCCTCGCCGAAATCTGCCACGTAGCAGCAATGAATCCATGGAGTGACATGGCTATTACCTTCAATGCCAGTGACGAACCTAAATTCCGATCTGCCCGAGCACCAGCTGCACTGGTCCTCAGTCAAATTGTGGACGGTTTTCGGCTCACCAAAGTACTCATGGACGACAGCAGTGGATTAAACCTCATCTATGAGCATAGCAGCACAACTTTCAAAGGAATCATCCCCAGTAGGGAAGCACGCTGTGCTGGGAAAATCACACTAGATGTGGTATTCGTCACGCCGGAGAACTATTGGTCCAAAGAAATTACATTCCAAGTGGCCCCGTTCAGTAGTGGATACCACACCCTTTTAGGACAGGAGGCGTTCACGATCTTCCAAGCCATACCCCATTATAGTTACATGAAGCTCAAAATGCCCAGGCCCAACGGAATCATCACTCTTGCTAGTGATCTGAATACAGCACTCCGCACCGAAAACAAAACAGCCGCATTGGCCCTCGAGGCATTATCCGAAGCCCTCTCGGCCGAGGAATTAACTGCGCTACGCTCCACGATGGACAGAGACGACATAATACTTGACAAGAGATCCAAGTCCACCTCTTTTAAACCAGCGGAAGAAATAGTCAAATTCCAAGTCCACCCAACGGACCCTACAAAAAAAGCCTCCATTGGGCAGAGTTAAACCCCGCCGTGGACGCCGCACTATGAGAGTTCCTGCGCGAGAATTGGGAAATATTCACCTGGCACCCCTCAGACATGCCAGGAATCCCACGCAGGCTGGACGAGCACAACCTCAATATCCTAAAGGGATTCAAGCCGGTCAAGCAGGCTCTTTGGAATTTCTATGAACCTAAGAGACAGACTATGGGAGAGGAACTAGCCAAGTTATTGGAGGCCGGATTCATTATAGAAATAAAACACCCGGACTGGCTAGCAAACCTGGTGATGGTACCAAAGAAGGACAAATCCCGACGCTTGTGTGTCAATTTCAAGGACCTCAACAAGGCTTGCCCTAAGGATCCCTCCCCCCCCCCCTTATCGATCAAATTATCAATGCTACCGCAGGAAACGAGTCATTGTGTTTCCTCGACGCATACTCCGGCTACCACCAAATCAATATGGCGGAGTCTGACCAAGCCGCAACGACATTTATTACACCATACATCCCCTTCTGTTTCAACACAATGCCTTTTGGGCTCAAAAACGCCAGCGCAACATATCGGCGCATGATCCAGACATGTCTGGAGAAACAGATCGGCAAAACAGTAGAGGCATACGTAGATTATGTGGTCGCCAAAACCAAACACGTCGACTCTCTAATAGACGACTTGAGGCTCACATTCGACAACCTCTGAACATACGACATCAAGCTCAATCTGGAAAAATGCGTTTTCGGCGTGCCAGCCGGAAAGCTCCTGGGTTTCATTGTCTCCAGTAGAGCAATTGAAGCTAATCCAATTATTGCATCGCTTCCTTTTGCTTCCAAGAACCTCTGAGGGAGTCCTGGATTAGGGTGTCTCCGGACAGCCGGACTATTGGACTATGGAGATACAAGATTGAAGACTTCGTCCCGTGTCCGGATGGGACTCTACTTGGCGTGGAAGGCAAGCTAGGCAATACGGATATGTATATCTCCACTGTAACCGACCTTGTGTAACCCTAGCCCCCTCCGGTGTCTATATAAACCGGAGGGTTTTAGTCCGTAGGACAATATACAATCATACCATAGGCTAGCTTTTAGGGTTTAGCCTCTCCGATCTCGTGGTACATCAACTCTTGTACTACTCATATTATCAAGAATAATCAAGTAGGACGTAGGGTTTTACCTCCATCGAGAGGGCCCGAACCTGGGTAAAACATCGTGTCCCCTGCCTCCTGTTACCATCCGCCTTAGATGCACAGTTCGGGACCCCCTACCCAAGATCTGTCGGTTTTGACACCGACAACCTCCTTACGACTGTCCATACATTTTTCCATCCTTTGATTTGCATGTCTCCACTTGTTTTAGAAATCTTGTATGGACAGTTGAGATTCGTAGGATGACCGGGCTGTATGTTCAAAACATTAAGGCTACCTTTCTGATACATCAAATGAGGCACACAATTCTTTGGGATTATCTGTTGAAAAACATAGTAATAACTTCATAGTTAGCAATGATGTACTAGTTTTAGAAGTATGCAAAAGATGCACGGATGTCGTAATAGTAAAAAATCTTACCAGGGTATCTCCATGGTAGTTACCGTAGTTGAACACATGCACTAGTGGCACGTATTGACCATAATGTTGAGGAGTTTGATTGTAGATATTGTAATTCTCAATGTCAGTACAAAATCTGACCAGAAGATTTTTCTCCTTATAAGTTGTTAATTCGGAACCATCAGTGTAGTGGGTTTTGCCTAGCATCTCCCGCACATTCTTTGAACAATGAAAATAAGCTGTCATTGGAAATAAGCTGTCAACTATTTTGAAATAAACAATATAAATTAGCTAATAACTATATTTGAGAAACGCACATAGCGGTAGTATTGGAGGCGTATCAACAAGGACCCAAATGTCCATATTGTCTTGCTCGATTTTAGGATCACCAAGATACATGGCGACAAGCATACCCTCATCAAAACCATACATCTTGCATAATGCTTCCCAATTTATGCAACCAAAATGGGCTACGCTCCCAGAATTATACAGATTTACTTCAAAATCCACATCGTGATGAGTCCTTAGGTGAATTTTCTTTGTTTCAGAAATTTCATTGTCTTCAAAATCCATCCTCTCGAAGACATAGCGTCTTGCATGTCATGGGATAAGCTATACTCGAATTGTAAAAGACGAAAATTACATGTTGAAATAGTTGAAGTCATGCTTAATTATGAGAAAAACAATTGTCGTCGTTGCGTACCGTTTCAACTTCGAAGGTCTCCTCGAGCTCAATGCTGAAGCGCCGATCATCGTCCAGGTGAGGTCTGTCGCACAGACCTCGATCGTCGTGGCACCAGTCGCACTCCCTCGGAAGACTTTCATCGTCCGATGATGACATTCCCTACGTTCATAATTCGAAACTACATCATCTCTGTTGGGTCCAATAAGATAATCCAAAGTGTGGTGAAGTGAAGTGGTAATTTTGAGAGCAAATGGTTAGGATGAGTAGTTCCTCTTCCAGATTAGGGTTTATCGATGACGAGCAACTGACATTAGTAATAACTATGAGTTGACATCACACTTCTATATGTATAATAGAAGAGGCAGTTGATCCTACTTAATTAAGTACTAAGATACTCCGGCCCATGCATTTGTCGTAAGTACCCCATATGTCCTATCTTTAGCAAAGTCATGCTAAAATTGAAGAAAAAGTTCAGCATGACCTTTGCAGAAAATAGGACATATGGAGTACCTGAATTTGCCGGAACGGAAGTTAATCGACATTCCGGCAAACTCAAGGGCCTCTCAGGGTACCTGCAAAATCATCACGACATGATGATCGGAGACAAAACCCAGCAAACTAGCACCACATGTGAGCAGTGGGAAAGGCAAACAAGTCAGAGAAGACGCTGGCCAGCCAACCAGCCAGCCAACACAGTAACATGTAACAGCCAAAATGAACAGTCCATAAAATCCCAACCACAATCTCTAATGGTTAATTTGCATCATATGTATTGTTAACCAAGCTAGCATATTACAGACAGACAGAGAAGCAATTACAGACAAGCTTTGATCATCATATTGGTTGGTGATGACTCATCAAGCTAGCATATTAATCTCTGAACATATGTATTGATCATCGGAGGAAACAAGATTTGAGAAACTGGTGATGACTCATCAAGCTAGCAAGCTGGCTAGTATTGTTAATTAGCTAGTGTTGTTAATTACTCTAGTTAGTTAAGGAGGGAGGGGGTAATTATAAACAGTAGCAGATGCACATTTTTTTCTTTCAAAGCACACCTCTTTGTTTCAGCTATCTATATATCTTGTTCTATGTTGCATTTTTAAATCCTGATGTTAACAAGAGTGTTTGTCAAAAGGAAAAACAAAGTTCATGGCAGTGTAGCTAGCTTCTCATGCATCCCTCTTATCAACTAGTTCCTTTCCCTAATATTTCTAATTCTCGTAGTTCACAAACTTCACAAGTTGACATATCACATAAAGATGTTTCTATACAATAGTAGAATTGGTAAACAAAGAGAAGAAGAGAGAGTTCATATTACCAACGTCCTGTTCAGTAGCGGAGGGAGTCGACCGTTGGTCGTCCTATCTTGAGTGTGGAGAGGAGGGAGGCAATCGGAGGAACGGCTGGAGTAGCTGAAATTTACCTGATATGTTCCATGAATGTGGAAGAACTATGAGGAAAGAACTTGAAAAAAAAGAATATATCTTATAGAATATTAGTATCTTCACTACTAGGAAAAGGGCTATAGATAGGATTGATACTAATGGCGCACCAGGGAAGCAGTGCGCTACTACTATATACTAATGGCGCACCTGTTGGTGATACGCCATTAGTGTGGAAGACACTAATGGCGCACCAGAAACAGGGTGCGCCATTAGTATTAATTTTTTTCCATTTTTCCATACATACTAATGGCGCATCAGGTAGGCAATGCATCATTACTAGTTCTAACTAGTAATGGCGCACCTGGCAGAGAGTGCGCCATTATTGTCATTTTTTTCTTATTCTTTTTTTTGCAAAACTACTAATGGCGCACCGTTTCACAGTGCGCCATTACTAGTTTAAACTAGTAATGGCGCACTATTAGACGGTGCGCAATTAGTATATATATTTATATTTTTTACTTTTTTGCAAAACAATAATATTTTTTGAACTCGTGCATGAATATTTTTAAATTTCATGGGAACGTTTTGAATTCATGAATATTTTTTCAAATTTGATGATATTTTTTCATATTCATAAATGTTTTACCAATTCACAAATGAATGCAACTAAAAATCCAAAAAAAACAAATTTGATGATATTTTCAAATAACAAATTTCATGATATTTTTTCATATTCATAAATACTTTCAAATAACAAATTTGATGATATTTTTTAAAAAATTATTACTATTTTTATAAAAAATTATTACTGTTTCATATTCATATTCATTTTCTAAAAACTTATTCGATGCAAATAGTAATAATAATAATAATAATAATTACTAATGGCGCACCGATGAGTGGTGCGCCATTGATATACAAAAAATAGTTACTTATGGCGCACCGCTCGCTGGTGCGCCATTGCTATCCAAAAAAATAGTTACTTATGGCGCACCCCTAGGTGGTGCGCCATTGCTATCCATCCCCCGACTAAAATCCCCAATCCCCATCACGGTAGCCCCTCCACCATCCTCTGCCGCCCCAACAACCACCGTCGTAGCCCCTCCACAATCCCCAATCCCCATCCACTACTCCCGGCCACCACCATCGTCGCCCCACTCCAGAGCAGCGCCGTCGAGCACCCATTTGACAGGGAGCACCACCGTCGTCGTGGAGCCACTCCACCGGCAGCCACCATCCTCGCGCGCTTCCTCCTCGAGCAGGCTCCTCGCGATTTAGGGTTTGCTGGCGCCGCCGGCCACCGGCGCGGCCCCTCCTCAACCACCGCCACGGGAGCTCCCACCCACGCCCGCCTCCTCTTCCGTCTTCTCTGGCCGCCGCCCACCTGCTCTCCACCGGCGCTGCCCATCGTCGACCACCGCCAACGGCCAACGCAGGAGCCTCACCGCCCCCGGGTCCGCCTCGAGCAGCAGGAGCTGCACCTCTTCCTGCATCCGCCATCCCCATCCACCTCGAGCAGCAGGAGCACGCCTTGAGTCTCTGCTCTTCCCCTCCTCTCTGTAACCAGAGGTAAAGAAGCAAACTTACTTGCATATGCTGCTTCTATGTTTCTAATTCTTATGGATAAATCCCAGCATGAAAACATATGTGTAGATTCATATGTTGTGCGTCTCCTCAACATGCATTATTTCCTGGTTATGTTGATACATAGAAGCTTGTGTGTGAAACATGTACTACTATTACTTCCTGGTTATGTTGATGTGAAGTGTGTGGCAGTTTACCTTTTATACATGCTTGATTGAAATTTGTGATGTGAAATGGATGAAAAAGAAAAAGGCAAATTGGGATATGCACACCACATAGACATTTTATGCCAGTATATGCAAAGAAGAGGTTGAAAATCATAACAGGCCAGGGGGATGTTTGAACCGTAGAGGTTATGATAAAAATCTTGGAGAGAAGTTCTTGGCTATGTTCTTTGGTTACTAGCAACTAGCATTGTTAGATGAGTTCTTATGCTATATTGTGATAATTGTAGTAGATTACAGCTTGCTTCAGTTTGTCATCATAAGTTGGTTAATTAGATTTTAGATTTATAAGAAACAGGGTCACTAGGTGCACCCTATAGCTAAAATGAAAATGAAACATGGTCATTAGATTTATAAGAAACAGGGTCATTAGATTTTAGATTTATAAGAAACAGGGTCACCCTGGTCCTTGTACTACCATGCTGTAACAAGGTGATTGGTGAATGTGGATGATTTTTTTATCCTATGAACTCATTGTACTGCTACAAGAATTTGGTATCATCATGGTGTAATTGACTGCTTGAGAAAACTGGGTAATTTGGCAGTAGAAACAACTATTTTTTACAGTCAAACAGTTCTTGATGCTTTGGTGCTCTTAGCTAGCTTAGTGGTGGGTCCCTTGGTGTCAGTCTGTGCTATCTATACATTCATGCCCTTTTTGTCACTGATGATTGTTACATTGGGTTCCTACTGCTGTCATGGGGTGGATGATCCTGCTGCTTTGTATATGGATATACTGCAATTTCATTTATGTTGTTATAAGTTTGTTGTTGTCAGCATGAGTTAACTTGTTGTCATTTATCGAAATTCAGAATGTGTTGGACTATATGTTCATTGGTACTACCTGTGATGCTGCTACCGTACTACTTGGGAATTTTTTCAACTTGTGATGTTGCTGCCGTACTACTTGGGAATTTTGTCAACTTGTGATGCTGCTGTTGTACCCCGAGAGGCCCTTGAGTTTGCCGGAATGTCGATTAACTTCCGTTCTAGCAAATTCGGGTACTCCATATGTCCTATTTTCAGCAAAAGGTCATGCTGAAATTTTCCGTGAATTTTAGCATGACTTTGCTAAAAATCGGACATATGAGGTACTTGCTACTAATGCATGGGCCGGGGTATCTTAGTACTTAGTTAAGTAGGATCAATTGCCCCTTTATTCTTGCTGCATTAAACCATAGGTGGCAATAGAGCCAAGTGATTAGTGCCAAGTGATTAGGCCCAACCTAGGGTGCCTCGGCATCGATAAACCCTAAATGATGAAAACTTAACTTGGCTGCCCTGGATGCCTCGGTGTCGATGAGAACCTAAATGATGTACGCTTAGGCTTTTAGGGTGCCTTGACGTCGACAAACCCTAAATGATGAAAGCTTAGGCTTTTAGGGTGCCTCGGTGTCGACAAACCCTAAATGATGAGACCATGATCTTGTTCCTTGACAATAACCAACTTTTTGACGATACTTTTTTCCTATTTAGAGCGAAACATGGCCCACAACAATGAGGCTGGTGGTTCGGGCGGCAAGAAATTCTGGGAGCTGTCCCAGGAGATGGAGGAACAACCTCACCGCTATGAGGACGCCGCGGAAGACACCGATCCTGATTACACAACCCCTAGTGGCGCCGGGGATGACACCACTTATGGTGCCACCGAGGATGCCACCACTGATGATGGCGCCGCACACACAGATGGCAGCCAACCGAAGAAGCAAAGGAAGGACCAGCGCCCGAATGCGCTCCACACCCTCAAGGAGGAATTCACTCAAGTGCACTCCGACGGGAATCCAACGGAGCCCAAACATATAGTCAAGGGGTACTCGCTTCAGCTCGGGTGCATTCTCCGGAGCACCGCCTCGATGAACACTGAGAACCTTAGGCATAAGGACCGAGGGAATTTGCGCAACCTCCTCTTCACGAAGCTGCACGAACGATACAAGTTCCCCGCCGAATTTTAAAACACACGCCTCTCAGGCAATAAAGTGAAAAATGCTGCCCTCACGAAGATGAGCACGGCCCTGTCTACTTGGAAAAGCGCGTTGAAGAGAATGATTGATAAAGGTGATAGTTATGAGAAGATCAAGGCGAAATATCCTTTGATGAGCGAAGATGAGTACAAGGAGTTCAAGATCAAGTGCGAGAGCAGTGCAACCTCTGAATCAAGTCAGTAGGGGAAAGAAATGCGGGAGTTGAACTTAGGGGAACACAAACTCGGTCCCGGCGGTTACAGAGTGGCGGAGCCTATATGGGACAAGGAGGACACGGAGCATGCCGAGCAAGGCCTACCATCCCGCTTCGAGAAATATAGCGGTGACAAGCAGACCAGGAACTATGTCAGGGCCCGGTACAAGGAGGACCCGATAACAAAGGAGCTTACCACGGATCCAAAGACCAGGGCGCTTGAGCTTCTTCTAGTAAGGAATACACCCCTGCGTAATTAGCTCCATATGGTTGCACTCTAATTAATCCCCAATATTTCTAAATGGTTCACGTTCCTGTCGCAGGAAACTGAAAGCAGTAGCGCGGGGTCGTCTAAGAGCTCCCCTTTCGACACCCCTTTAAATAGGGCGTTGAACGTAATGAAAAACAAGGATAAGCTCACTAAGCCGACATCAGCTGGTCGTGTGGCCGGCAAAGGCTTTTCCACAAAATGGGGTTCATACTATACCGCTGTTGTGCGGAAGGAGAAAAATACCAGCTCGGAAAGCCAAACGCGCGAGGTTGAAGAACTCAAGGCACAAGTGGCGCGGATTCCGGAGCTTCTCCAAGAGCAAGTGCAACAACAACTTGGAACGACGCTCAACGCCATGGTGCCTACGTTGATTCATGGGCTGACGACGTGGATTGCGGGCGGCCAACATGGGCCTCCCCCGATTCCCAGCTTCACGGCCAGCAACTCGCGCAGCGCGCAGGCGGCGCCATTGGTGTCTCCGGTGGCGGCGCCATTGGTGTCTCCAGCGGAGGCGGTATTCATGTCTCCGGCGCCGGCACGGGCATTGGAGCTTAATGCACCCGGGTGTACGCCGGCCGGCACCTCGCCAGCAAGCGCTCCCTCTGTCAGTTGCACGCCCGCCGTTGGTGGTGCCTCAACATTAGCCGAGCTCGACGGCATCACGGTAACCAAGCCTCTCGGCCGACGACTTCATCTCCTTGCCTTTGACTAGGCATCCCTGACGCCCTGTACATGTTTTCGCAGGGCACTGCCGACGTTCCTTGCACTCTTCTGCATTTCGTGGGCGCCGAGTTGGTCGATGTCGCCAAGGGCAGAATCGTTCAACCGGGCAACCCCATGTTCCACGGTAATCCGATGCCACCCACAATGTATAGGGTTGAAGTGGTTCGGGTGCTACCAGGCTGCGACGAGCTGTTACCTCCGATTCAACCCGCTAGGGCCGAAGAAGAAGATGAGATGACCCTCAGCACCTGCGTAAACTGGCCCCTGCTTTGGCCGAAGAGCCAGATTCGTTTGGGGGCGGGGGACACCACCCCATAGACAAGACCGCCAGTCGTGCCGGCGCCAAGCCATGGAAAGAACGCCGCAACGCTACTGGACCTGCCGGACATCCCTATGGCACAGGATCTGGACAGCCCTATGGCACAGGATCCGGACGGCGACGACAACGACGACGGTAGATTTACCAAAGTTGATAAGTACTTTGCCGAACATGGGTACGCTGACGAGTTCTGCGGGCCTCTTTCTCAAGAACCCAACCAAGACGACTGCGATCTAGCTGGTACGGCGGAGAAATCCAATTGCAACAGGCGTCGTCTGGCATTCGGTTCTCAGGACACGCCTCCAGCTCCCGCCTTCATCGAGCCTCAGATAGCTGAGGTGCGAAATATTATCAGCCCCAACACGCTCAAGAAGGCGGTCTGTGAGCAGAACTCGGTCCCATTACAGGAGATCAAGAAGAAGGGACGGAAAAGAAAGACTAACAAGGGTGCCGGTGCGAGCCAGCCGGCACCGAGTTTGATCCGTGCTCAGGACGGGCCACCTTCACCTAAGGATATCTCGAGGAGGGTGCATGTGGCAGGTAGGGCGATGCTACCGCCAAATATGCTGAATGCTGCAACCGGTGCTATGCGGAGTATGCACGACAGTTTTCTTTCTTTGGAGAAGCGGCGTCTCAGAGAGAAGGATGTGGCATACCCGGTTTTCGTGGCTAAGGTGCCAGAGGGCAAGGGCTTTGTGGATGGCGACATCGGGGGTACGATCGTCCTACGGTTTGATGACATCTTTGCTATGTTTAACCTTCATCCGCTGCATTACACCTTCGTTCGGCTGTTTTCGCTGAGTATGGAGATGCGGATCATTAGAGACAAGACCCCGGACATCGTGATAATCGACCCCTTCTACATGCGTGCCAAGCACTTGAGCAGCGCTGGGGACCGCCAAGTTGCGAGTTGACACCTCGAAGGCGTCATTTTGGCAAACCCAGATAAGGATAACTTCCTTGTGCCTTACTTTCTCGAGTAAGTCATCCCTTAACCGCCCCGTAACATATGATTTCTTATATTTCGATCGTTTTTTTCTAACATTCCGTGTTCTGTGCAATGACACACATTGCACACTCATCCTCTTAAGCCCGAAATATTCCATGGCCACGTATTTAAACCCAAACCGTAACTCCAAGATAGACTACACAAATGTCAAGCAAGTTCTTGATGATGTTCTCCCCGCCTACGCCAAATCTGGAGGCACCTTCACCAGGGCAGTTCATAAGTACGGCAAGCACATGTTCTCACACAATACGAAGTTCTGCTGCGTCAAGCAGCCGCCTGGCGGTCAGAAGGATGCCTACTACGCCCTCCATCACATGCGGGCGATCGTAAGGGACCATCATCAACTTCTGCTACCAGATAATCTCAAAGATTGGGCCACGAGCTTGTCGTCAGGCCAGGACGCGGACCTCAGACAAGAATTCTTTCGCACCTAGTCGGAGTTTGCGGAAATCATCCATCAAGATGTCCTTCATACCTCAGGGCAGTTCTTCCTTAGATATCAACCGTCCAACAGTGATATAGATGAAATGCTACAAATGCAGGGTGACAACGACCGCGATTTCATGACCATCACGACAGACGGCGGCTTCATCCACGTTCCTGTCTGATGAGTCGAGTCGAAAGTAGTGATGTGTAGTTCTGAAACATTGATTGGCTCATGTTGTAATTATACTTTAATGAATTCGTATGTCGCTTTGGTTTGGACAGTCGTTCAACTTAGATGTAATCGATGCTATTTATTAGTAGGACCATGAATCATGCTATTAATGTCTTGCTTTTCTCTTCCGATCCTTTTGTTGCATACTTACATATTGCTTATGTATTGTCTGTTGTTTGGCTTGTGCATAGAGATGCCATCGTATGTCGTGTACAAGGGTAAGGTTCCCGGAGTCTACGACGACTGGGAGGAGTGTCGGAGGCCGAATCTAGATACTCCCGCTATCTAGCGGGAGAGAGGAGGGAGCGTTGGAGGAACCGGATGAAGACCAGTTTGATCGTGATGATGCTCATCGTGATGACCACAGCTCTCTTCTATGTGATGGTAGTTTAGATGATCGATATCGACTTGTAATGTGAAGACAAACTCGATACTCGCGGTCTTGAGACTTGTAATGTTTTATCTTTGTTCGGTCTTTTGAATTCGGAGACTAATATGATGAATTGTATTCGGAGACTAATCTTCTATTGTATTCGATGAATCTGATGTTGCTGTCTATATTCTGTCTAATAATATATTTTATATTCTATCTAATAATATATTTTATAACCTGCGCAAAAATCAGAAAAGGAAAAAAAACAAATATTCATACTAATGGCGCATTACCACCAGGTGCGCCATTAGTATGCCAAAGGATACTAATGGCGCATCAACCGAGAATGCGCCATTAGTATGACAAAGCCATGCTTACGTATGGCGCCCCGGGAGGCACACTAATGGCGCATGCTTTTACATACTAATGGCGCACTAGTTGGTGCGCCATTAGTATACCAGATACTAATGGCGCACAAGTGGTGCGCCATTAGTAAAAATTACTAGTGGCGTGCTACTAATGGCGCACCCGTGATGCGCCATTAGTAGGCAAAACCGGTGCGCCATTAGTAGGCCTTTTCCTAGTAGTGCTTATAGAATATACTCATGAAGTTTCTGAGGTCAGAACTTGTTCAGAGGTTATCAGTAAAAATGTCCAGAGTTCTATAGCGGGCATGGCACTCAACTACAGTGTGAAGAGCATTGTAATCATCTGGAGCAAAAAGGCGAGGAAATGACAGGATATTTCATATCTAGAAATAAAATGTGTGGTTTTTGTAAACATAATAGGATTAGAAAATGCTACATGATGGTTTGTTTAGAAGAGGAATAATCCCAGGATGTAGCATGTATCATGTAATTTGATTTTGATTATTAATTTTTCTGTGAGCACATGCATCACAATCTGTGAGCACATGATTGATGAAATTCACTTTATAATTTATTTTTTCAAGAAAGGGCTGATAGACTAGTAAACTACAAAGCTCCAATTCTACTAAGGATATAGTGGGGATCAAGCAGAGAGGGAGAAG
>NC_041393.1:12287935-12289409 GCF_002162155.2 Triticum dicoccoides
GCGGCGATCGTCGTCCTGCACCCCGTGCGGTTGTCAGCGGCAGGATGGTTGGGGGCCGCGGCGGCTTGCTGCCCGGTGCGCGGTGGAGGATCTGTAGTGGTGGGGGGCGCGGGGGCGAGGGGGCGGCGGCGCACGTAGGGGCGGCGGCGTCGTGGGTCGTCGGGGCAGCGGCTTGCAGGGGCTGAGAGATATGAGATGGGATCGGCCGTGGATTGGGGCCGATATTTTAGTCTGGGGAGGTATCACTGGTAGAAAAAGGGCCTATAGTCCCGGTTCGTAAGGGCCTTTAGTCCCGGTTCTTGAACCGGGACTGGAGGGTCGGTACTAATGCCCTGACCCTTTAGTCCCGGTTCAATCCAGAACCGGGACTAAAGGCCCTCCACGTGGCCGGTCCACCTTTAGTCCCGGTTGGTAACACCAACCGGTACTAAAGGAAATTTTCTGATTTTTTTGGAAAAAAAATTTGAAATTTTTTTTTGAATTTTTTTTATTTTCAAATTTCTAAATTATTTTAACCTCTAATCTCTAATCACCCCTCATCACTTCTCAATTTAATCTCTAATCACCCCTCATCATTCCAAATCATCTAACTTCCCGGACGGTCATCCATCCTCCCACTCCCCCAGCCTGAGCATGCTTAACTTCCGGGTTCTATTCTCCCTCGTTTCCAAGTCTGCACTCATTGTTTTCCTGAGAATAGTAAGATGTCAATCCTATTAACCCTCAGGAGTTTAGCTTGAGCATGAAGTCACACATTTCACTGTTTGAGTTTGAAACTATTGTTCTAAAAAACAATAATTTTTTAGTAACACTAATATTTCTTGAATAAGTAGTTTGACCATTGTTTGACCACAGTTTGACCATAGTTTGACCAGATTTGACCAAAATTCAAAAAAGCTGGAATAATTATTTAATAACAGTAATATTCTTGAATAATTATTTAGTAACACTAGTACTTCTTGAATAAGTAGTTTGACCATAGTTTGACCAGATTTAATGAAAATTTAAAAAAACTGAAATTTGAGCATAACTTTTTTTCCTTTTGGAATTTGAGGATTCTACAAATTTGCAAACAGGCCGTATGCGGTCTCCATCGGATGTAACTTTTCGAGTAGATGATTTTTCATATAAAAACATTTTAATCCGAGTTCGTATGCAAAAGTTATGCCCATTTTACAAATTCCAGAGAGATTTTGTAAATAAAGTCGAAATTCATATTTGTAAATTTTCCGAACAACTAGACCACATATCACATGGGAAACTTATTTTATTTTATTTTTTTGACATTTCCATCATTTTCTTTTGTTTTTTCTAAAACTGAAAAGGCGGTCCATAGGGGGGGGGAGTTTGAAAATGGGACCTTTAGTACCGGTTCATGCCATGAACCGGTACTAATGCCTGAAAGCCCATTAGTCCCGGTTGGTGGCACCAACCGGGACTAAAGGTCTAACCTTTAGTACCGGTTGGTGCCACC
>NC_041393.1:12290088-12292250 GCF_002162155.2 Triticum dicoccoides
TGCGGGGTGTCGGCGGCGGCGGTGAAGCTGGCCGGGGGAGGGTGCGATGGGTCGTCGGCGGCGGTGGAGCGGGGGAGGGTGCGCTGAGTCGGCGGCGGCGATGGAGCGGGGGAGGGTGCGGGGGGTGCTCGGCGGCGAGGGGGATCTGGCGAGGAGGGATATCGATCAAGATGGAGGGGGATCGAGATCGAGTGTCCTCATGAATATTCAATATTTTTATTATTGAATATGAAAAAATATCATCAAATTTGAAAAAATATTCATGAATTCAAAAAGTTCCCATGAATTAAATTTAAAAATATTCATGAGTTCGAAAAATAAAAATGATAGTAGTTTTGCCAAAAAAATTGTAGTGGCGCACTGTGTGGTAGGTGCGCCATTACTAGTTAAACTAGTAATGGCGCACTGTGACCTGGTGCGCCATTAGTATTTCTGGAAATATTAAAAAATATATGTTAGTAGTGGCGCACCATGTTTCTGGTGCGCCATTAGTGGCCATATCATCGATAGCCCTTTTCCTATTAGTGACCTATGAATTACTATCTTGTTATTGAACCATTTGATGTTTGGGGTTTTGATTATATGGGACCTTTTCGAAAGTCCAATGGGTATACTCATATTCTTATTGCTGTGCATTATGTCACTAAGTGGGTGGAAGCTATCTCTACTAGTAGTGCAGATCACAACACTTTTATTAAAATGCTTAAGGAAGTTATTTTCCCAAGGTTTGGTGTCCCTAGATATATTATGGCAGATGGTGGTTCACACTTCCTTCATGGTGCTTTCGTAAGATGCTTGCTAAGTATGATGTTAATCATAGAATTCCTTCTTCTTATTATCCTTAGTCTAGTGGTCAAGTTGAGTTGAGTAATAGGGAGATAGACTTAATTTTGCAAGAGACTGTCAATAGGTCTAGAAAGAACTGGTCTAAGAAATTAGATGATGCTTTGTGGGCTTATAGAAATGCTTATAAGAATCCTATGGGTATGTCTCCTTATAAAATGGTTTATGGAAAAGCATGTGATATACCTCTTGAATTGGAACATAAATATTTTTGGGCTATCAAGGAACTTAACTATGATTTCAAGCTTGCAGGTGACAAGAGGCTATTTGACATTAGCTCAATTGATTAATGGAGAACCCACGCTTACGATAATGCCAACATATTCAAAGAAAAACTCAAACAGTGGAATTATAAGAGGATTCATGTCACATCCCTAGTTCTGGTATGACCTAGACCAGCTAGTCAATTGTGCATCATGTTCAAATTCCATTTAAATTTGAAATGGGGATTTGTGAAACCCTCAAAATCTTTTCTGGAAATAACCCAAATAAAAATTTCTCCAAAAAGGTCCAAGAAAATGTTCATGTAGCTCTCTGAAAATATTGGTTAGAGGTAAAATTGAAACAAATATTTCGAGGAGCTCATAAGTATTTATTTTGGCCATTTGGAATTAATGCAATAATTATTTGCATTGGATATATATATGCTATATTTATTTATATATGTCCAACAATTCTGATTTTTATGTGAGGGGCTCTGGAATACTTCAACTAGCTCCTACAATAAATTTCAGAAGAAAATAAATTGATTTAGTATTTTTATTAAATCAAAACAAATATCAGACAATAGAAAAGAAAAGAAATGGAAAAACCTACCAGGACCATACCTGCGGCCAGCTCCTGTGCTGGCCCAGCACTGTGTGGCCTGGCCCAGTCTAACTGGCCAAGCCAGTCATCCTCCCCCTTGCCAGGAGGAGGCGAAGGAGGGCACGTCGAGCGCGCGCATGCACGCCACGCTCCTGCCTGCCTGCCCCCCTTCCCCTCGGCGCTGTCCACCCCAGAGAGCTTTACCGAGCCCCCTGGCCTCTCCTCACTCTCTCCCAAGCTCTCTCCTCTCCTCTGCTCGTCTTCTCTCCCGCGCCCGAACGCCACCACAGCACGTCCCCGTGAGCCACCGCGACCATTGCCACCACCCCGTCCCGTGCTGCTGTCCAGGAGCACCGCCGCCCTCGACTACGCCTCCTCGTCGAGCTGGACGACGCCAGGAGCACTGCAGCATCGCCAGCACCATCATCCCCTTCGTCGGAGCCGCGGATCGCCGCCGCTAAATTCGTCGCCAACTGGTCCTCCCCTAGCTCACCGACGACGCCTTCGAGTTC
>NC_041393.1:12292669-12365960 GCF_002162155.2 Triticum dicoccoides
AGAGCTCGGCTCCACCGTTCATGTCGCTGCCGTGGCCATAGCTGCCACAGCTCGCAACTGAGCTCACCGCCGTTCTCAGTGCCCTCCCGCGCGTTGTTTGCACCCAACTGCAGCCCCCCTAGTGCCCCGCAGCACCTAACCCGCATGCACCCGACTCCGGTCGCTGCCGCCAGCTCTGCTTCGGCGAGCTCCATCGTTCCCGGGGCCTCCCCTGAGCGCGGCTGGATGCGCCCGTGCACGGGCTACCCGCCGGTGGCCTCCGTGTGCCAAACCATGGCCTCCAGCTCGTTTCGGCGAACTTCCGCCGTGGCTCGAGGTCGTCGCCGGCGAAACTCCGGCGGCTGACATGGCGCATGATTAGCTGCTAACCCTGCCACTTAATCCACTCCCTAAGCCACTGACTATGGGCCCCAGGGCTCGGTCAAACCCTGGTCAGTTGGGTTTGACTCGGGTTTAGCCCCTGTGTCACTGACCCACACGTCAGGTTTGACCTGGTCAGCCCTGCTGACGCCTCTGTGACGTCATGCTGACGCAATAATGATTTTTTCTGGATTTTAAATAATTCAGAGAATTCCAGAAATTTATATAAACTTCAAAAATTCATATAAATTCAACCGTAGCTCAGATTGAAATAATTTATATATGAAAAATTATCAAAAAAATTCAATCTATCCATCTGTACCTGTTTCATGCATTTCTAACCAACTTATACTTGCTGTATAGGTGAAAACATATAAATGGCATTTATAAAGATTTAATTTAGAGTTGCATTTGAACCTTTGGTTCAAATGGACCTCTTCCAAATAGAATGCTAAATGCATTAGCTCAAACCACATCACATACTCATGCCATGATCATGCATCATATTGTTGCATATGCTTGTGTTTGATTATCAACACCGTTCCTTCTCGATAGGTCCTGCTCCGGAGACCCTTCAAGAGTACTTGTTTGAGGAGCAGTGCCTTCCTTGTTGATCTACCAGGCAAGCAAACCCCCTTGTTCATTCCGATACAATCCTACTCTCTCGCACCTGCTCTCATTTATTGCATTAGGACAACAATGATTCAACTGCTACTTTATGCTGCGGTAGTTGAACCCATTCCTCTGCATGACCTGTCATTGCCACAGTAAATAGTTAAAACCCACTAGCATGTGTAGGAGTTGATTGAGCCATGTTGTGTTCTTGCCATGCCATGCCTGCTATTGCTTAGAGTTGTGTCAGGTCTAATTCATCGGGAATGAATTGGAGTGGTACAATATGTTCTGGTGCTGAGAGTTAAGCGTGTGAACACGATTTGGTAAAGGTAGAGATGAGAGGCCATGTAGGAGTACATGGTGGGTTGTCTCATTGGAACCGTCCTTAAGCACTGAGTTCGGTGTATGTTGTCCAATGACTAGCTACTACCACACATTGGAATGCTTAAGTGCCCCTCTCGACTTATTAGCCAACTTGATCTCTGTCGAGGAGTCGCAAATAGTTTCTGGTGTTTGTAGGTAGTGTTAGTAGTCTACCAAGTGGCACCCGGCCAGGTGGGCTTGGGACAAACTAGGCACAAGTGGCACAGTTTACCAAGCGTAGATCCATCCAGCAAGGTGGGCTTGGGAACCCTGCACCTTTCGTTTGAAGGTTGTGGCCGACACCCTCGCCAGGCTTCCGCTTGAAGGTTGCCGAGATACATGACGTGTACATGGTGATAAGTGGTGAGAGTGTGTGTGAAGAAGTACATCCCTGCAGGGTTATCATGATCTATTCGAATAGTCGTGTCCTCGGTTATGGACTTCTTGGAGGTTCATCTTGTCTTGAGGCAAACAAATCAGCATTGGAGGCTCATCTTTATTACATATCAGAACTTGCAAACAAATCTGTGAAAGACTTGTAAAGTTGTTGGGTTTTGTCTCCGACCATTGTGTCATGATGAATTTGCAGGTACCCCGATAGGCCCTTGAGTTTGCCGAAATGTCGATTAACTTCCGTTCCGGCAAATTCGGGTACTCCATATGTCCTATTTTCAGCAAAGGTCATGCTGAAATTTTCCGTGAATTTTAGCATCACTTTGCTAAAAAAAGGACATATGGGGTACTTGCGACTAATGCATGAGCCAAGTGATTAGGCCCTAAACCCTAGATGATAAACCCAACATAGGTGGCAATAGAGGCAAGTGATTAGTGCCAAGTGATTAGGCCCAACCTAGGGTGCCTCGGCATCGATAAACCCTAAATGATGAAAACTTAACTTGGCTTCTATCGGGTGCCTCGGTGTCGATGAGAACCTAAATGATGTATGCTTAGGCTTTTAGGGTGCCTCGGCGTCGACAAAACCTAAATGATGAAAGCTTAGGCTTTTAGGGTGCCTCGACGTCGACAAACCCTAAATGATAAACCTTGGCTTTTAGGGTGCCTCGGTGTCGATAAGAACCTAAATGATGAAAGCTTAGGCTTTTAGGGTGCCTCGGTGTCGACAAACCCTAAATGATAAAAGGTTAGCTTTTAGGATGCCTCGGTGTCGACAAACCCTAAATGATGTAGTTTTGAATTTGGAACGTAGGATATGTCGTCATCATCATCGGACGACGAAAGTCTCCCGGCGGAGTGCGACTGGTGCCACGACGATCGAGGTCTGTGCGACATGCCTCACCTGGACAATGATCGGCGCTTCAGCATTAAGCTCGAGGAGACCTTCGAAGTTGACACAGTACACAACGACGACAAGTGTTATTTTCATAATTAAGCATGACTTCAACTATTTCAATGTGTAATTTTCATCTTTTACAATTTGAGTATAGCTTATCCCATGCCATGCAAAACACTATGTCTTGGAGAGGATGGATTTTGAAGACCATGAAATTTCTGAAACAAAGAAAATTCACGTAAGGACTCATCACGATGTGGACTTTGAAGTAAATCTATATAATTCTGAGAGCGTAACCCATTTTGGTTGCAAAAATTGGGAAGCATTTTGCAAGATGTATGGTTTTGATGAGGGTATGCTTATCACCATGGATCTTGGTATTCCTGACATCAACCAGGACAATATGTACATTTGGGTCCTTGTTGATACGCCTCCAGTTCTACCGCTATGTGAGTTTCTCAAACATACATATTAGCTAATTTGTATTGTTTATTTCAAAATAGTTGACAGCTTATTTTTATTGTTCAAAGAATGTGCGGGAGATGGTAGACAAAACCCACTACACTGATGGATCCGAATTAACAACTTACAAGGAGAAAAATCATCTGGTCCGATTTTGTACTGACATTGAGAATTACATTATCCACAATCAAACTCCTCAACATTATGGTAAATACGTGCCACTAGTGCATGTGTTCAACTACGGTAACTACCATAGAGATACCCTGGTAAGATTTTTACTATTACAACATCGGTGCATCTTTTGCATACTTCTAAAACTAGTACATCATTGCTAACTATGAAGTTATTACTATGTTTTTCAACAGATAATCCCAGAGAATTGTGTGCCTCATATGATGTATCAGAAAGGTAGTGTTAATGTTTTGAACATACAGCCAGGTCGCCCTACGACTCTCAACTGTCCATACGAGATTTCTAAAAGAAGTGGAGACATGAAAACCAAAGGATGAAAAAAATGTATGGACAGTCGTAAGGAGCTTCTTGGAAGCAAAAGGAAGCGAAGCGCAAGAATTGGAGACAGGATGTTCTCCATTCTCCATAATGGAGAGTCAGGGTCTATATTGTTTTATGCTATTTTAGCTTAAATAGGGTATTTAGGTCCTGCCTAATACTGATGATCATGTGCTAAGAACAATTAAGTACGGTCGGTTCGATGACTATCAAGATGATGATCGTAGGACTTGTTATGAATAATGAGTAGAAGTTGTATGATGATGATTAGTAGGACTTGTTAGGATTTGTATTACTTCCGACAAACTCGATACTCGCGGTCTTGAGACTTGTAATGTTTTATCTTTGGTCGGTCTTTTGAATTCGGAGACTAATATGATGAATTGTATTCGGAGACTAATCTTCTATTATATTCGATGAATCTGCTGTTGTTGTGTGCTGCTGTCTATATTCTGTCCAATAATATATTTGGTAACCTGTTTAAAAATCAAAAAAGTAAAAAAAAACAAATATTCATACTAATGGCGCATCACCACAAGGTGCGCCATTAGTATGCCAAAGGATACTAATGGCGCATCAAGACAGAGTGCGCCATTAGTATGACAAAGCAGATGGTTACATATGGCCCCCCGGGAGGCATACTAATGGCGCATGGTGTTACATACTAATGGCGCACTTCCTGGTGCGCCATTAGCATACCAGATACTAATGGCGCACTAGTGGTGCGCCATTAGTAAAAAATTCTAGTGGCGTGATACTAATGGCGCACCGGTAGTGCGCCATTAGTAGGCAAAACCGGTGCGCCATTAGTAGGCCTCTTCCTAGTAGTGGTTACACCAGGTCTGTTCACCTCACACACCCCTCTAGCAAGATAGTCACTGTCTCCACCAAAATTGCAAAGCGTCAACTCTATTCTCTAAATGCCATCCCTCTTCCTGACCTTGAAGATATCCCGGTAGTCCGCGACTTTCCGGATGTCTTTCTAGAGGAACTTCCAGGTATTCCACCTGACAGAGATGTAGAGTTTGTCATAGATCTTATCCCCGGAACCGCCCCAATTTCTAGGATACCTTACAAGATGGCACCCTTAGAGCTAGCCGAGCTTAAGAAACAACTTGACGAGTCCTTGCAAAAGGGTTTTATCCATCCTAGTTCTTCTCCCTGGGCTTGCCCCATCCTCTTTGTCAAGAAGAAGGATGGTACGGACCGGATGGTTGTAGATTATCGCCCCGTTAATTTGGTTACGATAAAGAACAAGTATCCGCTCCCCAGGATCAACGATCTGTATGATCAGCTCGCTGGATCCTCAGTCTTCTCCAAGATGGATTTGAGGTTAGGCTACCACCAAATCAAGATCAGAAATGGGGACATTCCTAAAACGGCTTTTGTCACTCGTTATGGTCAGTACGAGTACACCATCATGTCCTTTGGTCTAACCAATGCTCCAGCTACATTATCTCGCTTGATGAACTCGATCTTCATGGAGTACTTAGATAAGTTCGTCGTGGTTTACCTCGATGATATTCTTATTTACTCAAAGAACGAGGAAGAGCATGCCGAACATCTTAGGCTTGTGTTAGAGAAACTCAGAGAACACCGCCTTTATGCCAAGTTCTCCAAGTGCGAATTTTGTTTGCCAGAAGTGACCTATCTCGGCCACGTAATCTCTGGTAAGGGCATTGCTGTCAATCCCGAGATAGTTCAAGCCGTTCTTGATTGAACTCCACCTGAAACGGTTAAGCAAGTTAGGAGTTTCCTTGGCCTAGCCAGTTATTGTCGCTGCTTCGTTGAGAACTTCTCCAAAGTGGCCAAACCTCTCACGGAACTTCTCAAGAAAGATAAAAAGTTTGAGTGGTCCCCACAGTGCGAGTACAACTTTCAGGAACTGAAAAGACGCCTGACTTCTGCTCCCATACTTGTGCCACCGGATTTCACTAAGGACTTTGTTATCTATTGTGATGCCTCACGACAGGGACTAGGTTGCATTCTTATGCAAGATCGCCATGTGATTGCCTATGCATCTCGACAGTTGCATCCACATGAGGAGAATTATCCTACACATGATCTAGAGCTTGCAACCGTAGTCTATGCACTTAAGACATGGCGACATTACCTTCTCGGTAAACGTTGCGAGATATACACTGACCACCAGAGTCTCAAGTATATCTTCACCCAACCAGATTTGAACCTTAGGCAAAGACGTTGGTTGGAGTTGATCTCAGATTACGACTTAGGAATTACCTACACCCCAGGCAAGGGGAATGTCATGGCTGATGCGCTAAGTTGTAAGTCCTATTACAACAATCTCATGTTGCAACAGGGTCAGCCACTTCTCCATGAGGAATTATGTAAGCTTAATCTTCACATTGCTCCTCACGGATTCCTTTCTACCTTGGTGGCGAAACCTACCCTTGAGGATCAGATCATTACTGATCAGAAGTTTGATAGGGGTGTTATCCGCATCAAGAGAAACATTAGGAAGGGAGTTGGTGGATGTTTCTCTATGGATGATCGAAGTGTTGTTTTCTTAGAATCGCTTGGTGGTTCCCAAGAATCAACATCTGCGACAACTGATTCTTAAGGAGGCCTGTCAGTGTCAAAACTGGCGGATCTCGGGTAGGGGGTCCCGAACTGTGCGTCTAGGCCGGATGGTAACAGGAGGCAAGGGACACAAAATTTTACCCAGGTTCGGGCCCTCTCGATGGAGGTAAAACCCTACGTCCTGCTTGATTAATATTGATGATATGGGTAGTACAAGAGTAGATCTACCACGAGATCGGAGAGGTATACCCTAGAAGATAGCCTATGGTATGATTGTTGTTGTATATGATGTCCTAAGGACTAAAACCCTCCGGTTTATATAGACACCAGAGAGGGTTAGGGTTACACAAAGTCGGTTACAATGGTAGGAGATCTACATATCCGTATCGCCAAGCTTGCCTTCCACACCAAGGAAAGTCCCTTCCGGACACGGGACGAAGTCTTCAATCTTGTATCTTCATACTCGAGGAGTCCGGCTGAAGGGATAGTCCGGCCATCCGGACACCCCCTAATCCAGGACTCCCTCAAGGCTCATGAATCTCCTTTCACAATTCATCCCGATAGTACTAAGATGTATCAGGACCTGCGCCAGAGGTTCTGGTGGACTAGGATGAAGAGAGAAATTGCTCAGTTTATTTCTAACTGCGACGTTTGTCGTCGCGTTAAGGCAGAGCATCAAAGACGTGCTGGCACCCTTCAGCCTTTAGCTATTCCTGAATGGAAATGGGATAAAGTTGGTATGGACTTCATCACCGGCTTTCCTAGGACCAAGAGAGGGAATAATGCTATCTTCGTAGTCATTGATCGTCTTTCCAAAGTGGCTCACTGGGACCTGTTCGAGAGAGTATCACTGCTAGGAAGCTCGCTGACTTATATATTTCTCGAATAGTGTCACTTCATGGTGTTCCACTAGAGATTAATTCAAACCGTGGTAGTCTTTTCATTTCTCATTTCTGGGAGAGTTTCCAAACTGCCATAGGCACCCATCTTTCCTTCGGTACCGCTTTCCACCCTCAATCAAGTGGTCAGGTGGAAAGGGTCAACCAAATCCTCGAAGACATGCTTAGAGCATGCGTTATCTCATTCGGTATGGATTGGGAGAAGTGCCTTCCTTTCGCTGAGTTTGCTTATAACAATAGCTACCAATCCAGTCTCAAGAAAGCTACTTTTGAGATTCTGTATGGATGAAGATGTCGAACACCTTTGAACTGGTCAGAAACCGGTGAAAGACAATTCTTTGGACCGGATATGATCCAGGAGGCAGAAGAGCAAGTTCGCATCATTCGTGAGAATTTGAAAACAGCCCAATCTCGTCAAAAGAGCCAGTATGACCGTCGTCATAAGGAAGTGGCTTATGAAGTTGGCGACAAGGCTTACCTTCGGGTTACCCCTTTGAAGGGTACCCATCGTTTCGGTATCAAGGGCAAGTTGGCTCCTCGTTACATTAGTCCTTCTCTCATTCTCGCTAAACGAGGAGAGGTTGCCTACCAGTTGGAACTACACCCACATCTTTCCCGAGTTCATGATGTCTTCCACGTCTCTCAACTCAGGCATTGCTTCTCGGATCCCATTCGCGGAGTGGACCACGAAACGCTTGATCTCCAAGATAACCTCACATATCGAGAGTACCCCTTCCGCATTCTGGATCAAGCAGAGCGTGTCACTCGACGTCATAACATCAAGTTTCTCAAGGTTCAGTGGTCTCATCATTCCGAGAGAGAAGCTACCTGGGAGCATGAAGATCGTCTTCGACTTGGGGGCGAGTTGTCACATACCTAGTTCTGGTATGACCTAGACCAGCTAGTCAATTGTGCATCATGTTCAAATTCCATTTAAATTTGAAATGGGGATTTGTGAAACCCTCAGAATCATTTCTGGAAATAACCTAGATAAAAATTGCTCCAAAAAGGTCCAAGAAAATGTTCATGTAGCTCTCTGAAAATATTGGTTAGAGGTAAAATTGAAACAAATATTTTCAGGAGCTCATAAGTATTTATTTTGGCCATTTGGAATTAATGCAATAATTCTTTGCATTGGATATATATGCTATATTTATTTATATATGTCCAACAATTCTGATTTTTATGTAAGGGGCTCTGGAATACTTCAACTCGCTCCTACAATAATTTTCAGAAGAAAATAAATTGATTTAGTATTTTTTTAAATCAAAACAAATTTCAGACAATAGAAAAGAAAAGAAATGGAAAAACCTACCTGGACCTTACCTGCGGCCAGCTCCTGTGCTGGCCCAGCACTGTGCGGCCTGGCCCGGCCCAACTGGCCAAGCCAGTCATCCTCCTCCTTGCCAGGAGGAGGCGAAGGAGGGCACAGCGAGCGCGCGCATGCACGCCATGCTCCTGCCTGCCCCCATTCCCCTTGGCGCTGTCCACCCCAGAGAGCTCCACTGAGCCCCCTGGCCTCTCCTCACTCTCTCCCAAGCTCTCTCCTCTCCTCCGCTCGTCTTCTCTCCTGCGCCCGAACGCCACCGCAACACGTCGCCGTGAGCCACCGTGACCATCGCCACTGCCCCGTCCCTTGCTGCTGTCCAGGAGCACCGCCGCCCTCGACTACGCCTCGTCGTCGAGCTGGACAACGCCAGGAGCACTTCAGCATCGCCACCGCCGTCATCCCCTTCGTCGGAGCCGCGGATCGCCGCCGCTAAATTCTTCGCCGACTGGTCCTCCCTGAGCTCACCGATGACGCCTTCGAGTTCGCTGTGAGCTCCCCTTCCTCCTCCCCTAGCCCCGTAGCTCGAGCGCCCCCCTAGCACTGTCGGCCACCTTAGCCGAGAGCTCGGCTCCGCCGTTCATATCGCCGCTGTGGCCACAGCTACCACAGCTCGCAACCAAGCTCACCGCCGTTCTCAGTGCCCTCCCGCATGTCGTTTGCACCCAACCGCAGCCCCCCTAGTGCCCCGCAGCACCTAACCCGCACGCACCCGACTCCGGCCGCCGCCACCAGCTCTGCTCCGGCGAGCTCCGTCGTTCCCGCGGCCTCCCCTGAGCGCGGCTGGATGCGCCCGTGCACGGGCTACCCTCCGGTGGCCTCCGTGTGCCAAACCATGGCCTCCAGCTCGTTTCGGCGAACTTCCGCCGTGGCTCGAGGTCGTCGCCAGCGAAACTCCGGCGGCTGACATGGCGCATGATTAGCTGCTAACCCTGCCACTTAATCCACCCCCTAAGCCACTGACTATGGGCCCAGGGCTCGGTCAAACCCTGGTCAGCTGGGTTTGACTCGGGTTTAGCCCCGGTGTCACTAATGTGTGGCCCCCACACGTCAGGTTTGACCTGGTCAGCCCTGCTGATGCCTCTGTGATGTCATGCTGATGCAATAATGATTTTTTCTGGATTTTAAATAATTCAGAGAATTCCAGAAATTTATATAAACTTCAAAAATTCATATAAATTCAACCGTAGCTCAGATTGAAATAATTTATATATGAAAAATTATCAGAAAAATTCAATATATCCATCTGTACCTGTTTCATGCATGTCTAACCAAATTATACTTGCTGTATAGGTGAAAACATATAAATGGCATTTATAAAGATTTAATTTAGAGTTGCATTTGAACCTTTGGTTCAAATGGACCTCTTCCAAATAGAATGCTAAATGCATTAGCTCAAACCACATCACATACTCATGCCATGATCATGCATCATATTGTTGCATATGCTTGTGTTTGATTATCGACACCGTTCCTTCTCGATAGGTCCTGCTCCGGAGACCCTTCCAGAGTACCTGTCTGAGGAGCAGTGCCTTCCTTGTTGATCTACCAGGCAAGCAAACCCCCTTGTTCATTCCGATACAATCCTACTCTCTCGCTCCTGCTCTCATTTATTGCATTAGGACAACAACAATTCAACTGCTACTTTATGCTGTGGTAGTTGAACCCATTCCTCTCCATGACCTGTCATTGCCATAGTAAATAGTTAAAACCCACTAGCATGTGTAGGAGTTCATTGAGCCATGTTGTGTTCTTGCCATGCCATGCCTGCTATTGCTTAGAGTTGTGTCAGGTCTGATTCATCGGGAATGAATTGGAGTGGTATGATATGTTCTGGTGCTGAGAGTTAAGCGTGTGAACACGATTTGGTAAAGGTAGCGATGAGAGGCCATGTAGGAGTACATGGTGGGTTGTCTCATTGGAACCATCCTTAAGCACTGAGTTCCGTGTATGTTCTCCAATGACTAGCTACTACCACTCATTGGAATGCTTAAGTGCCCCTCTCGACTTATTAGCCAACTTGATCTCTGTCCAGGAGTCGCAAATAGTTTCTGGTGTTTGTAGGTAGTGTTAGTAGTCTACCAAGTGGCACCCGGCCAGGTGGGCATGGGACAGACTAGGCACAAATGGCACGGTGTACCAAGCGTAGATCCATCCGGTGAGGTGGGCTTGGGAACCCTGCACATATCGTTTGGGGCCGGATCTCCTTGCGGATGGACCCGAATAGGCGATAAACCTGGACTAGAGTCTTGTGTGGTTAGTCAGGTCGTGGCCGACACCCTCGCTAGGCTTCCGCTTGAAGGTTGCAGAGATACATGACGTGTACATGGTGATAAGTGGTGAGAGCGTGTGTGAAGAAGTACACCCCTGCAGGGTTATCATGATCTATTCGAATAGTCGTGTCCTCGGTTATGGACTTCTTGGATGCTTACGTGGTGCATAGAGAACTTAAAGTGGATACCCTAAAATGCTCAAGACAAGTGTGAGTGCTATGGATGGCCTTCTCGTAAGGAGACGAGGATGAATTCATAGGAGTGTATTTGATGTGGTGTTTAGTGGACTCGTGTGCGCTGCCTCACCTCAAAGAAGTTTCTCGTTGTCGTAGAACAGGATAGCTACGATCTTGTACCCTTGGGAGGGACTTGTAGATAGTCAGGCTTCTTAGCCTTTTCCTTTTGTAGTTGTCTGTACTCAGACATGTAATGCTTCCGTTGCTTGTATGCTCTGAATGATGGGTCACGTGACCCCTGTTTGTATTAATGCTATGTGGCTCTTTTGTGCGTTAGCTATATGAGTTGCGTTATGTTGTGATGCCATGTTGTACAGCACATACATGGATGTTATGCGTACGTGTGACGTGTATTGCTATGTGTGGGATCCGACAATCTAGTTGTTTATCCTTGGCAGCCTCTCTTATGGAGAAATGTAGTCTAGTGCCTCTTTGAGCCATAGTAGTCCGCTACAGCCCGGTTCACCGGAGTCCTGCTAGCCCAGCACTACTGCTCAGGACACTTTACTGGTCGGCATGTGTTTCATTTCGTTCCTGTGTCTGTCCCTTCGGGGAAATGTCACGCGGTAACCTCCGGAGTCCTGTTAGCCCAGTGCTACAGATCGGATTCACACGCTGCTGACCGACATGCTCGATGTGAATCATGTATGCCCGTCCCCATAGGTTAGTGCCGCTTTGGATTCACGACTAGCCATGTCGGCCCGGGTTCTCTGTCATATGGATACATGAAGCTTCCTACACATAAGAGGAACCTGTAACAACAATGTTTTCATGTGTACCGTCTCAAACTGGCTGAACTCACAATCCCAACTTAAAATAACATAAATATTTATGTAATTCCCCATGAAATTAAGAAAGGCATAAGAATTAACATGATTCATGTGATGTAAGGTCACAAGCAAGAAGGGAACCAAGCGGTTGAGGAAGTAGGTGTGGCCTACTGCCATCAAAACATAAGGAATTTCACATCATGTCTCAATTCAATTAATAGTGATAATTGAGTTTAGAAGCATCTCCTAATTAATGAAGCGATAAGAAGTTGATGAACATCCCTGTGAAACAGTCCTAGCAAGTTAATCTCTTCTAGACGACTACTTTCCGCTGAGAGCATGCTCACAGTCATCAAATCGGCCAAGTTATTTCTGGCCATACATGTAGTGATGGACACACACGTACACACTAGCTTGATCCGACCAAGCATGTCACAAGTCTATGTCAAAGAATTGTTGACATTGTGTGCGTGAGTTTTCCCGAATAGATCGAATGAATTAGCATAGTATACCTCCGTCCCGGAGCCGAATCGATCCAGCAGCCTGTTAGCTTCTTTACGTGCATGCTTCTATCGTATATTTTCATCTGCTCTCAATACCGACCAGCTAGGAAATAATCGAGCTAACCTCCGATAAGGCACCCCGCTACATCGCCCCATCCTGCTTGCTTCAGCTCGAGAAAGATGATGGATTTTTTCCGTGGGAAAAAGAGAGAAGACGAACTATTTCTTCACCTGTACGTGCGTGTAGTCTGCAGTATATTTTCATCTCCTCCTAGCACTGATTCGCAAAGAAGTAATCTAACTAGCTCCATACATGCGCCGCCTCAACTTGCCTCCTTCAGCTTGAGACCGATGATCGATTTTTTCCATCGAAGAAGAGACACGCTGGAATACTTTTCCATGGGAGAAGAGATAGTTGATGAGAAGGAATAGATCATGGAGAATAGTTAGATAGAAATCATCAAGGTTGAGGCCGTGGAGCTCTAGGTAGTTTGAGATTGAGGGGAGAGTTTTTCTCCTACTGTTCTGGCCGTGAAAAGTGGCATGGAGTTGTAATAGATTGGGATTGTTTTTTTTACTTCTATTTTTTGACCGACCAAACATTATGGGCCTTGGGCGTTTTCTTCGGAAGTTTTTTACTTCTATTTTTCAACAAAAAAATATTATGGGGCTTGATTTTTTTCCTGATGATTTTATGGTTTTGAGAGAGAGAGAGAGAGAGAGAGGTGCGTGAAGGAAGAGAGAAACGCGAGTGAGCGGGCCAGCCAAAGAAAAGACATACGTGAGAGATGTGAGTTCATAGGACTTCTTCTATTTTTATAACCAAGAAAAGAGACCGGGAGTCTTAGATAGATTGAGGTAGAGGTAATTTAAATAACTTTTTTATTTAACATCTGGGGAGTATTATATAGATTACGATAGAAATTATTTAAAATCAAGATTTTTTTACGCGTGATTTCATGAGTCGATCTACACCGTAAGAATTCGGTCCCACTAGATTAACGGCTCATGAAATCTAATTAACATGGGAATTTCTTCGAAGTCTAGATTTAGTATAGGTATAGATAGATAGATAGGTAGATAGATGGATAGATGAGATAAGTACGTCTAGTTCCAATTCATATTTTGGCACCATATAAGTATGGTACTTGATATTTATTTTATCTATCTATAACTATTAAAATTAATCCTTGCAAATAACGAGTTGAAGGGGAATGACAAGCTCTACCTTGAAGCTCCACTTAATCTTTCTCCTCTGTTCTTCCTCCAAGCTCTACCTCGAAGCTCCATTTTCCGCAAGATTTGTCTAGATTTGGCGGTGCACCATCCAAGTGTCGTAAAAAGGTTAGCAACTTCACCCTTTTCATCTCTCACACTACTAGTTTAGCTCATTTCAAATGCTTTAGAAGTAGTATGGTTTGTGAGATTTAGTGGGGGAGTGTATGTGTGAGTTTATTCGATTTAGATGTACTTTGCGATCTCAAATAAACTTCTTATTTTGCACATGTGTAGGGTGCCGTCCCGTCCCCGTCCTCACCGCCATCGATCGCCCGCACCGATCTCGTCGCCGGCACCACTATGGTGAGCCTTTTTGTCCCGGTCGGTGTTACCAACCGGAACTGAAGGTCCTCCTTCCTGGGCGCCCCACAACGGCCACGTGGAGCTCCTTTAGTACCAGTTTGTAACCCAACTGGGACTAAAAGTGGGGGCCTTTAGTCCCGGTTGCAGAACCGGGACTAAATGCACTCTGAAACCGAGACTGATGCCCTATTTTCTACTAGTGTGGCGTCGGAAGCACTCCGTGAGATGTCCCCAAAGGTCTCTGAAGAATGCCACATTTGTGTAAGATGGCAAACCCGATGTCACCAAATACGCAGTGAAGCATGTATGGCTTACCAGCGGTGATCTGGTCACCTGTTGCAGCACATCTCTACCCGCCCAGGCTTGGGTCATGGCCTCCTTACAGGTAAAGATCGCGGTGGCGAGCTCGAAGGATAGCTTGTTCTTTTCTTAATGAAGGGCATCACACTCCTTGTATAGCCCCTTCAGGTCTTCTTTGACCTCAATGACCCGGGCGGTGTGGTTCGCACATGCCTCTTTCTCCTTGGCCAGCTATTCGCTGGCCTGCTTTGCCGCAACCTTCTGTTGTTCGGCTTCTTGCCAACTTCTTTGCAACTAGGACCGGAGCATCTCAAGATCCAAGGACAAAGTTGCAAAAACATTAATATGTGATTTCAAACCTCTAAAACATCATTGTTAACAAGAATTTTGGGGTGCTTTAGGCCTTGGTATTTACCTTGAGACTGCTCCATTTGCTTCTTGAACAGCTCCATGTCCTTCTCGGACTGATCAAGCTTATGGTTAAGCTATTCCACCTCTGTTGAGCTAGACACTGAAAGTGAGGCAAAAGCCTGAAAAGGACGTTTTTAGCTACCTCGACAGATATTGATCCCCTAGTCAGATTCATCAACCCGATCAGGGGCTCGGGGGCTACTGCGTATTCACTTTGCTAACCTATCATTTCTCCCTAGGATCCCCGAGTAAGATTTTTGCATCTAACTCAGGAATCGGGGGCTACTGTGGTTATACACTTTTGATCTGGAGGGGTATAAGTCCTCGGACGACCCCCCGTTACTTGTCCACTAAGGGTTACATAATATCAAAAGGTGATTAAAGATTACCTCAAAGCCTTCATAGAGGACCTTGAGGGCCTCCGTTATTCCGGCCTCCGCGGTGCGGTTATTCTGTAGCGCCCACGCTTAGAAGGACGTGGTGCTCAGCAACGATTGAAGAGCCCATCAAGCACGCTTCCATCTCTTTGGTCCACCCAATGGACGCCTGCCCTCCGGCAGGAAGGTATGGATGGCATCCTTGATTCTCTCCGTTGAAGGAGGAACCACCGCCGTGGTCGGCTGTCGAGGTGGCTCTGGATCGACGAGGGCTGAGGTTGTCGGCTGCCCTAGTTTTCCCCCTCCGTTGAAGGAAGGGTTCTTCCCTGGCGGATCTTTGGAGGCCTAGGCCTCCACTTCGGCCACGGAGGCGTCAGCGCCATCTCCCGTGGTAGGCACGGGCGGGACTTTCTGAGAGGTTGCCTCCCCAGCCCGTTGATAACCCATATGTATAGGGGATCACAAAAGTTTTCGAGAGTAGAGTATTCAATCCAAATTTATTGATTCGACAAAGCTAACCAAAGAATATGTGCAAGTATTAGTAGTTGAGTTGTCAAAACAACCACACTTGGAGAGTAAATATCTGTAACAGAGTGATCAGTAGCACAGTAGTATGGTAATTTTATAGCAATAGCAATAGTAGTGGTAACAGTAAGGGAAACGATAATAGTAGCAGCAATAGTTTTGTAGCAATCTATCTATTGTATAATTAAGATAGAAGATAAATAAGACACCACGTTGATGCCATCTTTCCATGACCTTCATGGTGGAGTGCTTACTGGCGTGCTGCTTCGCCGGGGCACCAAGCTTGGCAGAGTTCTCAGATGCGAAGAAGAAGCATCGGGCTAGCGCAACAGCGGATCATGAGCTGGCCCGATAACTGAGGTCGTCAAGATCATGGCGTCAAGCACGAAGCACCATGCAGAGATCTGGCCAGTTTGTCGACCACATATTGTGTCGACGCACGTGATGAGGAGATGCACTAATCGGATCATGGAGTGCTCCTCCTTGCATTCACACACTTCCTCAAACGCCATGAATGCAGGCTGGAATGTCGGCTGAATGAGCTGCTACTTGACCGGTCTATGTAGTACGACATGCTGACCGTATTACCCTCGATATATGGGATCAACAACTGGTCCATAACATGAAAATTTTGTAAACATTTTATGTCTTTGAATATTTGTCCATGGCAGTCGAAAATATTTGCTTGAAAATGCTAATTTTTCCATTGGAAATATCATTTTCTATGGTGGAAAGTTTACAATAAATCAAGGAGAGGATACACTTCAACATCTGACAATACGGAACTGTCAAACGCTTCACAAGATGGGACAAACCACATAATTATAGTTAAAACCCATTTAACAAAATTAGACAGGTGCAGGTTATCTATCCTATTAACACCTTCTTTCCCTACGGCTTTGGTGGGTTCAGCTCTCTTAACCATGCATAGTCCAAAACTAATTTTAAGCTTAGGGGCACTAGTAGAAAACATGCCTTTCGTCCATAGAATTAGTCCCGGCCGTCTCTTGAACCCGGACTAAAGGTAACATTAGTCCCGCTTAAAAAGGCTAGTCATTAGTCCCTGTTCTTATGGGACCTACTATCCCGGTTTGAGATACAAACCAGGACTAAAGGGGTGTTGGTAGGCTGGTGGCAGTTTGGGGCCCCCACGAGCCCCTTTAGTCCCGGTTTGTATCTCAAACCGGGACTATAGGTGGACCTTTAGTCCCGATTTGTATAACCAATGGGGACTAAATATGTCCCTATATAAACCCTTCGTCCAGCCCGAGCCCATTTCTCTGTTTTCTCCTTTCCCCTCTCCGTTCTTCCCTTTGGCTCGAGCTCATCCTCCAATCTGGGTAAAGATTTGCCAAGATTTGAGGCATCCCATCTCTCCACGTGTTCACAATGGTTAGCAACTTTGTCTTTTCATCTCTCGTTGCTATATTAGCTCATGCAATGCTCTATAAGTATAGTGATTTGTGGGTTTTAGTTTGGGAGTAATTATGTGGGAGTTTATTTGATCTATATGCAATTTGAGGTCAAATTAACTTCTTAGTTTGCATATTTGCAGCTGTGGCTTACCTGATCTAGTGCCTTCCCGTCCTCACCGTCGTCGATCACCCACGTCGACCGGACGTCGGCACCACCTAGCTAGCTTGGTGAGGCTCTTATCCATTTTGTGAAAACAAATCTTATTTGTATGATTAAAGACAGTTGAGATAGTTGTTTGTCTAATTTTCTTACTTGTATGATTGTTTCTTAAACGTAGTGCCATGGTTTTGATATCCGTCCCCGTCGGCCCTTGTCCGGTTTATGATTTGGATGTGGTATATATATATATATATTATCTTTTTAACTATTTGTTGCATTTCATGTTTATGACAATTATGCCTCTAGGAGGTATGTGAACCGGAATTTGCAACTGACCCACTTGTCGAGAAGTTAAATTTAGTTGAAAAATAAAACGAGTATTTGAAAGAAAAATTTAAAAGAAATGAAGAAGAGAAGATGAAATTGGTGTTGTATATTGCCGATGTCGTCGATGATCACAAGATCAAGATGGATGCAATGCGCTTCAAGATCCAAAAGATTAGATCATATGACGTTAATGAGGAGGCCTGGAATCACTATGCTGTTGGATCAATTGTTACCTTAGTTGCGATCTTGATCGCATTTGTTGTTGCATTTAAATGCTTTAGCTAGATAGTTTGTATGTTGTTTTATGAGAATAAGTGTGTATGAACACCATATGATCCAATTATATTAACAAAGCTCACGATACATCAACATCGTGCCTTATCAAGAAAACCAGAGGGAGAGATAAAACACATAGCTACTAGTACATGACCTCAGCCCCGAGGGTGAATGATGACCCACAAGTATAGGGGATCAATTGTAGCTCTTTTTGATAAGTAAGAGTGTCGAACCCAACAAGGAGCAGAAGGAAATGGCAAGTAGTTTTCAGCAAGGTAGTGTGTGCAAGTGGTGAAATTGTAAGTAACTGAGTAGTTTGGTAGCAAGGTAATTTGAAACGAGCCAGTAATGATAGTAGTAACAAAAGTGCAGTAAGGTAGCCCAATCCTTCTGAGGCAAAGGACGGGCCAAAACGGTTTCTTATAGTAAGCAAGGTGTTCTTGAGGGTACACGATCATCTAGTCAGTTTCATCATGTTGGTTCGATTTGTGTTCACTACTTTGATAATTTGATATGCGGGTGGACAGGTGCTTAGGTGTTGTTCTTACTTGAACAAACCTCCTACTTATGATTAACCCTCTTGCAAGCATCCGCAACTATGAGAAAAGTATTAAGAATAAATTCTAACCATAGAATTAAACTTTTGGATCCAATCGGTCCCTTACGGAATAGCGCATAAACTGGGGTTTAAGCTTCTGTCACTATGGCAAGCCATCATCTAATTGCTACTCCACAATGCATTCCCTTAGGCCCAAATATGGTGAAGTGTCATGTAGTCGACGTTCACATGACACCACTAAGGGAATCACAACATACATACTATCAAAATCTAGAACACATATCAAGTTCACATGATTACTTGCAACATGATTTCTCCTGTGAACTCAAGTACAACAGTAACTACTCACAAGTGATAAACATGCTCAAGATCAGAGGGGCATTAAATAGCATAATTGATCTGCACATATAATCTTCGACCAAATAAACCGTCTAGTGATCAACTACAGGATGTAATCAACACTACTAGTCACCCACAAGCACCAATCTATAGTTCCGGTAACAAGATTGAACACAAGAGATGAACTAGGGTTTGAGAGGAGTTGGTGATGTTTAAGATGTTGATGGAGATTACCCTCCCCAATGTGGGAGAGTTGTTGGTGATGATGATGACGATGATTTCCCCCGGCGGAATCGCTCCGCCGGAGGGCAAAAGTGCTCCTGCCCAAGTTCCTCTTCGAGATGGCGGCGCTCCATCTTGAAAGTCCTCTTCTAATTTTTTCTAGGTCAAAATGACTTATATACCAGAAGATGGGCACCGGAGGTGGGCCTGGGTGAGAACAACCCACCAGGGCGCGCTTGGGCTCCCTGGCGCCCAAGTGGGTTGTGCCCACCTGGTGGGCCCCCTCTGGTAGTTATTTGCTCCAATATTCCTCAAATATTCCATAAAAAATCTCTGTGAAGTTTCAGCTTGTTTGCAGTTGTGCAAAATAGGTAGCCTGACGTAGCTTTTCCTGGTCCAGATATCCAGCTGCCGGAATTCTCCCTCCTTGTGTGTTCCTTGCATATTATGAGAGAAAAGGCATTAGAATTACTCCAAAATCCATTATTATTCATAAAAACATTCTAAATAATAGTAAGAAAACATGATGCAAAATGGACGTATCAACTCCCCAAGCTTAGACCCCGCTTGTCCTCAAGCGAAACCCAAAATCGAAAAACATGTCCACATACTTTGAGAGAGAGGTGTCGATAAAAAAAATATGGACATAGAAGCATTGACGGAGTCCTGGATTAGGGGGTGTTTGGATAGCCGGACTATACCTTCAGCCGGACTGCTGGACTATGAAGATACAAGATTGAAGACTTCGTCCTGTGTCCGGAAGGGACTTTCCTTGGCATGGAAGGCAAGCTTGGCGATACGGATATGTGGATCCCCTACCAGTGTAACCGATTCTATGTAACCCTAAACCTATCCGGTGTCTATATAAACCGGAGGGTTTTAGTCCGTAGGACAACATACACAACAACAATCATACCATAGGCTAGCTTCTAGGATTTAGCCTCTCCGATCTCGTGGTAGATCTACTCTTGTACTACCTATATCATCAATATTAATCAAGCAGGACGTAGTGTTTTACCTCCATCGAGAGGGCCCGAACCTGGGTAAAACTTCGTGTCCCTTGCCTCCTGTTACCATCCGGCCTAGACGCACAGTTCGGGACCCCCTACCCGAGATCTGCCGGTTTTGACACCGACATTGGTGCTTTCATTGAGAGTTCCTCTGTGTCGTCGCCGTCAGGCTCGATGGCTCCTACGATCATCAATGGCGATGCAGTCCAGGGTGAGACCTTCCTCCCCGGACAGATCTTCGTCTTCGGCGGCTTCACACTGCGGGCCAATTCGCTTGGCCTTCTAGAGCATATCGAAAGCTATGCCCCTGGCCGTCAGGTAAGATTTGGAAGTTTAAACTACACGGCTGACATCCGCGGGGACTTGATCTTCGACGGATTCGAGCCACTGCCGAGCGCGCCGCACTGTCCCGACGAGCATGATCTAGCTCTGCCGCCGAACAGTGCCCTGGAGGCCGCACCCGCATCGGCTTTGATCCTTAATTCGGATCCAACTGCGCCGATCGAGGATGGGCGGTTGGACGCCGCCTCGGGGGCTGCGATCCCAGCGGCGATTGAGCCGAACACCAGCCCCGCACTCCGCGAGACTCGTGACTCCAAGGAGCCGGACTCCGAACCCTCCGCGCCCCTGCCGATCGAATCCGATTGGGCGCCAATCATGGAGTTTACTGCCGCGGACATCTTTCAACACTCGCCTTTTGGTGATATTCTGAAGACACTGAAGTCTCTCTCTTTATCAGGAGAGCCCTGGCCGGATTACGGTCAGCAAGGTTGGGATTCGGACGATGAAGAAATTCAAAGCCCACCCACCACCCACTTTGTAGCCACTATCGACGACTTAACCGACATGCTCGACTTCGACTCCGAAGACATCGGCGGTATGGACGCCGATGAAGCAGACGATGAAGAAACAGCGCATATCAGGCCCTGGAAAGCCACCTCGTCATATGACGTATACATTGTGGACACCCCAAAAGAAGGAGATGGCAATGGAACAGCGGAGGATGACCCCTCCAAGAAACAGCCTAAGCGTCGGCGTCAGCGGCGCCGCTCAAAATCCCGCCAAAACAAATATGATGATTCCAGCACGGGAGATAATAATACTGCGGAAAGTGCTAAAGAAAACCCCCTCCAGCAAGATTTAGCACAGGAGGATGGAGAAACCAGCCCTCATGAGAGAGCGGCAGACAGAGAGGTCGAGGACGATAATTATATGCCTCCCTCCGAAGACGAGGCAAGCCTCGACGACGACGAATTCATCGTGCCAGAGGATCCCGTCGAGCAAGAGCGTTTTCAACGCAGGCTTATGGCCACGGCAAGAAGCCTCAAGAAAAAACAGCAGGATTTGCTAGTCGACAGATGGACTGAAGTCCTTGCGGCTGAAGAGCATAAACTCGAACGCCCCTCCAAGAGCTACCCAAAGCGCAGATTGCTACCCCGATTAGAGGAAGAAGCACTTGATGCGGCCAACCGGCCACCTCGTGGCCGCGACAGAGAGGCCTCTCGGCCCTCCACTCAAGCCTCACCGCGTACCAAGGCACGGGAATATGCGCCGGACTTACGAGATATGTTGGAGGACAAGGGAAGGCAAACAAGATCGATCTACGGATCGCGTGGGCGCCCCACGGCTCGAGGTGGTAACCGTCACACCGGCCACAAATTCGGCAGGGCCGAAAATAGTAGAGAAAGCTCATTGGAGCTACGTCGTGATATAGCCCAGTACAGAGGCGCCGCACACCCACTATGCTTCACAGACGAAGTAATGGATCATCAAATCCCCGAGGGTTTCAAACCCGTAAACATCGAATCATATGATGGCACAACAGATCCTGAGGTATGGATCGAGGATTATCTCCTTCATATCCACATGGCCCGCGGCAATGATTTCCACGCCATCAAATACCTCCCACTCAAGCTTAAAGGACCAGCTCGGCATTGGCTTAATAGCTTGCCAACAGGATCAATCAGTTGTTGGGAGGACCTGGAAGCCGCATTCCTAGACAATTTCTAGGGCACTTATGTGCGACCCCCAGATGCCGATGACCTAAGTCACGTAATTCAGCAGCCAGATGAATCGACTAGGCAATTCTGGATACGGTTCCTAACAAACAAAAATCAAATAGTCGACTGTCCGGACGCCGAGGCCCTAGCAGCCTTCAAGCAGAATATCCATGACGAGTGGCTTGCCCGGCACCTTGGATAGGAAAAGCTGAAATCTATGGCAGCACTCACGACACTCATGACCCGCTTTTGCGTAGGAGAAGACAGCTGGCTTGCTCGTAGCAACAATATGACCAAGAACCCTGGTAATTCGAATACCACAGACAGTAGTGGCAGGTCGCGTCGCAACAAGCAGAAGCGCCGCATTAACGGCGACAATGTTGAGGATACTGCAGTTAATGTCGGATTCAGAGGCTCTAAATCCGGTCAGCGGAAAAAGCCATTCAAAAGGAATCCTAGGGGCCCGTCCATTTTGGACTGAATACTCGACCGCTTGTGCCAGATACATGGCACCCCCGAAAAGCCGGCCAATCACACCAACAGGGATTGTTGGGTGTTCAAGCAGGCAGGCAAGTTAAATGTCGAAAGCGAAGACAAGGGGCTGCATAGCGATGACGACGAAGAGCCCCAGCCGCCGAACAATAGTGGACAGAAGGGTTTTCCCCCACAAGTGTGGACGGTGAACATGATATACGCAACCCACGTCCCCAAGAGGGAGCGAAAGCGCGCGTTAAGGAACGTATACGTGGTAGAGCCAGTCGCCCCAAAGTTCAACCCATGGTCCTCCTGCCCGATCACTTTTGATCGAAGGGACCACCCCACTAGCATCCGTCATGGCGGATTCGCCGCATTGGTTCTAGACCCAATTATTAACGGATTTCATCTCACTAGAGTCCTTATGGACGGCGGCAGCAGCCTGAACTTGCTTTACCAGGATACAGTGCAGAAAATGGGCATAGATCCCTCGAGGTTTAAGCCCGCGAAAACAACCTTTAAAGGCGTAATACCAGGTGTAGAGGCCAACTGTACAGGCTCAGTCACACTTGAAGTGGTCTTCGGATCTCCGGATAATTTCCGAAGGGAGGAGTTAGTCTTCGACATAGTCCCATTACGCAGTGGCTATCACGCACTGCTCGGGCGTACCGCATTTGCCAAGTTCAATGCGGTACCGCACTACGCATACCTTAAGCTCAAGATGCCAGGCCCTCGAGGAGTAATTACGGTCAATGGAAACACTGAACGCTCCCTCCGAACGGAGGAGCACATGGCGGCCCTTGCAGCGGAAGTACAAAGTAGCCTCTCCAGGAAGTTCTCCTGTCCGGCCACTAAACGACCGGACACCGTCAAGCGCGCCCGGAGTAACCTACAACGACTGCCTGGCACCATCCGAGCAGGCGTCGCAATGCGGCCCCAACCCCAGCCCTGGCAAAAAGGCGATGCCAGTGCTTCGCATACATAACTACGCTCTAGAAATACCATGGGTACAGGGGGAGGGGCACCATCACGGCACGCCCGAAACATGGCTTAAACCGCACCAGGGGCTGCCAATTTTTTAATTTTCTCTTACTTTCAGGACTCCATTCTTCGGAAGGCCTGTTCGGCAGTTCAATTGCCACACAAACGATGCAAGAACCGGGGAAGCAGACAAGCCATGCTGCATTACGGAACTCCCAGGTGGTCTCTATCACGAGCAGTATACCTGTTTCGCATATTATTCCGCAGCTTGCCCCTGGAACGGACATGTTAAATAGTCCAACCTTTTGCTTATCGCATTATTTGTATCGTTCTGCTTTGATCGCAGCCCTCTTTAATAAACAATGCATAGCTTTTGTCTATTTTTGCATTACTCTTTTTTCTATATGTTCCTTAACGACATGTTGCACCCGTACACTTTGGTACGGCCAAAATACGCCAGGGGGTTTAGTACCCCTCAACATGGTGTGAGAAGTCCGAACACTTTAACAAGTGCGGCACCCCGAACTTATAGCATTATATGCATCGTCTCCGAATCATGTCTTGGGTCAATAGTTGAGTTTGCCCGGCTCCTATATTTTGGTGCCTTACGTTCCGCTATATCGGCTAAGGTAGCACTAGGAGAACCACTGCGATTGTGCCCCAGTTGAGCTAGGTCGAGCACCTCAGTGGAGAAAGCTAAAACTGACTGTCATGATGAAGCGAGAGCTGGTCGCTGTTCGAGAGGTTTTTTCGAGTCCTTAAAGACTTATGTCGCTTCGGGCGAGGAGTCGGCTCTGTCCGGCCAAGGCGTGGATAGCGCCCCGAACTCGGTCTTCCGAATACCAGGGGCTTCGCCGAAATTTAAAATTATAGAATTCTATGGCTAAGTGAGAGTGTTCACGCATTATAGTCCGATTGCCTTGTTCGTTGGTCTGAGCGCCTCCCTCGAAGGACCCAAACATGGGAAAAAGAGTGCTCAGGTTTATTCCCAAACACCCCAGCACTAGCGGCACGGGGGCAGAAGCCGACGACTCGCCAACTCTCAGAATTGATAAACAGCCGCACAGAAGGTAATATTTTAAATTCAAACAGCATTGCTTAGCGCATATGAACAAGTTTTCAGTGCACAAGACAAAACAAGCGAGTTTTACTCAAAAATTACATCCCTAGAACATTCATCCGCCACAAGGCGGGCACCCTTCAGAACATCCTTATAATAATTCTCAGGCTTGCGATGCTCTTTCCCCGGCGGTGGCCCGTCCTTCACAAGCTTCTCATCATCCAGCTTGCCCCAGTGCACCTTAGCACGGGCAAGGGCCCTACGGGCACCTTCAATGCAGACGGAGCGCTTGATGACTTCGAGCCTTGGACAGGCCTCCACCAGCCACCGCACCAGCCCGAAATAGCTCCCAGGCAGAGCCTCTCCAGGCCACAGCCGAACTATGAGGCCCCTCATGGCCTGTTCGGCCGCCTTGTGGAGCTCGACCAGTTGCTTCAGCTGGTCGCTCAGGGGAACGGGGTGTCCGGCCTCAGCATACTGAGACCAGAACACCTTCTCTGTCAAGCTACCCTCCTCGGCTCGATAGAATGCGGCGGCATCAGACACACTCCGGGGAAGATCTGCGAACGCTCCTGGAGAACTCCGGATTCGGGTAAGTAACAAGTAACTCACGTTTATGTGTTTGCTTTTTATAAAGAATGCCTTACCCGCCGCTATCTTCTTCACCTCATCCAACTCCTGGAGGGTCTTCTGGGATTCGGCCTTGGCAGACTTGGCACTTTCAATAGCCGCCGCGAGCTCGGACGCTCGCGTCCTTGAGTCAAGCTCCAAACTCTCATGTTTTTCCATGAGAGCCTGGAGCTCTTGCCGCACCTTGCCAAACTCGGCCTCATACTTTTCTCGCTCGGTGCGCTCCGTGGCCGCCCTCTTCTCGGCCTCGACCAGCGTTTGCTTAAGGGTCGCCACCTCAGACGTGGCCCCTATAATAGCCACGGTAATCCTGTCATTTTTTGCAATTGCACCTTTTTATATATATTTAAACAAGGTATTTCTTACATTCATTGTCCTCGAGCTGCTTCTTGGCACGCCCGAGCTCTTGCTCGGACCGCTCGAGGTTCTGCTTTAGCATGTCCACTTCCGCAGTCAGTGCGGCGGACGCAAGCAGAGAAGCCTACATACGCATATTGACTCCTTTTTGTTAGACTCCTGCGAATTTTATTTGATCCTCTATTCGTCTTTTCTTCCCGAACGCCAAACAGAGCATCAGGGGCTACTGTCTATGCGGTAATATTATTTACACATTCTTTACTTACCTCAAAGCCTGTTAAAAGGATAGTACAAGCTTCAGTCAGTCCGCTCTTGGCGGACCGAACCTTCTGGACCACCTCACTCATAATGGTGCGGTGCTCCTCGTCAATGGAGGCGCCTTGGAGCGCCTCCAACAGATTGTCCGGCGCCTCCGGTTGGATGGAGGTCACCGGCACGGTGGGCTTGCTCCTCTTGGAAGGAGATCCCCCGCCGGACTCTGGAACCTTTGAAGGTTCCGAAGCGGTGTCCGGCCTAGGGCCGGAATTGGAGCCCTGGGGGCTTTCATCCCCTTTACTCCTGGAGTCCGGGAGGTCGCCTTGCGGCGCCTCCAGGACCATCTCCTCCCGGCTTGGAACCTGTTGGGACAACACTTCGGTGTCGTCCGTCGAGCGAGGGGAGGAAGCCGTCGGAAGCGAGTTCAAATCCGACGAGTCCAGTGAGCCGCTCGACGACACGTCGAGCCAGTCTTTGGCTGGGCTGCATAAACATATTCGACATAAGGGAAAGCTGTGCAATAAACGAATACTATGAATTACTCTGGTATCCGGATACTTACGATTTCGCCAGGGGCTTGGCCCTGGGCGGCCACTCCTCTTCGCCGTCGTCGGCATTGGTGGAGTAGTCCGGAGGAAGGGTTCTCCCCTTCTTGGACCCTTCGGCCTCCCCAGTTGGGGCGGCCTTCCTTTTCTTCCCTTCCCCCGCTGGAGGGGGAGGGGTGTCTTCTTCCTCCTTCTTGTCTTCATGGGAGGAGTGCGTCTTCGATTCGCCGGATGATGAATCCGACACCTCCGAGCGTCGGGCACTCTGTCGAGTCCCCGTGGCCTTCTTCTTGGCCTTCTTCTCCGGCACCACATAGGGTGTCGGAACCAGCAGCTTCGCCAATTGGGCATCGACTGGGTCTTAGGGCAAAGGTGTCGGACAGTCGATCCGTCCAGACTTTGCCTGCCAATAGTGTCAAATGTAAGGGAGCTTAGATCCCGCACAGAGTTAAACTATGAAAAACTAGTGCCTTGTAAAAGGTACAAAAAACTTACCGCGCTAGCGTGACGCTGCGCGCTAAATCCGCGATCCTCGGTAGTGGATGCGGGAGCCTCGGTGCCTTTGAAAAGCATCTTCCAGGCATCTTCGTACGTCATGTCGAAGAGCCTACTCAGAGTTCGGTGCTGCGCCGGATTGAACTCCCACAGATTGAAGGACCATTGTTAACACGGGAGGCTCAGGCGGATGAGCATAACCTGGACTACATTGACGAGCCTGAGATGCTTGTCCACCAGGGATGGGATGCATGTTTGCAGTCTGGTCACCTCTTTTTTGCTGCCCCACGACAGGCCCGTCTCTTTCCAGGACGTGAGCCACATTGGGGGTCTGGACCGGAACTCGGGGGCTGCGACCCACTTAATTAGGGTCACGCGGCTCGGTGATGTAAAACCACCCCGATTGCCACCCCTTCAGGGTCTCCACAAAGGAGCCCTCGAGCCATAAGACGTTGGGAATCTTGCGCACCATGGCATCTCCGCACTCCGCCTGGTTGCCGCGCACCACCTTCGGCTTGACATTGAAATTCTTGAGCCACAGGCCGAAATGGGGGCGGATGCGGTGGAAAGCCTCGCACTTGACGATAAACGCCGAGATGTTGACGAAATCCAGGCCATAGTAGAACATGAGCCCCCGGACAAATGGGTGGAGTGGGAAGCCCAGTCCGCGGAGGAAATGGGGGAGGAACACCGCCCTCTCATGGGGCCTAGGGGTGGGGATGAGCTGCCCCTCTTCGGGAAGCCGATGCGCGATGTTGTTGGACAAGTATCTGGCCTTCCTTAGTTTTTTGATGTGTCCCTCCGTGACGGAGGAGACCATCCACTTGCCTCCCGCTCCGTACATGGCTGGAGAAGGTTGAGGTGGGGAGTGCGGACTTGGGCACTGGAGCTCGAGTGCGCGAGAATGGATAAGCAGGGGAGGAAGAAGGCATAGGTGAAAAGGTGGATCCTCATCCCCTTATATGGGTGGACGCAAGTACGTGTCCCCACCAGCCTGGTGAAACTCGCTTATCTCCCAAGCGCCGTAATCAATGGCGCGGTTGGGTTACCCACGCCCGTATTGATGAGAATCCCGGAATAAGGGGACATGATCTCTGCTTTAACAAGACGTGCCAAGGAAACCGCCTCGCATGACGTGCTGAGGTGGGATAATGAAACGACTCGGATAAAGGCTTGGTCGTGGTGTGTTGCACTACGGAATACGTTAGCAGATTAGATTTGTGTAAATATTATTCTCTCTATGGCAATATGTGGAAACTTGTTTTGCAGAGCCGGACACTATCCTGGTGTTCAAAATCTTCTATGAAGTACTTGGAGGAGGAACCCGCCTTGCAATGCCGAAGACAATCTGCACACCGAACTCGTCGTCATTGAAGCCTAGTTCAGGGGCTACAGAGGGAGTCCTGGATTAGGGGGTGTTCGGATAGCCGGACTATACCTTTAGCTGGACTCCTGGACTATGAAGATACAAGATTGAAGACTTTTTCCTGTGTCCGGAAGGGACTTTCCTTGGCGTGGAAGGCAAGCTTGGCAATACAGATATGTGGATCTCCTACCAATGTAACCGACTCTATGTAACCCTAACCCTATCCGGTGTCTATTTAAACCGGAGGGTTTTAGTCCGTAGGACAACATACACAACAACAATCATACCATAGGCTAGCTTCTAGGGTTTAGCCTCTCCGATCTCGTGGTAGATCTACTCTAGTACTACCTATATCATCAATATTAATCAAGCAGGACGTAGGGTTTTACCTCCATCGAGAGGGCCCGATCCTGGGTAAAACTTCGTGTCCCTAGCCTCCTGCTACCATCCGGCCTAGACGCACAGTTCGGAACCCCTACCCGAGATCCGCCGGTTTTGACACCGACAAGCATCATGTAGATTATTATCACAACAACAAATTTAAACATAAGACTTTTTACCGTAGAACTTTTATCATAGACCACCCATGAATAGGTGACAATTCATCACACAACCGAAGTATAAAGCATAAACTCTATTAGAAACCAATAAACTATGTTCTCAGTCAACTTTGCAACTACAATTCATCATCTTTCCAAGAAGGGTCACGTATCGGAGCCTTTAGGAAAGTCCACGTACTGAACCATCATATAGTCTTTCATAATTGCTAACACGCACCACATACACATGAGCAAAACGTTTCATCCGGACACATAGAAAGATAGGGGCTTATAGTTTTGCCTCCCAACGTACTCACCTCAAGGGTGATGTCAACAATAATAACTCATGCCACCCATATTCAACTGGACATATGTGCCTAGAACTTTCCTCACCACATGATGCTTGCCAAAGGAGAAAAATAAAAGGAATAGAGAGAAAAACTTTGACTTTTGCATAAAAGTAAAAGATAGGCCCTTCGCAGAGGGAAGCACAGGTTGCCATGCACTTATTTGTTTGTATGCTCAATCCCTTAGTGCAAAAGAACGTCACGTTGTATTGCCCCTTAAGATGGCAACCTTTATTATGTAATTTGTCGATTTTATTCTTTGCCATCCAAGTTTGTGCAACGCTCAATTTTGATATACACTAAATGATCTCACATTTTTAGAAGCAATAGTTATTACCTTAGTGCACCGACGACAACTTACTTGATGCGGAATTTGGGTTTAAGGGTTTTTGGATGCACAAGTGGTATCTCTACTTAATGCGGAATTTTTTGCCTAGCAAAGATAGGGGCAAGCACCACATGTTAAAGGATCAATGACAATAGTACTTCTATGTGAATATGAACAAGAATAAATCATTACGTTGTCTTCCTTGTCCAACGTCAACAATTTTGGCATATAATATTTTGATGAGGGCTCACAATCAACAAAAGATTTCTAGGATAGTATATTTATATGTGAATCTTCTCTTACCTTATTAATTCTTTCATGAGTTGCATCATTGACTAACGCTATGTTTGTCAATCTCTAAAAAAAATTTCTACTTATACTTTTCCTTATGTGGTGTCATCACCTACCATAAGATTAATATATGATCTTTTTCATTCATTTATTTCCTTTCTTTTTCATTTACAGCAAGAAAGTAAAGAAAGTAAAACTCAAACTAAACTTTATTATATAACTTGCACATGATTACAAGGATATATCACTAAGCAAAATCTCGAAAAGAAAGGATCGAACTAAACTTTTCTTGGTCGATCTAAAGCAAAAGATCGGACTAAAATAAGTAAAGCAAAAAGATAGTGGGGTGATACGATACCGGGGCACCTCCCGCAAGCTTGGCGAAAGCCAAGGGGAGTGTCCATACCTGACACTCAATTCTCTTTTGGTGGTGAAGAAGATGATGGTGGTGATATAACTCCCAATATGTCCACGAGTGTCTCCTTTATGCTTTGAATCTCACCAAGGGCTTTGTGGAGCAGCTCCCTGTGAGGCAACCAAGCATCAACCGGTTCATGATCAGAGGAGGGAGATTCCATGGTACCTGGCCTAGTAGACCTGATGGAAATCAGCAAGAAAAAACAGAAGATTTCTCCGCGATACGGTGGTTAACAGGTTCGGGGAGTATATATAGATTTTTTATCTTGGGAAAGAAGAAAGCTTCAGAAACAGAGTCCAGAATGTGTCCTAGGTGGGCACAACCCACCTAGTCGCGCCATATCATGCACCTCCTTATTTTCACGATTCTGGAGGGTTCCGGAAGGACTCTTTGATGTGTTCTTCCGGTGTCAAAGGTTGGATAATATTCCTTTCAACACTAATGGGCATACCTGAGATATAGTGTTTTATTCATTGCCCATTGACAACCTTCGGATTAGTACCTTCGGCGTTATTTATTTTGATGGCTCTAGACCTGTTGGGATATAACTATTGGATATGACCCGCCGTGGAGGGGTGATATGTCCATTTTGCATCATGCTTTTATATCGATATTTATTGCATTATGGGTTGTTATTATACATTATGTCACAATACTTATGCATATTCTCTCTTATTTTACAAGGTTTACACGAAGAGGGAGAATGCCGGTAGCTGGAATTCTGGGCTGGTGTAAGTGCATCTAGTGCCACCCCTAGTTGGTTTTGGAGTATTGACGACAAACCTAGTTGAGGGACTAATGTGTTTGTGAGAATTGCAGGATAACACAGGTAGAAGTCCCACAATGATTCGGTTTTCCTACCAGAGATGACCCCTAAAAATGTATGAAGACATTGAAGTCAAAGGTGGTATGTGAAGATATTCACATTCAAGACTTTGCAAGAGAAGACATCGCATGAAGCCTATGGAGCTCAAAGACTTAGATCTTTCATAGTTCTTTTTCTTTGTTGAGTCATAGGAACCACCGTACTATCAAGTGGGGTTCAAGAGAACTAGTCAGAATGACTGAAGTCATGCTTAACCAAAATCCTATCTCTTCGAGTGAAGACTATGAGAGCGAATCTTGCCCACAGTTCGACAAGTCAGCTTTTCTTGTAGCCCAAGTAAAGTTGCCATGTGTGTTTGAAATCTGACCATTGGAACACGTGTCAGTTCCTTAGTGACCTAGGGTCATCTCGGATAAATCAGGTCGGGTTGCCTAGTGGCTATAAATAGCCCACCCCCTACAACCATAAACGGTTGGCTTCTTAGAGTTAGAGTACGGCTTTTGTCGTTTGAGAGCAACCTACCTCGAAGCCTTTGAGAGAGAATTCCTTGCGGCGATAAAGCCCTAACCACCCAGAGCCAAAGAGTATTAGGCATCACTTAAGTCTTCCTGTTTGTGTGATCTGAAGACTTATTACACTTGAGGACTGTGAATCCTCCAGCCGGTTAGGCGTCGCGTTCTGAGCATCCAAGAGTCATTGTGGATCGCCGGTGAACGAAGTTTGTGAAGGTTTGGGAGTCTACCTTGAAGACTTACTAGAGTGATTGGGCGAGGTCTGTGTGACCTTAGCTCAAGGGGAATACGGTGAGGACTAGGTGTCCTGAGCTGTGTGTTCAGGACTGGGTGTCCGGGACTGTGTGTCCTCAGGTTTAAATACCTAGCCGCCCTAACCAGACGTACAGTTGTCAAAGCAACTGGAACTGGTCTAACAAATCATTGTCTTCAACGAGTCACTGGTTTCATCCTTTCCTTCCCTTTACTCACTGTTGGTCCTTGTGAAGTCATTGTATGACTGCATTATCCTTTGTCTTCACTGAGTGACTGCTTGTTCTAATTGGCTTCATAATATCTTCCTACCTGATCCTTACTACCTAGCTACTATTAGTCATTGTGCTTTCACTTCATTGAATACTTGACTATGGTTTGCCTAGTGTAGTCTACCTTCCGCTGCATGGTAATAGGTTTATTTCTATCGTTTGTCTTCGAAACTTCCACGTTTGAAGACTTTCATAAAAATCGCCTATTCACCCCCCCTCTAGTCGATATAACGCACTTTCAATTGGTATCAGAGCAAGGTACTCCCTTGTTCTGTGTGATTCGGTTTAACCACCTGCAGTTTTAGCTATGTCGACTGCAGGGATAACTAAAGTCTCCGCTGCATGCCCCGTCTTCGATGGAACTGAATATCCCTACTGGAAGAATAAGATGCGCATGCATCTTGAAGCCATTGATGTCGACCTATGGTATGTCGTCAAGAATGGTGTTTCCAAGGCTGGTGAAGGTGTCACCGCTACTGATGTCAAGAAGTTCGTTCAACTGGACTCCACTTCCAAGAACATCATCTGTGGTCATCTGACCAAAGGACGGTATGGCCGTGTGAGTGCTTTGGAAACATCTAAGCTAGTCTGGGACTGGCTCTCCAAGGTCAATGAAGGCATCTCAACCCAGAGAGATCGGAGAATCAGTGTCCTTCGCAACCTCTTCAACCACTTCAAGAGAAATGACAATGAGAATGTCCAGCTCACGTTTGATCGACTCACTGACATCACAAATGAGCTTCAAGCTCTCGGCGCCACTGAGATCACCAAGCATGAAGTCGTCAAGACACTCCTGAGATCACTTGACAGCTCGTTTGACACCCTAGCCCTGATGATTCAAGAACGTCCTCACTTCAAGACACTCGATCCGTCTGACATACTTGAGAGGCTCAACACACACGAGTTTCAGCTTTCTAAGAAAAGAGACATCTACGGTACCAACTATGTGCGAACTCATGCCTTGAAGGCAAAAGCTGTCTCCACATCTGAAGAAGAATCTGACAGCAGTTCTGATGATCTTGAAGACATTGGAAAGGAGCTTGCTATGCTTGTGAAGAAGTTCCAAAAATTCACCAAGAAGAAAGGCTTTAGAAAGTCTTCACGATCAAGCTCAAGGAATGATGAAGCTTCTGCTCATGACAACAAGAAAAGATCATGCCACAAGTGCAAGAAACCTAGCCACTACATCTCTGAGTGTCCGCAGTGGGACAATGAGAACAAGAAGAAGAAGAAGAAGAGCAAGGAGTATGACTCTGACGACAAGAAGAAGAAGAAATACTCAAATTCTTCCTCCAAGTCTTCATCACACAAGAGGATCTCATCTGGCAAGGCACGTGTGTTTGTTGGCAAGGAAATGGATTCAGAGGAGGAGTCTGCTTCTGAGGAGGCGGAGGTGGAGTCTGAGGAGGAGTCCGATTCTGGCGTTGCGAGTCTGGCTACAACATACGTTGCCAAGTCCATCTTCAACACTGAAGACAACGACTTCATCACTAACACCGATGCAAATGACAAGGACTACTCCACTTCTACCTACTGCTTCATGGAACGCGGTGCCAAGGTAAACACATGCACTACTCACTATCAAACATCTAGTGAAGATGACTCTGATTGTGATTCCAAACCCAGCTACAAAACACTTGCTAAAATTGCAACTGAACAAAAGAAGGCTATGGAACATATTCAAAAACTGTTAGACAAAAGCGATGATCTGTTAGACACTGAAATGACTCGATGTCAGTCCTTAATTGAAGATATCAAAAATCTTCATGTTAAGTATGAGGAACTTGAAAGTCTTCATGAAATGCTCACAACAACTCATGAAAGGCTTTCCTATGATTATCTTCAAAGGAAGCAAGATGTTGAGAAATTGAGGACGGCTCATGAAGATCTTCAAAAGAAAAACGAGTCACTTCGCGCCAAAAAGATTAGTTCCGCTCAGGAAGGATTTGAACCACCATGTCTTAAATGCATTGAGCGTGATAACGCTACCTCTGTTGCTGAATGTTCTACTGCTACTACTATTGCAATATCTTCAACTGTTGATGTGGTAACTTACCCCTCTGCTGAGGATACCACTGCTATTGCTGATGAGAATGCTAGGTTGAAGACACTTCTTGAAACAGGGATGTACAAAGTCTCAAAGGGCATCAGACACTATGTGATGTCCTCAAAAGGCAGATCCTGAACCAAAACCCTAGGAAAGAGGGTGTTGGGTTCGAAAGGAAAATGAATGCTGATGGTTCTTACTGGAAACCTTCAGCGGATCCATCCACCCTATCTGGCTTCACTTGTGCTAATCCCATTGCTATTGATGAATCCTTTGATGCAAACTATAAACTGTTCAAGAATCAGAATGGTGAAGAGTTTGCCAGGTATATTGGTACTAACTGCAGGAATGGACCGCCTATGAAGAAGATCTGTGTGCCGAAAAGGTGTTTGGAGAATCTTCCTGTGAATGTCATCATGACACCATAGGTGAAGAAGAAAAACCCTAGACCACAGGCTTCATACGGTCCAAAGGCTTCATAAAGACAGAGGACTCACCTGAGTCGCACTAACGCAAATTTTTTGTAGGGAAGCCATACTCAGGCCTATGAATATGAGCGCGGTTCATCAAACCGCCATGTTCATAAGACCAAGAACTATTCTGCTTATTCTTGTGAGTACTATTGTCCACCTGCAAGACTTTTTGCTAGGGCTCCAAAGCCAAAGTTCTCGGATGCTGCACTTAGACTCATTGCTTCAAAGCCACCCTTGAAGATGTGGGTGGCTAAGAAAGCTTAACTCTCTTTTGCAGGGAAGGGTCTCCAGCAGAAAACCAAAATCGTCTGACGCTATTGCTGGGGACCTTAAACATCTTGTAGGGTGCAAGATCAAATTCCCAAATGGTCTTATTATGTACTTTGTTCCTGAATTGCTTGCTACTCACCCTATCAGTCCAAATCTCGATCTCAGCTTTCATAACCCACTGGTTCGTCAAATGTTTTTGCTTCACAATGCTCTTCATGAAGCCTATACCCCTAACTGCACTGTAGGGTACGACACCAGCAGCTTCAAAATGGATTACTGATAGTGGGTGTACCAATCACATGACTGGCAAGAGAAGCCTTCTTATGGACTCAACCTTACGTCCATCCGACAAGAGTCACATCACATTTGCTGACACTGGTAAAAGTAAGGTATTGGGTCTAGGTAGAATTGCAATCTCAAAGGATCAACACATGGATAAAGTCATGATTGTTGAATCCCTTGGTTTCAACTTAATGTCTGTCTCAATGCTTTGCGATTTAAACATGATCGTGATGTTTGTAAAATATCGTTGCCTTGTTCTAATGGAATCTGACAAGTCTCTAGTGTTTGAAGGGTATAGGAAAGATGATTTGTACGTGGTAGATTTCTCAGTAGGACCACAGCTTGCCGTATGTCTTCTGGCAAAAGCTTCAGAATGCTGGCTCTGGCATCGGAGGCTAGGGCATGCTGGCATGAGGAGCCTGCACACCCTTGCAAAGAAGAAGCATGTCATAGGCATCGAGGGAATCAAGTTCAAGAAAGCTCACTTATGCGGTGCCTGTGAAGCAGGAAAGATGACGAGGGCCAAGCATCCCTTGAAGACAATCATGACGATGACTCGACCCTTCGAACTGCTCCACATGGATCTTTTCGGTCCACATCATTACTCAACTCTTACTACTACTTCTTGTCTCTATGGCTTTGTCATTGTTGATGATTATTCTAGATATACTTGGGTGCATATAATCCTCTACAAGACTGAAGTGCAGGATGTCTTCAGACGCTTCGCCAATCGAGCAATGAACAACTATGGCGCCAAGATAAAGCACATCGGAAGTGACAATGGCACTGAATTCAAGAACACTGGCCGTGATACATATCTTGATACTTTGGGCATCACACATGAATTCTCAGCTCCGTACATGCCACAGCATAATGGCGTCATCGAACGCAAGAACAGAACACTCATTGAGATGGCCCGAACGATGCTTGATGAATACAAGACTCCAAGAAAATTCTGGCCTGAAGCCATTGATACTGCATGCCATACAATCAACCGTGTTTATCTCCACAAGCTTCTGAACAAGACATCTTATGAGCTCCTTACTAGCAAGAAGCCAAATGTCAGTTACTTCAGAGTATTTGGCGCCAGGTGCTGGATCAAGGATCCACATCACACCTCAAAATTTGCACCAAAAGCACATGAGGGTTTTATGCTTGGATATGGAAAGGATTCGCACTCCTACAGAGTCTTCAATCTCTTTCATTATAAAGTGGTTGAAACAGTGGATGTGCGGTTCGATGAAACTAACGGCTCACAAAGACAGCACCTGCCAAATGTGCTAGATGAAGTTCCATCCAGTGAATCAATCAAACTTATGGGAACTAGAGAAATCATACCCTCTGAAGCTCAACCTGAAGAGGAACTTATCATCCCCGCACCTGATGAACCTGAAGACAATGCTCAGCCTGAAGACAATCCCTCTAACAATGACAATGATCAGCAAGAGCAAAATCTTCGTCCTGTACATCCTCGTGTTGCAAATCAAGTGCAGATTGAAAGAATAATTGATAGCATCAATGCACCAGGTCCACTCACTCGTTCAAGGGCAACATAGCTAGCAAATTTCTATGGGCACTTTGCATTCGTCTCAATAACAGAACCCAAGAAAGTTGAAGAAGCCTTCATGGAACCTGAATGGATTCAAGCTATGCAAGAAGAGCTTCAACAATTTAAGCTGAATAATGTATGGGAACTGGTTAAGCGTCCTGATCCTCGGAAGCACAATATAATAGGCACCAAATGGATATATCGCAACAACCAAGATGAGCATGGTCAAGTTGTCAGAAACAAAGCTCGTCTCGTTGCTCAAGGATATACTCAAGTAGAAGGGATTGACTTCGATGAAACATTTGCTCTTGTGGCTCGACTTGAAGCCATACGCATACTGTTGGCCTATGCAAATCATCATAACATACTTCTATATCAAATGGATGTGAAGAGCGCTTTTCTCAATGGCAAGATTGAAGAAGAAGTGTATGTTGCACAACCGCCTGGCTTTGAAGATCCAAAACATCCTGACATGGTATACAAGCTCGACAAGGCACTGTATGGCATCAAACAAGCCCCTCGGGCTTGGTATGACACACTCAAATACTTCCTGAAGAGCAAAGGCTTCACACCTGGTTCCCTCGACCCCACTCTCTTCACGAAGACATATGATGGTGAACTGTTTGTGTGCCAAATATATGTGGATGACATTATCTTCGGCTGCACCAATCAGAAATATAGTGAAGAGTTCGGATATATGATGCAAGAGCAATATCAGATGTCCATGATGGGAGAGCTGAAGTTCTTCCTTGGTCTTCAAATATGACAGCAACGCAACGGCATCTTTATATCTCAAGAGAAGTATCTCAAAGATTGCCTGAAGAAGTTCGGTATGCAAGACTGCAAAGTTTTCACGATGCCAATGCCAGCCAAACATCATCTTGGTCCCGATGACAATAGTAAAGAGTTCGATCAAAAGGTATACCACTCCATGATTGGTTCTTTACTTTATCTATGTGCATCTAGGCCAAATATTATGCTTAGTGTTTGCATGTGTGCTTGATTCCAGGCGTCGTCGCATCACTTAGCTGTGAAGCGAATTCTTCGATATTTGGCTTACACCCAACTCTAGGATTATGGTATCCAAAGGGCTCAGAGTTTGATCTGGTTGGATTCTCGGATGCTGATTATGCTGGTGACAAGGTGGATCGCAAGTCTACATCAAGCACATGTCATTTTCTGGGACGATCACTTGTATGTTGGTCTTCAAAGAAGCAGAACTGTGTATCTCTCTCCACTGCTGAATCTGAATACATTGCTGCTGGATCTTGCTGCACTTAGCTTCTGTGGATGAAGCAAACACGCAAAGACTATGGCATTCAGCTGAAGCAAGTGCCACTCTACTGCAACAATGAAAGCACCATCAAGATTGCCAACAACCCAGTTCAGCACTCGAAGACAAAGCACATTGAGATTCGTCATCACTTTCTCAGAGATCATGTTGTGAAGGAAGATATTGATATCATACACGTCAACACTGAAGAGAAATTGGCAGGTATCTTCACCAAGCCCTTGGATGAGAAGAGATTTTGCAAGTTACGGTGTGAGCTAAATATCTTGGAATCCTCAAATGTCCTGTGATCAGGCACACATCCTAACACTTATGCATATTGATGACTTAGATGTGCAACACACGAAGTAAAGTATATCTTCAATCAATGAAGACATGCATTCTAAGTGTGAATACATTAATGAAGAATTTGACTTTGGAGCGCCACGATAATTGTGCGCTGTGTCTGGGTCTAATACTTCCTATACGGTGGGTAACGCCACCACCAAATGTTCTGTTTGAAGTGTTTCACTCATGGCGTTACATTTGTTATGTCTTCACATTTGGTTTGGCTTCAATCTCAACATGTCTTCATGATTATCTTCACTATGTTGATTATATATACATATATACTAGTGTTCTGTCCTCTACAGCATTCACTTATAGTTATGTCTTCTTGTTGAATCTTTTGAACTAAGTAAATGTGATCGGACCCTAACCTCTCTATGCTTTCTATCTCAAACTCTATCTCTCCAAATCATATGCATTCTCTTGAAACTGTCAAATGTCTTCTCTGCGTCCTTGTCAGCAGAAGATATAGAGATAAACATTAAGTCCGCTTTCAATGCTAATTCCTTCACCTGAAACCCAGAGAAGTGGGAACGACCACCCGACAATCCAGGCGTGCGTGGGACGTGGAACAACCTCCGATATGCTGCATGATGGCCACGTGTTCCTCAGATGTGAACCGCCAGGGGCACCTGTGCAATAACACTCAGCCGCCCCTGTCCCTATAAATACACGCCTCACCACAGTCATTATCTCTTATTCCACTCTCACACGAACCCTAGTGCCACCGCTAGCCCTCGACGACGCCGGCGACGAAGCGCTTAGCTGCTGCAACCTCTCTGCCGCCGTCTTCACGCCGACCGTGGACATCGTCTTCTCCGCCGTCGCCGTAGGTGTCCTCCGTCGCCAAGTTATGGCACGGACGATCGAACTGCTCGGCCTGCTCTTCCACTCCGTCTAGCAGTTCTACGTGTGGTAAATAAAACGTCTTTTTTATGGCCCCTTTGATCCTATAGATTCGTCACTTTCTACCACAAGCAGTTTCTGTTCACACAAGTTGGATCTATTTCATACTGCATCTCATAATATGCCTAGTATATTCACTTATGCTTCACAAAGTAGTTAGATTCCTCACTTGTACTGATCCGTGGATTCGTACAAATCTGGAACCAACTCTTTATCTATGAGTGAATGTCTTCGCACGATGAGGTCAATGTCTTCTAAACTGATTTATCTTCAAAATCTTCTAAGAATGCATATGACCTCTTCCCCTTCCCTCGCGCCTTAATGCTGTCATAGGTACATGTCCGTGGGAGAATCCCTTGGTTCTCATAGTCTGCATTCATTTGCAGAATTCTTATAGCATCATATAAATTCTCCCGAAGCCAGTTCCTGTTTGTCCAGCAAACGAAAGCCTTTGAAGCCTTTGAACGTATTGAAGCCATTCAGTTTGAAGTTCATGGCTGCAGAGAAATCAGTAAGGAAGGGTGGCAGACAGTGTCGTGGGGGAACATCAAGAGATTTGCCTGATGACCTCTCAGAGCTTTACAAGACAGATCCTGAAGAGGATTACAATCAGCGCAAGACCTGAGTCCAATGGATTCGAGGATATTGGGCGGAACAATGGTTCAAATACCGGTTTGTGACCCAGGAATATGCTGAGAAAAATGCCATAAAGCGACCGTGGGGCGACATCGTATACAAAAATCTTCAACCCAGGTCCAGAGAAGAAGCCATTGAACAAGGCTTCTATCCCTGCATGGTCCGAGGACCACAGCCTGCAGATGCACACCCATCGTCACTACTATGGTGTCGTGACGACAATCTGTTCAAGCGCAACTTCCAATTTTCCTAGAATTCGGCGAAGCAGAACAAGAAGTCTTTGGGATTAGACTTCAACCCTGGTCCATCTGCTCCCCATGCCGATGGAACCCGCGAAGCTGAACCCAATCTTGTTGGGCCCTTCTACAACCTGGAAGGTCTCATCACTCATATCGTGGTTCAAGGGACAGCCGTGGATGAGATTTCAGATGACGCTGAATCAGATGAAGCGCCTGCAGTGCCAAAGCCAAAGAAACTGAAGCAGCCTAAAGCTTCAAAGCCTGACTCTGCACCAAAAATCTCACGGGCGAAGCCACTGGCTACTGCACCTCCTGAAGACAGTGTGTAGTCTGAAGATCTGTCACGCATCTCCAAGCCCCAAAAAGTCAAGATGCCTCTGCCACACACCAGCCAAGAACAGACTGTTGCTGCTATTCTGCGCAACGATGCCATTGATCTGTCGAGTGATGAAGATCTAGCAGATGACGCCCTTGAGCAACTGATCAAGAGCAAAGAAGAAGCAGAAATCTTCAATGATCTTCCTCTCTTTGACGTGGCAATCATCCATAACTTCATTGATGAGTGGTTTGACACGCCCAACCTCAGCTTTGAAGATCTGCAACTTCCAATTGGCCTCAGTGTTGCCTTCCATGGCGCCATTGCTTCAGAGTTAGCTATAGCCCAGCGCATCGTTGAACTGAAGCAGAAGATTGACTTTGAGAAAACTCAGTTCAAGAAGCATATGGCCAAGCTCAGCGTGCAAGAGGTGAAAAACTTCAAGACTATGCTGCACGAGCTCAAAGAAGCCTTTCTCAAGAAACATGCAGAAGCTCAAGGTTCTCGTGAGTGAATGAAGATCCTGGCTGACAAGAGTGTGCAAGCCTACAATGAGGCTGAGAAGCGCAAGGCCCTTGGGCGTCCTGGTATCGACCCCAGGATGGCTACAAAGCATAAGAAGAAGAAGAAGAAGAAGAAGAAGAAGAAGCCCGCTATGGCCGAACCCGACGCACCAAGGCAGAAAGCACATCCCATTGTCTTCCCAACCAGCATGACTAGCTCGAAGCCAAAAGCCAGGTCTACCGCTTCAGAACTGAAGAAAACGAGGACTGTTGAGGCTGAAGCTAGAAAGAGGAAACATCCTGAAGCCTCTGCTGCTGCTCCCTCCAAGAAGAAGCGGAAGACCAAGAAGGAACGGGATGCTCCCACAGAGCCCTTAATTGTTGAACCCATCTCCATGGTTCGCCCTGCCGCTGAACATCAAGAGCGCCAACTGACTGTCCATGAGCCTGCTTTCGCAGAGGCTCATGAAGCTGAAGACTTTCCAGCAACTGATACCCCTGCTTCTGAAGACAATGGTCACCATGACCGTGTTGAAGATGATGCAGTTCTTCCTCGGATCAAGCACCAACAGGTATCATCGCCTGTGCTTCGCACAGCGAACTCATCAGTATTGGTCATCCTCTGACGCCAATTGCTCAGGATGCATCATGGCCTGATCACCCACAGCAACAAGTCACACCACCCCGGCAAGAAGAAGAGGATGACTTTGAGGCCCAGCCAACTCCATCTCCACAGGCATCGCCAGCGTTATGCAGGCTTCGCAAAGGACCAAGGCCTCTAGTCTCCGAGTCTGAAGCTAAAGCTGCTGAAGACATTCCGGCTACATCAGCCGATGACACCCAAGAAGAAGAACGTGTCCCCACTCCCCCAACTACTGACGAAGCTGTTCTCGCGGAGAACGTGTCTGTGCCCGACCCTCCAGCTCATCAAGTGGAGGTAGAAAATCTTGAGGCTACCACCACCAACACCAATGAAGCCACTGACGTTGTCATGGCTGAAGCAAATGTGGAGCCTACACCAACCCATGAACCAGAAGTCAGCGAAGCCAATGCTACTGCTTCTGTTCCTGTGCCTGCTGCTGGTCCTCAGTTTGACTATCATATAGAGCATAAGCCTCAGGTATAGAAGCCAATGCCAAGGTTGCCCAGGTTTCCAGGTCCTGCATCAGCATCTGGATCCTTCAAAGCAGACAACACCTTCTTCAATAGCACCATGAACCCCTACTCAATGGAACGAATATCTTCTGATCGGTTCTGGAGCTATCCGCAGTGAAGCTATTACTCCTGCATTCTGTACAATCAAGGTCGCATCTTCCCACATATGCGTCTTGACACCGAAGCAATAGCTGGTCTGCCCTGCTTGGAAGAAGCTCTGGACTGCTTCAAAGAGGTTGGATTGTTGCCTTTCGTCACCGACCAAGAGCAATGGAACGAAGAGTTGCTGCTCCAATTTTATGCCACACTTCACATACGTGGTTACAACAGAGACCCGAAGACTTGGACCCTTGAGTGGATGACAAGAAATGTTCATCACGAAGCCAAAGCCTTTGATATCATTGAGCTCACTGGTCTGCCCACTCCAGGAGATCTCTATGAACCTGGATGTGAACTTCACAGTGAAGCTATGGAGAGCATCTTTCAGAATCCTGAACCGAACATGAGTCAGATGCTCAGCATGATGAAGCCTTTGCCACAACACACTGCATATCCTAAGGAGTTTCTTGTTGAAGACCTAGAGTATCTGCCAAGCACCATCTATCACATTTTAAGGCGAACTCTCTGGCCCATCAAAGGACATTCCCCATATGCAAAGCTGGAAGGTGCAATGAAGAATTTGGTCTTCTATATTCTTCATGGCAAATGCTTCAACGCACAAGACTTCTTCATCCGCCAACTTGCTGCTTCAGGATCTGATCTTTTTGGCTTGAAGTTCTACGCTCCATGGATAATGCGGCTGATCAAAATCCACTCAGCTATCTCATATCAGCCCTCTGCTCACAATCATCGGATCTTTATGCCTGACGTGGATATGTCCATTGAAGCCCTCTATCCAGAGCCTGCCAAGGAGCCTATTAGTCTTCAGACTGCGGAGCATCAAAGTTTCTCTCAGAACATTGAAGGAGTTGAAGCAGTCACTCGTGTTTATCCTCTGGCTGGCACTACACGTGCACCTCATCGTGCCCTCACTGAAGCCACTGAAAGCACCATTGCCCAACGGCCCAAGAAGCGATCTCGTGTTCTCAATGACCGAGAGCTTCTGGTTGCTCTTCATCAGAAACAGGATCGGCATCATGACTGGCTGAAGCATCAAATGAAAAGCCTCTTGGTGGATGTCAACCGCATTCGCAATCTTGCCACAAAAAATGCCTTTGTTGCCCATGAAACTTGTCGGCATACATGGAAAGGGCTCACGCTTATGTGCTCTGAGGATGATCTTCAAGAGGATGGCTTCTCTGAACGCTACAAGTTTGACTCCACACCTCCCCAAAGGGCTGTGCTGCGACGAACTCCCTCTCTTGAAGACTCATAGTTCTCTTCCTCTGCGGCAACTGTGAATGCCAGAGTGATCGAGGACGAAGACGATGCTACTTCACTGCCCCCTCCTTCAGCACGCGTCGACACTGCCCCGAGCTCGTCTGCACCGCCTAACAACACCGACGACCTTGCTACTTCACCTACTCTTTAGGGGAACGGGTAGATGCTCTATGTCTTCGAACCTTTTTGGTCCTTACTGACAAAAGGGGGAGAAGCATATGAGTTTGATAGTCTTCAAGCGGGTCCATATGGGCGGTTACTTAATGTTTTTCTTAGTGTTTACAACTCTCGTTTTGATACATTTGGTTCTTTGAGTTGTAACACTTCAACTCGATGGTCGTCTGCTACTTATTTGCTATTTTGTGATGCGATGATAAATTCCGCATGTGCGACGATAAATTCTGCACTTAGATCATTTTGCAGACGTCCATTTTCCATTATGCATGTCATTATCTTCACATACTTTTCATGCATGATGAGTTGTCATCATAACTTGAAGAGGATCTCCACAAGTACAACCTGCCATGTGCATTTGCATTCCAAAAGCAAATTACTTATATGCACATCTTCAGGGGGAGCCCTTACAACTTATGAAGACAATTCCTTATCCTTTACAATTTCACATATTATATTCCCCGTTGAAAACTTCAACTAGTTTGTCATCAATCACCAAAAAGGGGGAGATTGTAAGTGCATCTAGTGCCACCCCTAGTTGGTTTTGGAGTATTGACGACAAACCTAGTTGAGGGACTAATGTGTTTGTGAGAATTGCAGGATAACACAGGTAGAAGTCCCTCATTGATTCGGTTTTCCTACTAGAGATGACCCCTAAAAATGTATGAAGACATTGAAGTCAAAGGTGGTATGTGAAGATATTCACATTGAAGACTATGAAAAGAGAAGACATCGCATGAAGCCTGTGGAGCTCGAAGACTTAGATCTTTCGTAGTTCTTTTTCTTTGTTGAGTCATAGGAACCACCGTACTGTCAAGTGGGGTCCAAGAGAACCAGTCAGAATGACTGAAGTGATGCTTAACCAAAATCCTATGTCTTCGAGTGAAAAGTATGAGAGCGAATCTTTCCCAGAGTTGGACAAGTCAGCTTTGCTTGTAGCCCAAGTAAAGTTGCCGTGTGTGTTTGAAATCTGACCATTGGAACACGTGTCAGTTCCATAGTGACCCAGGGTCATTTCGGACAAATCAGGTCGGGTTGCCTAGTGGCTATAAATAGCCCACCCCTACAACCATAAACGGTTGGCTGCTCAGAGTTAGAGTACGACTTTTGTCGTTTGAGAGCAACCCACCTCGAAGCCTTTGAGAGAGAATTCCTTGCGAGGATAAAGCTCTAACCATCCAGAGCCAAAGAGTGTTAGGCATCACTTAAGTCTTCCTGTCTGTGTGATCTGAAGACTTATTACACTTGAGGACTGTGAATCCTCCAGCCGGTTAGGCGTCGTGTTCTGAGCATCCAAGAGTCATTGTGGATCGCCGGTGAACAAAGTCTGTGAAGGTTTGGGAGTCTACCTTGAAGACTTACCAGAGTGATTGGGCGTGGTCTGTGTGAACTTAGCTCAAGGGGAATACGGTGAGGACTAGGTGTCCTAGCTGCGTGTTCAGGACTCGGTGTCCGGGACTGTGTGTCCTCGGGTTTAAATACCTAGCCGCCCTAACCAGACGTACAGTTGTCACAGCAACTGGAACTGGTCTAACAAATCATTGTCTTCAACGAGTCACTGGTTTCATCCTTCCCTTCCCTTTACTCACTGTTGGTCCTTGTGAAGTCATTGTATGATTGCATTATCCTTTGTCTTCACTTAGTGACTGCTTGTTCTGATTGGCTTCATAATATCTTTCTACCTGATCCTTACTACCTAGCTGCTATTAGTCATTGTGCTTTCACTTCATTGAATACTTGACTATGGTTTGCCTAGTGTAGTCTACCTTCCTCTGCATGGTAATAGGTTTATTTCTATCGTTTGTCCTCGAAACTTCCACGTTTTGAAGACTTTCATAAAAATCGCCTATTCACCCCCCCTCTAGTCGATATAACGCACTTTAAGCTGGAAAAGGAGCAAATCTTAGAGACCTATTTTGCATAACTCCAAAAGTCCTGAAACTCCAAGAAAGTCAGTTTTGGAATATATAAAAAATATTGGGCAAAGAAAGCACCAGAGGGGGCCACCCACCATCCACGAGGGTAGGGGCGCGCCCTACCCCCTGGGCGCGCCCCCCTACCTCGTGGGCCCCCTAGAAGGATTCCAGTGCCCATCTTTTGCTATATGAACTCTTTTGCCCTGGAAAAAAATCAGAAGGAAGCTTTTGGGATGAAGCGCCGCCGTCTTGGGCGGAACCTAGGCAGAACCAATCTAGGGCTCCGGTGGAGCTGTTCTACCGGGGAAACATCCCTCCGGGAGGGGGAAATCATCACCATCGTCATCACCATAGATCCTCTCATCGGGAGGGGGTCAATCTCCGTCAACATCTTCAGCAGCACCATCTCCTCTCAAAACCTAGTTCATCTCTTTCATCCGATCTTGAACATGAATATGAACATGGGAGAAGTCTTGCTATAAGTCATGTGAATTTGTGAGTAGTTACTTTAGTTCTGGAGGACATGGGAGAAGTCTTGCTATAAGTCATGTGAATTTGGTATTCGTTCGATATTTTGATGAGATGTATGTTACCTTCCTCTAGTGGAATAATGTGAACGTCAACTACATGGCACTTCACCATTGTTTGGGCCTAGGGGGAGGCATGGGGATGTAATAATTGGATGATGGGTTCCTAGAGTGACAGAAGCTTAAACCCTAGTTTATGCGTTGCTTCATAAGGGGCTGATTTGGATCCATATGTTTCATGCTATGGTTAGGTTTACCTTAATTCTTCTTTCGTAGTCGCGGATGCTTGCGAGAGGGGTTAATCATAAGTGGGATGCTTGTCCAAGGAAGGGCAGCACCCATGCACCGGTCAACCCACATATCAAATTATCAAAGTAACGAACGCGAATCATATGAGCGTGATGAAAACTAGCTTGACGATAATTCCCATGTGTCCTCGGGAGCGTTTTCCTTTATATAAGAGTTTGTCTAGGCTTGTCCTTTGCTAATAAAAGGATTGGTCCAACTTGCTGCACTTTGTTTACTTTTGTTACTTGTTACCCGTTACGAATTACCTTATCACAAAACTATCTGTTACCGATAATTTCAGTGCTTGCAGAGAATACCTTACTGAAAACCGTTCGTCATTTCCTTCTGCTCCTCGTTGGGTTTGACACTCTTACTTATCGAAACGACTACGATAGATACCCTATACTTTTGGGTCATCAAGACACTTTTCTGGTGTCGTTGCCGGGGAGTGAAGCGCCTTTGGTAAGTGGAATTTATTAAGGAAAAATTTATAAAGTGTGCTGAAATTTATTGTCACTTGTTACTATGGAAAGTAATCCTTTGAGGGGCTTGTTTGGGGTATCTTCACCCCGACTAGTAGAGCAAAGAGTTTCTCCTCAACCTACTAAACCTACTAAAAATGTTTACTTTGAAATTCCTTCGGGTATGATAGAGAAACTGCTAGCTAATCCTTTTCCAGGAGATGGAACATTGCATCTGGATTTGCACCTAATCTATGTGGAAAAAGTTTGTGGATTATTTAAGCTTGTAGGTATGCCCGAGGGTGTTATCAAGAAGAAGGTCTTCCCTTTATCTTTGAAGGGAAAGGCATTGACATGGTTTAGGCTATGCCATGATATTGGATCATGGAACTACAACCGATTGAAATTGGATTTTCATTAGAAGTTTTATCCTATGCATCAGGTTCATCGTGATCGTAATTATATATATATAATTTTTGTCCTCGCGAAGGAGAAAGCATTGCTCAAGCTTGGGGGAGGCTTAAGTCAATGTTACATTCATGCCCCAATCATGAGCTCTCAAGAGAAATTATGATGAAGACTATTGAAATCAGATGGGATTTATTGGAAAGAATTAAACGCAACTCTGAAGATTGGGAACTCGACAAAGGTAAGGAGTCAGGTATAACACCTAAGTTTGATTGTGTTAAATCTTTTATGGATACTGATGCTTTTCGTGAATTTAGCACTAAATATGGACTTGATTCTGAGATAGTAGCTTCTTTCTGTGAATCATTTGCTACTCATGTTGATCTCCCTAAGGAGAAGTGGTTTAAAAATCATCCTCCCATTGAAGTAAAAGTAGTTGAACCTATTAAAGTTGCAGAAAAGACTATCACTTATAATGTTGATCCTCTTATTCCTACCGCTTATATTGAGAAACCACCTTTCCCTGTTAGAATAAAGGATCATGCTAAAGATTCAATTGTGGTTCGTAAGAGTAATACTAGAACACCTACACCCTCTGAGAAAATTAAAGTTGAGCCTAGTATTGCTATGGTTAAAGATCTCTTGATTGATCATATTGATGGGCATGTTATTTACTTCTGTGATGAAGCTGCTAGAATTGCTAGACCCTATACTAAAAATAAACATAGACATGTTGTAGGCATACCTATTATTTGTGTTAAAATAGGAGATCATTGCTATCATGGCTTATGTGATATGAGTGCTAGTGCGACTGCAATACCTCACTCTTTATACGAAGAAATTATGCTTGATATTGCACCTGCTGAGTTAGAAGGTATTGATGTTACAATTAAGCTTCCCAATAGAGATACCATTTCACCAGTTGGGACTGTTAGAGATGTTGATGTCTTGTGTGGGAAAGTTAAATATCCTACTAATATTCTTGTTCTCGGTTCCCCACAAGATAACTGTTGTCCCATTATATTTGGCAGACCCTTCTTGACTACTGTTAATGCAAAGATAGATTGCAAAAAGGATATTGTTACTATTGGTTTCTGGGATATGTCTCATGAGTTTAATTTTGCTAAATTTCATAGACAACCCCATGATAAAGAATTGCCTAGTAAAGATGACATCATTGGTCTTGCTTCTATTGCCGTGCCTCCTAATGATCCTTTAGAACAATATTTTCTAGACCATGAAAATGATATGTTTATGAATGAAAGAAGGGAAATATATGAAGTATTCTTTAAACAGGGACCTATTTTGAAACACAACTTGCCTGTTGAAATTCTAGGGGATCCTCCTCCACCCAAGGGTGATCCCGTGTTTGAGCTTAAACCATTACCTGAGACTCTTAAATATGTTTATCTTGATGAAAAGAAGATTTATCCTGTTATGATTAGTGCTAACCTTTTAGAGAAGGAAGAAAAGAAATTATTGAAAACTCTAAAGAATCACCATGCTGCTATTGCATATACTCTTGATGATCTTAAGGGCATTTGTCCCACTCTATGCCAGCACAAAATAAAATAGGAGAAAGACGCTAAACCAGTTGTTGATCACCAACGACAGTTAAATCCTAAGATGAAAGAAGTGGTAAGAAAATAAATACTAAAGCTTCTGGAGGTAGGTATAGTTTATCCCGTTGCTGATAGTCAGTGGGTAAGTCCTGTCCATTATGTCCCTAAGAAGGGAGGTATTACTGTCGTTCCTAATGATAAAGATGAATTGATCCCACAAAGAATTGTTACAGGTTATAGAATGGTAATTGATTTCCACAAATTAAATAAAGCTACTAGAAAAGATCATTACCCTTTGCCTTTTATTGATAAAATGCTAGAATGATTATCTAAACATACACATTTTTGCTTTCTAGATGGTTATTCTGGTTTCTCTCAAATACATGTGTCAAAGGAGGATCAGGATAAGACCACTTTTACTTGCCCTTTTGGTACCTTTGCTTATGGACATATGCCTTTTGGTTTATGTAATGCACCTGCTACTTTTCAAAGATATATGACTGCTATATTCTCTGACTTTTGTGAAAAGATTGTTGAGGTTTTCATGGATGATTTCTCCGTGTATGGGACTTCTTTTGATGATTGCTTAAGCAACCTTGATCGAGTTTTGCAGAGATGTGAAGAAACTAATATTGTCTTGAATTAGGAGAAGTGCCACTTTATGGTTAATGAAGGTATTGTCTTGGGCCTAAATTTTCTGAAAGAGGTATTGGAGTTGATAAAGCTAAAGTGTATGCTATTGAAAAGATGTCGTGTCCTAAGGACATTAAAGGTATAAGAAGTTTCCTTGGTCATGCCGGTTTTTATAGGAGGTTCATTAAAGACTTCTCTAAAAGTTCTAGGCCTCTGACTATTCTCTTACAAAAAGACGTTCCTTTTTTCTTTGATGATGATTGTGTAGAACCATTTGAAATACTTAAGAAAGCCTTGATTTCTTCACCTATTGTTCAGCTACTTGATTGGAATTTACACCTTTGAAATTATGTGTGATGTTAGTGATTATGATGTAGATGCTGTTCTAGGACGAAGAGTTGATAAGAAATTAAATGTTATCCAATATGCTAGTAAAGCTCTAGACAGTGCCCAGAGAAATTATGCTACTACTGAAAAGGAATTTCTAGCGGTTGTATTTTCTTGTGATAAGTTCAGACCTTACATTGTTGACTTTAAAGTAACTGTTCACACTGATCATGCTGCTATTAAATATCTTATGGAAAATAAAGATGCTAAACCTAGACTTATTAGATGGGTTCTCCACTACAAGAATTTAATTTGCATATTATTGATAGAAAGTGAGCTGAGAACTCCGTTGCAGATAACTTGTCTAGGTTAGAGAATGTTCTTGATGACCCACAGCCTATTGATGATAGCTTTCCTGATGAACAATTAGCTGTCATAAATGCATCTCGTACTGCCTCATGGTATGCTGATTGTGCTAATTATATTGTTGCTAAATTTATACCACCTAGTTTCACATACCAGCAAAAGAAAAAGTTTTTCTATGATTTAAGACATTACTTCTGGGATGACCCACACCTTTATAAAGAAGGAGTAGATGGTGTTATTAGACATTGTGTACCTGACCATGAACAGTAAAAGATCTTGCGCAAGTGTCACTCCAAGGCTTATGGAGGACACCACGCTGGAGATAGAACTGCACATAAGGTATTACAATCCGGTTTTATTTGCCTACTCTTTTCAAAGATGCCCGTAAGTTTGTCTTGTCTTGTGATGAATGTCAGAGAATTGGTAATATAAGTAGACGTCAAGAAATGCCTATGAACTATTCACTTGTCATTGAACCATTTGATGTTTGGGGCTTTTATTTTATGGGACCGTTTCCTTCCTCTAATGGGTATACATATATTTTAGTTATTGTTGATTACGTTACTAAGTGGGTAGAAGCTATTCCAACTAGTAGTGTTGATCATAACACCTCTATTAAGATGCTTAAAGAAGTTATTTTTACGAGGTTTGGATTCCCTAGATACTTAATGACTGATGGTGGTTCACATTTTATTCATGGTGCTTTTTGTAAAATGCTTGCTAAGTATGATGTTAATCATAGAATTGCATCTCCATACCACCCATAGTCTAGTGGTCAAGTAGAACTGAGTAATAGAGAGATTAAATTAATTTTGCAAAAGACTGTTAATAGATCTAGAAAGAATTGGTCCAAGAAATTTGATGATGCATTATGGGCCAATAGAACTGCATGTAAAAATCCTATTGGTATGTCTCCGTATAAAATGGTTTATGGAAAAGCATGTCACTTACCTCTTGAACTAGAACATAAGGCATATTGGGGCATTAAAGAGCTCAATTGTGATTTCAAACTTGCCGGTGAGAAGAGGCTATTTGACATTAGCTCACTTGATAAGTGGAGAACCCAAGCCTATGAGAATGCCAAACTGTTTAAAGAAAAAGTTAAAAGATGGCATGACAAAAGGATACAAAAGTGTGAGTTTAATGTAGGTGATTATGTTTTGTTATACAACTCTCATTTAAGATTTTTTGCTGGAAAACTTCTCTCTAAATGGGAACGTCCTTACGTTATCGAGGAGGTCTATTGTTCCGGTGCCATAAAAATCAACAACTTCAAAGGCACCAATCCGAAGGTGCTGAATGGTCAAAGAATCAAACATTATATCTCAGGTAATCCCATAAATGTTGAAACTAATATTATTGAAACCGTAACCCTGGAGGAATACATAAGGGACACTTTCCAGAACATTTCAAACTCCGGAAAGGGATAGGTATGTGGTACGGTAAGTAAACTGACTCCAAAACAGTTCTAATGGCAATTTTTCTCCTTTTTGTAATATTTAAGAAAATAGGAAAATAAGAAGTAGTTCGGGAAGGACACGAGGCGTCCACGAGGGTGGAGGGTGCGCCCTACCCCCCTAGGCGCGCCCCCTGCCCCGTGGGAACCTCGTGTGCTCTTCGGACTCCGTTTTCTTGCAGGATAATTCTTTTGGTTGGTAAAAATTCATTATATAATCTCCCGAAGGTTTTGACCACCGTATCACGCAAATATCTCATGTCTTTGTTTCGAGCTGTTTTTTTCTGACAGATCTAGATCACCATGACGTCTCCAAGCGCCCCCAAGGACAAGTTCTTCGAGAAGGTCATCAATCCCTACCTCGCAGAAGTGCTGCAACATCCTCAAACAATTGAGATGCGTGAGGGGTTTCTTCACATCCGCGATGTTGAGGGACCAAGGAGGACCGGAAGCGCGGAGACAAGGCTCGAAGCACTAGAGCCACAAGTTTTCAAGTGCCAGGAGATGGTGGAATGTGGACTCGACGCCAATCACATAATGATCACGGAGTTCACCAACAACCATAAGCTGGATGCCAAGAACATTGGGGAGACCATCTTCAAGCTTCACAAGAAAATCGAGCGCCTCCAAGCCTAGATCTATGACCTGCAAAACCAAAATTGTGAGTGTGAATATAGGTTCAAAAGGATGAGTTTGGCTGCAGATTTGAGGATCCCGGAGACTTGATCATCCTTCTATGATGGTGAGCCTATGCCTTGGAAGATGGACGACAAGCCTACATCATCAACAACTCCATCATCACCATCCCCAAGGAAAGAGACATAATCACATGGGTATGGGCACTCCCCTTGGCAACTGCCAAGCTTGAGGGAGGTGCCCCGGTATCGTATCACCATCACACTTCTATCTTTACTGTTTTTCTTAGTTCGATCCTTTTGGTAATATCTTGATCTAATTGAATAAAGTTTTAGTATGATCTAGTTTTGAGTTTGCTTTATGATCCTTCTATGTAATCGAGTCCATGAGCTATATATAATAAATATTAGTTTCTAGTCAAGGGCTTGATTATCTTGATATGATCTTGAGGGAATAAAATAAAAAGAAAGAATAAAAATAAACAAAGAGATCATACTGATCTTATGAAGAGTAATGACATCACATAAAAAGAGTATGATGAATAAAAGTTGTTGAGAGTTGACAAACATAGTTTTGGTCATCGTTGCATCTAATAGGAAGTAATAAAGAACGAGAGGTTTTCACATATAAATATACTATCTTGGACATCTTTTATGATTGTGAGCATTCATTAAAATATGACATGCTAAAAAGTTGATGTTGGACAAGGATGACAACGTAATGGGTTATGTTTTCTTATATCCGAAATAAAGTATATTGTCATGGATCATCCAACATGTTGGGCTTGCCTTTCCCCCTCATGCTAACAAAATTATTTGCACCAAGTAGAGATACTACTTGTGCTTCTGCATATCCTTAAACCTAGTTTTGCCATGAGTGTCCACCATACCTACCTATGGATTGAGTAAGATCCTTCAAGTAAGTTGTCATTGTTGCATGCAACAAAAATTGCTCTCTAAATATGTATGATCTATTAGTGTGGAGAAAATAAGCTTTATATGATCTTCTGATATGGAAGAAATAAAAGCGATGGACTGCATAATAACGGTCCCTATCACAGGTGGCAATATAAAGTGACGTTCTTTCACATTAAGATTTTGTGCATCCAACCATAAAAGCACATGACAACCTCTGCTTCTCTCTGCGAAGGGCCTATCTTTTATTTTTATGTCTTATGCAAGAGTCGCGGTGATCTTCACCTTTCCTTTTTACATTTTATCCTTCGGCAAGCACATTGTGTTGGAATGATCCTGATATATATATATATATATATATATCCAATTGGATGTAAGTTATCATTAAATATTATTGTTGACATTACCTTTGAGGTAAAAGGTTGGGCGGCAACACTATATGCCCCTATGTTTCTCTATGCCCGATTAAAACTCCATACCCATAAGTATTGCGTGAGTGTTAGTATTTGGACTTGCTGAAAAGCTCTTATATTGACTCTTTTCGATGTTGTGATAAATTGCAATTGCTTCAATGACCGAGAGCATAGTTTGTTATTTTTCAATGAAGTTTCTGATTCATACTTGACATTATGAATAGATTGTTACTTTAGCATAAGAAATCATATGAGAATATATATATATATATATATATATATATATATATATATATATATATATATATATATACATATATATGATCATGATGCCCTCATGTCCGTATTTTATTTTATCGACACCTTTATCTCTAAACATGTCGACATATATTTCGTTATCGGCTTCCGCTTAAGGACAAGCGAGGTCTAAGCTTGGGGGAGTTGATACAACCATTTTGCATCATGCTTCTATATCTATATTTATTGCATTATGGGTTGTTACTATACATTATGTCACAATACTTATGCCTATTCTCTCTTATTTTACAAGGTTTACATGAATAGGGAGAATGCCGGCAGCTGGAATTCTGGGCTGGAAAAGGAGAAAATATTAGAGACCTATTCTGCACAACACCAAAAGTCAGTTTTGGAATATTTAAAAAATATTGGGCGAAGAAAGCACCAGAGGGGGCCACCCACCATCCACGAGGGTGGGGGGCGCGCCCTACCCCCCTAGGCGCGCCCCCCTGCCTCATGCGCCCATCTTTTGCTATATGAAGTCTTTCACGCTGGAAAAAATCAGAAGGAAGCTTTCGGGACGAAGTGCTGCCGTCTCGAGGCAGAACCTGGGCAGAACCAATCTAGGGCTCCGGCGGAGCTATTTTGCCGGGGAAACATCCCTCCGGGAGGCAGAAATTGTCACCATCATCATCACCATCGATCCTATCATCAGGAAGGGGTCAATCTCCATCAACATCTTCACCAACACCATCTCCTCTCAAACCCTAGTTCATCTCTTGTATCTGATCTTTGTCTCAAAGACTCAGATTGGTACCTGTGGGTAGCTAGTAGTGTTGATTACTCCTTGTAGTTGATGCTAGTTGACTTATTCGGTGGAATATCATATGTTCAGACCCTTTATGCATATTAATACCCCTCTTATTACGAACATGAATATGATTCATGAGTAGTTACGTTTGTCCTGAGGACATGGGAGGAGTCTTGCTATAAGTAGTCATGTGAATTTGGTATTCGTTTGATATTTTGATGAGATGTGTGTTGTCTTTCCTCTAGTGGTGTTATGTGAACGTCGACTACATGACACTTCACCATTTTTTGGGCCTAGGGGAACGCATTCGGAAGTAATAAGTAGATGCTGGGTTGCTAGAGTGACAGAAGCTTAAACCCTAGTTTATGCGTTGCTTCGTAAGGGGCTGATTTGGATCCATATGTTTGATGCTATGGTTAGGTTTACTTTAGTTCTTCTTTCATAGTTGCGGATGCTTGCGATAGGGGTTAATCATAAGTGGGATGCTTGTCCAAGGAAGGGAAGCACCCAAGCACTGGTCCACCCACATATCAAATTATCAAAGTAACGAACGCAAATCATATGAGCAGGATGAAAACTAGGTTGACGATAATTTCCCATGTGTCATCGGGAGCGTTTTCCTTTATATAAGAGTCTATCCAGGCTTGTCCTTTTCTACATAAAGGATTGGGGCACCTTGCTGCACCTTTTTTACTTTTGTTACTTGTTACCCCTTACGAATTACCTTATCACAAAACTATCTGTTACCGATAATTTCAGTGCTTGCAGAGAATACCTTACTGAAAACCGCTTGTGATTTCCTTCTGCTACTTGTTGGGTTTGACACTCCTACCTATTGAAAGGACTACGATAGATCCCCTATACTTGTGGGTCATCAAGGGGCCGGGTTATACCAATGGTGGTTTATCAAGAGAAAGCCCATGAAGATATTGAAGGTGGCGATTCATGAAGGCCTGAAGCCCAAAGGCGACTTAAATGCCCATAAGTGTAAACCGCCATATATGTATGACTTGTATTGTAAGGAAAGTGTAATTAGTCACCGAGCCAGACACGTTGCTTATGAGCCGACCGGGACTCTATGGGCCGCGGGGTGCCAACCTGTGTATATAAAGGGACGACCCGGCGTGGGCTTAGGGGAAGAGACAACAGATCGAAAGCTAGGTCAAGCGTATTCGCTCCCTGGTAATTGAAACATAAGCAATACCACCTCAAACTAGATTCGGCTTTTACCTTCACCGCAAGGGGACGAACCAGTATAAACTCCTTGTGTCCTTTGTCCCATTTAACACCTTTAAGCCAACCTAGATGCAATGGCTCCATGAATAAGTCCTTCTGCTAGGACATCTGCCGTGACAATTCCACGATAGTTGGCGCCCACAGTGGGGCCAGCGAATGGCGGTTTCGAGTTCTTACAGGGCAGCTTCGAAGGGATCAAGGGATACGTTGTGGGCCGGATGACCAAGAGTCATCATGGCAATCTCTACATCGACGACGCGGGCTAGGGCCCCGAGGCCAGCTCAATCGAGTACGGGTACTGGGTCCCCTTCGGCAGAATCCGTGTCTTCATCGGCAAGATCGGTTAACCGGGCCCTGAGCCGGACATCTGCACCGACATCATCGAGACGACTCAGCGTGCACGACCCGCCTGGGTTCAACCCGCCGTGAAGCATGCCTTTGTTGGATTTATCCATGGGGCAGAATTTAAGGAAGGATCTGTTTCTGGCTGTGAGACGGCCATCTACTCCGATGGTGAATCGTCCACAAGCGAGACTAACTCAATGTATCAGCTGCAAGATGGCCCGCTTCTGGGCTGTTTCGATGGTGACAGTATTCCGGACCCCCTATGAGCCACCGATCAGGGTGGCGATTTTCATGGCCGGTACATAGCCGGTGCTCGGCTCAATGGCTGTTGCGGCTATGATCTCTAACTCAGCGGCAGCAGCAGCAGCTGGTGCTAGCGGTTTAGCGGGCCCACCGGCTCAAGTTTTCACAGAGCTGTTGGAGGCTCTGTCAACCTTGATGGGGGTCGAGGTAACCCCGGACAACCAGGAACAACATAAGGTAGATGTGGCTAAGCTGAGAGATGAGATAGCTCAAGCCAAGGAAGATCTGGCAGCTGAGAATGCTACGATGACTACACAGCAGGCTGTTTTGGATGCTCAGGCATAGCGGATTCAAGCAGATTTCTACCGGCTCACATTGGACCAGAACGCTTCAAATGAGATCCTGAGGAGGAGGCACCAGAGTCATTTACCCCCGATTTAGGAGCCAAGGAACCTCTTCAATACGCTTGGAGCAGGGACCAGTAACCTGCCGGTGGTAAATCGGACGGCTGAAACGCCGGGGGGTGGAGCGCCGGTTCAGCCACGCGTGATAACTCTCCGCGTGTGAATAATACCCCACCTCAGCATGCGTTGACACCGCCGGGTCATTATTCCAACCCTTTGGACAATATGATTGCTGCGGGAACGGGATTGGCGGCTCTGCCGGTTGAAGGCGAGTCTCCGACGGCGGTTGAAACATGGAGGGCCAGAGAACTTCTTCAGACGGCATTGGAACAGCAAGCGGCTTATTCTTATAGTCGTGAGCGGATTCATTCAACCCCTCGTCCAAGCCGGAGCTACAGTAGGAACATTGACTCACCAGCGGTTTCAAGTACTGAACGGCGCTGTAACCAGCCTCATGGACATGACCCGGCACGCGGAGGTGCTAATGCTCAAACTCTACTAGATCAGGGCAGAGCACGTCGGGAGGCCGAGCTGGCGGCTCAGCTAGCGGCTCATCAACATGCGCCGGCTTACCCGACGACTTCGGTGGAGGCAGGCATGACCTCTAGAACATTGGGTGTAGCATGTTTAGCGCCAGCTCTGCGTAATGAGCATTTGCCCAAGGATTTCAAGGATCCTCGTAAGGTGCCTAATTACACAACAGATCAGCCCCCTGAAGTTTGGGTTGAGAGTTATGAGATGGCCATGAAGATGCTGGATGTTAGTGAAGCAACATGTGCTAAGTATTTCACCATGATGCTGGAAGGGCCGACTCGTACTTGGTTGAAGGCACTAGTAGAAAACGGGCCATTAGCACCGGTTTGTAAGGGCCTTTAATGCCGGTTATGGAACCGGCACTAACGTTTCGGCACTAAAGCCGCCCCCCCCCTTTAGTACCGGTTCCACACGAACCGATGCTAAAGGGGAACCACGTGGCGTGAGCTCGCGCCCTGGTACGGGGGACCTTTAGTACCGGTTGGTGTTACCAACCGGTTGGTGTTACCAACCGGTACTAAAGGTTTTTTTTTTGAAATTTTTTTTTTGAAAATTTTGGATTTTTTTTTGATTTTTTTCAATTTTTAATTTTTCTGAATTATTTGATGATTTAGTCTCTAATCACCTCTCTTAACTGCTCAAGTGTGGATCACTCATTCCAAATCATCTAACTTCCCGACTGGTCACCCATCCCTCTCACTACTCCAGCCCGAGCACGCTTAACTTTCAGGTTCTATTCTCCTTCGTTTCCAAGTCTGCACTTGTTGTTTTCCTGACAATAGTAAGATGTTAATCCTATTAACCCTCAGGAGTTTAGCTTGAGCATGAAGTCACACATTTCACCGTTTGAGTTTGAAACTATTATTCTAAAAAAACAGTAATTATTTAGTAATGCTAATATTTCTTGAATAAGTTTGACCATAGTTTGACCACAGTTTGACCATAGTTTGACCAGATTTGACCAAAATTCAAAAAATTGAAATAATTATTTAGTAACACTAGTATTCTTGAATAATTAGTTTGACCATTGTTTGACCACAGTTTGCCCACTGTTTGAATATTTTTCAATTTTTTCCACTCTAGATCTTAAAAGCCCCGTAACTCTTTTTCTATTAGGTTTTTGAGGATTTTGCAAATGTTTAACGTGGTTCCAGTTAAATTCGGATGTAACTTTTCGAGTAGATGATTTTTCATATAAAAAACTTTTTCATCCGAGTTAGTATGCAAAAGTTATGCCCATTTTTACAAATTTCAGAGATATTTTGCAAATAAAGTCAAAATTCACATTTGCAAATTTTCCCAACAACTAGACCACATATCACATGAGAAACTTATTTTCTTTTATTTTTTTGACATTTCCATTATTTTCTTTTATTTTTTTTAAAACTGAAAAGGCGATCCACAGGGGGGGTAGAGTTTGAAAATGGGACCTTTAGTACCGGTTCGTGCCACGAACCGGTACTATAGGTTAGACCCCTTTAGTACCGGTTCGTGGCACGAACCGGTACTAAAGGTTAGACCTTTAGTACCGGTTTGTGCCACGAACCGGTACTAAAGGTGATCGTGGGGCCCCGGCCTGACGCCAGCCTGCCACCACCCCTTTAGTGCCGGTTCGTGCCACGAACCGGTACTAAAGGTTCAACACGAACCGGCATTAATGCAAATACGTTCGAACCGGCACTAATGGTACCATTAGTACTGGCTCAAATACAAACCGGCACTAATGTGCTTCACGTTTGACCCTTTTTCTACTAGTGAGGGGCTGCCCGCCAACTCAATTAGTTCGTGGCCGGAGCTGAAGGACAGTTTTATTCAAAATTTCAAGGATACGTGCAAGTAGCCAATGTCAATCATGGATTTGGTTTCTTGTGTTCAAGGTGAGGGAAAGTCAACAACCAGCTGGGTACGTTGGGTCTCGACTATCATACACTCATGAGATAATATCAACGTCGGCTCAGCAGTTTTAATGTTGGAGAAAAATTGTCGTTTCCTCCCTCTCAAACAGAAGCTTGGGTGGATTAAGCACCATTGAAGTGACATGGGGGAGCTCATGGCGGCCCTTGTCAAGTATGCCGACTATGATAGTACCAAGGACCCCGATTCTGATGATAAAAAGTCGGGAAAGGGAAAGAAGAGTACCGGCATGAGACAGTAGCACAACTCGGCCAGCCAGGGCGGCAACGGTAAGCGCAAAGCTGATGGGAATTTAGACTTCATGGCCAACACTTGTGTACGGAATAATAACCAGCGTCGTAAGGGGAGGCCGGCTTAGGGGACGAGATTCGACCTCGAAGCAATAATGAATCAACCATGTCCGAAGCACGGAACACATGAAAAGCCATCTGCCCATTTGTGGAAGGATTGTTTTATCATGAAACAATTCAGGGATTCTCATCTTTTCCAGCAAAACCATGGCCCGAATGGCGGTTTAGGGTACGGCCCTCATGGTCCGGGTCATGGAGGGGGCGGTTGAAGTTCCGGTTGTCAAAGCCAAGGCTATCAGGGTGGTTATAACCAATAGAATAATCAGGGAAATCAGCAGCAGCAACCTAGTTATCAGAGTAACCCAAAGCAATTGAATAGTGGGCAGTACCACGTCATCACTACGAGTTTATCTAAGTGGGATCAGAAGCTCCATAAAAGGGCAGTGAACACTGTTGAACCGGCGGTGCCCCGTTACTTACGGTGGTCTGAACAAAAAAATCCTCTAGAGCCGTGAGGATCACCCGCTCAGGGTTGATAATCCGGGTCACTTGGCTCTGGTAGTAGCTCCTCAGGTTGGAAGATTGATAATCTGCAAGTGTAGGGAATCATCGTAGCAATTCCCAATGGTGGAAGTGATAAGTATGGAGTGTCGAACCCACAAGGAGCTAAAGGTAAGATCAACATTCTCTCTAAGTCCTATCTTCCACTGATACGACTCTACGTACACTGAACGTTCGCTTCCAACTAGAAACGAGAAATAAAACTACGTTGTGGGTTGTGGGTAAGAGAATAACTTTGCATGATATCGGAGAGCTGTGGGTGTTGTTATCATAAAGTTAGAATATATTACTAAATATTATAAATAGCGAGTGTGGAATAATGATCGATCGATGTGCGGAATTGTCCTAGGCAATTGTTAACAAGACCGGTAGTCGTCATTGCAATTTCATATGAGGGAGAGGCATAAGCTACTACAGATCATTAAGGTAAAACCCAACCATAGCATTAACATATCAAGTCCCCTTTATCCCATACGCAACAACCACCTTACTCGGGTTTATTCTTCTGGCACTCAAGCAACCCACTATAAGTGAATCATGAACGTATATTGCAACACCCTACAGAGGGAACCCCTCACGCTTGCGCGACACGGAGGGCACAATAGGACAGCACTAAAATAAAACATACAACTCATACCAATCTAGATCATCAATCAACCCAAAGTCAAAGGATATCTACTCAAAACATCATAGCATGGTAACACATCATTGCATCATAATATGTGGCATAAAGCACCATGTTCAAGTAGGGATTACAGCGGGGTGCGGAAGAGTGGACCGCGTAAAAGAGATGATGATGGTGATGTTGATGAAGACGATCACCGCGGCGATGATTCCCCTCCCGATGTTGGATCCGGTGACGGCGGCTATTGAGCGCCGCTCCCTTCTTGAAGGCATTGCTGTTGAAGAATCTCCTCGTTCGTGTGATGTAATGAGATGGATGGTGCGGATATGGTCATTGATGTAGTTGCAGATTGTGGATCTGATCGTTTTAGGGTCTTTTTCTCGCCTACACATAGCTTTGGTCTTATATGACTTTGCTATTTGTTGGCATGTTCTTGTGTGCGTGTGTTGGTGTTGACTGTGTGCATCCTATTTATGCAGAGGTCGGGTGTGCTTATTGTGTTTCTATTCTCTTGATGCTTCATTCCGAGCAATAAATTCACCCTTTATCAAAAATTCTTTATCAGAAGGAGCCAGCAAGAATTTCAGATAACAGAATTTCTCTAAGCCCGAATAGAACGAACCGTATTAACTGAACAGACCGAACGCCCAGGGTTACTTATGAGGGAGGCTACACGAATAAAAGCTGCGTGTATATATGTGTTTTCTCTTTTTTTTAGGGAATATATGTGTTTTCTCTTACATACGAGTGGATCATCTTTTGTACTACAAACTCAGCACAGCAGCTATAGCTAAGCTAGTTTTCTACTGTGAGTGAAGCAACACCACACCCTGTATTAAATATATAGAATCCTTCCTGATATAGGTTGTAGCTGAAATTCCAACAACCAACCAAGGCAGAACCAATTGAGGCCACATCGACGTGGATTTGTACCAGCTAGCGATTAAATAAAATGGGCCTTGCAGAGATGGTGGCCAACATCCAGGACCAATCACGACACACAGACAGACGCTTCAAGAAAAATAATAGCCTTGTTATGTCTTTGCAGCACATGAATCAGATAGATTGTGTCCAGCATGTACGTACTGCTTATTGGCCTCTTATTTCAGATAATAGGTGAAAAAACATCCTGGCATCCACATACAGCCTCATGATGATGTATTGATGGATATAGTAATTCAACATTTCCGACCTGTTTTCCATATCCTATTGATGATATCATCTGGCTCAAAACATCTAGAGTATTGAGATGAGATAAAAGATGCTTCAGTTCTCTAGCCAGTTCTCTTCCAGGAGTGGGCTGGTTACGTCGGTGCCGCCCCATTTGCGCACACGGCTCGAAGCTAGTCTGGCCTAGAAAATTTGACATTCAAGAAAAGGAATATAAGTAATGAATGAATCATATAGTATATCCAAAGTTGCTAAGGTGGGACTTGTAGCTATTTATATGGACGAACTAAAATAATTCAGTTATATTTCTATCTCCATTTCCTGCAAACTTTTGAGAGGAATGGCGATGGATGGGATTTTATACCTCTACATTCCAATCCGTTCTCCACACTACGAAGAGTAACATAAGTGTCTGGAGTGCAACCCCGCAAAGCATGCCACCCCAGACCCCCTGAAATCATTGTTTGTTAATATAACATTCTTTTCTTGCAGTGGTTCTTCAGATTAACATGATATATTAATTACCCCAACTCCGTAGTTGAAGTGGTAGCCGAGAAGGTACCCCAAGGGTAGCCCAAATGCGTAGTAGCAGCCTAGATTGATGTATGCAACAAGGCCTTGCCATCCTCCTCCAATAGCAACCCCTGAAGCATGCATGAAGAAACGTAGGAGGTTGAGGTGTCATCCTCCTTAATCATCTAATTAAGAGGCATGTATCTAATTATATATACACATGCATATATGTATGTATGTGTGTGTGTCAGAGACGTGATTCAGGACCATGCATCAGCCGAACCGATGGTCCATGCCGTACAATTGAACATCCTACATGTGGATCCATGTCATGAATGCCATCTCCATCCAACACTTTGTCTCATGCATTGTTTAACATGCAAACAGCTCATGCTGTGCAGTTTTAATCAACCATGTATGGATCCTCATGAACAGTGTCTAGAAATCAATGATGTCGAGTGTAGGTTCTGTCGAACCATGGTTCCGTAAAACATCTTCGATGTGTGTGACACACACACATACATACACATACATATATATACCTGAAATCACAGGCTGCAGGCTGTTGAGCACCATGGTCACCCCAAGCAGTCCAGCAATCTTGGAGACAGCGTGTCGGAGCTCCAAATCGCTAGTGAAGATGATGGAGAACTTATCTCTAAAGATCAAGACGAGGAGCATGCATAGCAGCCCGATGAGGAGCGACTCGGCGATGACGACGATGACAGCGTGCATGGCTGCCATTGGACGTCCAGCACCAAGCTCATTGGAGACTCGGACACTGATAGCAGAATTGAGGCCAACGAAGATCATAAGCGCCCATCCTTCTACGCTCATGCTGAACAAAATATAGCATAATTAAGGGTCTAGTAAGTTGAGAAAGAGAGTTGAGACGTCATCGTCTCTCTAGTAAGCCGCAGTACGTACCAGATCCCAAGCGAGTCTACGGCTAGCTGCGCATCCTGAAGATGGCCAGTGAGAACCGGGATCATGCTCATGTACCAAATATCAAGGCAGAGCATGACGGCTGACTCAAGCGAGAGCCTCACGAACGACCACATGTCTTGCAAAGCCGCCATGGACCATCCCCTCCAGCCGTCCTTGCACCAGCCGATGATGTAGGCCGCCTGGCACAGCGCGATGGCCCAGAGCGAGATGTTGTATGCCACGGCGGCGCCTGGGGATCCCCATCCCAACACGGTGACGAGGAGGTAGGTGAGCGTGATGTGGAAGCCGAGTCCGGCGACCCCGATCCAGGCTTGGACCAGGACCTTGCTCTGCGCCTGGAGGAACTTGCCGCTGGGGAAGTTGACTGCCAAGGAAAGGGCGCCGGGGAGAATGTACAGCGCGAAGCGTGCGGCCTCGCGCGCCACGTTAGGGTCCTGGCCCAAGGCCAGGAGCACCGGCTCGGCAAAGACGTACAAGGGCACCATGAGGAGCGCGGCGACACCGAGGACAATCCAGGAGCGCTGCAGGTACACGCCGAGCATGGCCACCTGACCAGCGCCGAACGCCTGCCCGCACAGCGTCTCCAGCGCGCTCCCCATGCCCATCTGCACGCAACTCCAAGTAAGTTATCATCCCCTCTATAGTTAGTTAGTATGGAACAATGATGCATGCATGGCTGGGAGCGCACGTACCATGAATCCAAGGGCGAAGGTGGAGAAGACGGAGATACCGATTGAGGCCGCGGCCAGTGGCAAGTTGCCGAGGTGGCCGACGAAGATGGTGGTGATGGAGCCAACAGCATACAAGCTAAGTGTGCTGACGGCGATAGGTGTGCCGATGCCCCACAGGAGCTTCGATTCCTCCCACACCATATGCGCGGCCTTCCGGAAGGTGTGCACCCCCGCCACGTCGCCGTCGCCTAACCGCATCGCTGGCTCCCTCTGCCGTTCGTGCTCGCTCGTGCAATAGAAATGTGAGCTGCTTCCAGGTGAGCCACCGTAGAGCTTTATACAAATCAACTAAGAATGGCAATGGACCGGGTTTGGACGGATATATCCATACTATATCCATGTCCATTAGCCTCACCGTTGCCCGCCCACAAAGGCATCCATGGCCAGGGATGTCGCCCTATATCCAAACCGGCAAATATCCTGGTATCCATTGGTGTACAAACTAGGTGCACCGATTCAGCAAAACAACAATATTTCTGCAGTATCTAGGCAACTTTTCAAAACTATATCAGCAATAATTCTATCCCCAAGGCATAGAAATAGCAAAGCAACAATATTTCTACTACATAGATAACACCACAAAATACATGTCAGATGGTTTTCCATGGATATCCATGGGCATAAAATCCTTTCCATTCCTAGCCACTCACGCCCAACCTATAGGCTCGAATCGCTGTCTATCATGGAATGTTCTCTATTTCACTTACCCAGATCTCACGGTCATCGATAGTGACTTTTTGATGTATTCATGGATACGACCAACACTTATTAACATATTGTGCTAGATGCCTAGATAAACATCACGTCAAGTCTTGCCTCTCGGGTATCTTTCCTCTCAAAATAAGACATACTAGCAAAAGAGCCCGTGCATTGCCACAGGAAAAAAAATAATCATAACCAGTAATGGCTATGACCACAATTTGTTCATATCTCATCCCATGATTTTAAAAGTTTGTTCAAAAATGCAAGAAAATGTTCCTTTTTTACACTTATTCACAAATTGCAGCAATGTTCACGTTTTATAAAAAAAATATCATGGTGTTCAAAAAACTTGGTAATTCAAAGAATTATTCTGATTGTCAAGACACGTTTTCTAAAAAACATACTATAATATTCTTATCTAGGACCAGATAATTCTTAAAAATTCAGGCGTGTATATAATCACAAAGAATCAGAAGCATTACAATTGAACTGTATAAGTGAAGCATAAACTTATTTTTATAATTGTGAACATTTATTAGCATTTTCTTATGAATCGGCGAACAATTCTAAAATATGTGAACATATTTTTAAAAATTGGTGGGTTTTCTTAAAATTCACAACCATTTTTTAAATGTATGAACATTTTTTGAATGAGCAAACACTTTATGAATCAATAAACTCTTTTGTAATTCATGAATGTTTTTAAAATTTTAGGACATACTTTAAATTTCATGAACGTTTTTGGAATTAGAAAACATTTTGTTCAATTTTATTAGCAATGTTTAATACATGGACTTGTTTTGATTTTATGACCATTTTTTCAAATTTGAGAACATTTTTAGAAAAAACCCTAGTATTTTTTGAAATGAGAAACATTTTATGTTTTTTTGAACATTTTATTTAAAAATTCTCAGTTTTCTGAATTCGCAGAATTTTTTGAACTCAAAATTATTTAAAGTATAAAAAAATAAAATGGAAAATAAAAATAACAATAAAAAAAGAAATTAAAATTCAGTCCGCCCGCACATGGGCCGGCCCAAACGGTTGCGCTGCCTCTTCTCCTACACGCGGAGCACAGTATAGGTGGTCCCTAGTGAGTGGGCTTGCCCAGTCGGGGGATTCCCTGCAAAACATTTTTTGTTACTTATAGGTGGCATTGATGTGTCAAATTTTACAACTTTGAGGGCAATTTTAATGACATGCCGCCAGAAGCAATAGGAACTTTGTCATTAGCTATAGATTGAGTGTCATTCATTTGGTAAAAATATGTCATTAATCATATTACTATATACAATATAAAGTTTAGTGCGAACATGTCGGGACACATGAGGCCGATTGTTCTCGGCAGCCAGAGCAAGATGATGACTACTGGCTCTTGTACACAGAAGGCCAATGGAATCAAAATAGGCGATTGTAAGCGATGTATACTTGTTTTTGATAAGCGTATGTTGAAATTAACTTGATTAAAAAATATTGGTCCCATTATTAATGAGATATTATATGATCAACTCGTATAGTTGCAACTCATATCTTGGCGCCATATAGGTATGGTATTTGATAAGACGTCATACAATCAAAAAAATCATACCGGAGTATAACTTCTAGGATACTAGTTTAGCATACTAACATCATGATGCAAAACATTACAAACTAGTATCCTAATATCATCATATTTATTTACTTATAAAATCGCAATGCAAAGCTATTTACATGGTCTATTTTTACTAGTGTTTTTTGGATCTACGAGTCATGATACTTATATAACCTCTGTTTATTAATTGGTGTGGCAGAACGGCTTATTATTGATTGTGCTGCAATATACATCAATGAATTTTCCATTGGGCGGCCATAACAATGTTACATCACCAGAGGTCCCACTATTAGATTTATACAATGAGACCACGCTTATTACTTGCTTCCTACACTCAGTGGTGAAGTGGACCGGCCGGTTAGGTGGATCTAGAATGATCTTAATGGGCATGCCGACACAAACTCAATCAAGTATGTGCAGAAATCAACCATAAGGGCCCGCGAAGGAGATCCACAAAATATGCATATAATACATTGTACGAAATCATCAAAGCTGCCAACAAGCTCATGCATGTGGACTCAAATGGGCATATCCGACGGTTGTCTGCTAGTAGTTTAGCCTGATCTTTTTTCCTAGCCTAGAGGAAAAATCAATGTGTTGTCCATTGCCCAAACCGGTAAATGTCCAAGGTATATTGTTTCAAACACCTAACTTAGAAATAAAATTGGGAATATTTCATAAATAATACTAAAAATGAAATTGAAGATAGTATTGTTCCCTTTAAATTTGAAGATTATTCACATCCATTGAAGTACCTAATACCTCTTTGTCCATCAATAGCCATTATATTCTAAAGTAATTTTTGGTTAATCTATAATTCTTGTTTGCTTCATTATTCTTGACAAGCTAAATACACATGCATGCCAGCCACTAAGGAAGGTGAATTACCAATTTTTCAAACTGATTGTTCAACTTTGTTATATAAACTTCGGATGGTACAAAAATAATGAACCATATTCTTAATGCATGACTAAAATTTCGCGCAGCCATTTGTTAAGCCGGCAAAAATATGCTCAGTGGTCTCTCTTATGCCTCTTCTACACGGAGCTCCAATGGAATCAAAATAGGCCATTAGCGTCACTGTTGCCCGCCCACAAATGCATCCATGGCCACGGATGTCGCCCTATATCCAAACCCGCCAAATATCCTGGTATCCATTGGTGTACAAACTAGGTGCACCGATTCAGCAAAACAACAATATTTCTGCAGTGTTTAGGCAACTTTTCAAAACTATATCAGCAATAATTCTATGCCCAAGGCACAGAAATAGCAAAGCAACAATATTTCTACCACATAGATGACACCACAAAATACATGTCAGATGGTTATCCATGGATATCCATGGGCATAAAATCCTCTCCATTCCTAGCCACTCACGCCCAACCTATAGGCTCGAATCGCTGTCTATCCTGGATTATTCTCTATTTCACTTACTCAGATCTCACGGTCATCGATAGTGACTTTTTGAGCTATTCATGGATACGACCAACACTTATTAACGTATTGTGCTAGATGCCTAGATAAACATCACGTCAACTCTTGGCCTCTCGGGTATCTTTCCTCTCAAAATAAGACATACTAGCAAAAGAGCCCGTGCATTGCAACAGGAAAAATAATAATAACCAATAATGGCTATGACCACAATTTGTTCATATCTCATCCCATGATTTTAAAAGTTTGTTCCCAAATGCGAGAAAATGTTCCTTTTTTTACACTTATTCACAGACTGAAGCAATGTTCACGTTTTAGAAAAAAATATCATGGTGTTCAAAAAACTTGGTAATTCAAAGACTTATTCTTAATGTGAAGAAACGTTTTCTAAAAAACATACTATAATATTCTTATCTAGGACCACATAATTCTTCAAAATTAAGGCGTGTATATAATCACAAAGAATCAGAAGCATTACAATTGAACTGTATAACTTCGATCATTCGTGAAATCTTTTACAAATTTGAGAAAATTATTATTAAGCATAAACATTTTTTATAATTGTGAACATTTTTTAGCATTTTCTTATGGACAGGCGAACAATTCTAAAATAGATGAACATATTTTTAAAAATTGGTGGGTTTTTTTAAAATTCAAAACCATTTTTTAAATGTATGAACATTTTTTGAATGAGGAAACACTTTATGAATCAATAAACTCTTTCGTAATTCATGACTGTTTTTAAATTTTGAGGACATACTTTAAATTTCATGAACGTTTTTGGAATTAGAAAACATTTTGTTCAATTTCATTAGCAATGTTTAATACATGGACTTTTTTGATTTTACGACCATTTTTTCAAGACCGAGAACATTTTTAGAAAAAAACCTAGTATTTTTTGAAATGGCAAACATTTTATGTTTTCTTGAACATTTTATTTCAAAATTATCAGTTTTCTGAATTCACAGAATTTTTTGAATTGCGAATTATTTTAAAAAGTAAATGGAAAATAAAAATAAAAATAAAAAACAAATTAAAAATCAGTCCGCCCGCACATGGGCCGACCCAAACGGTTGCGCCGCGTCTTCTCCTACACGCAGAGCACAGTATAGGTGGTCCCTACTGCGTGGGCTGGCCCTGTCGGGGGATACCCTGCAAAACATTTTTTGTTACTTATAGATGGCATTGATGGGTCATATTTTACAACTTTGAGGGCAATTTTAATGACGTGCCGCCAGAAGCAATAGCCCCTTTGTCATTAGGTATAGATTGAGTGTCATTAATTTGGTAAAAATATGTCATTAATCATATTACTATATACAATTTAAAGCTTAGTGCGAACATGTCAGGACACATGACGCCGATTGTTCTCGGCAGCCAGAGCAAGATGATGACTACTGGCTCTTGTACATAGAAGGCCAATGTGTCGGTGTACAAAAGTACGGGGCTATCCTTTTGACCCCTTTACTTGTGCACGAGCAGTCAGAGCCGCGCGCCACGGCCAGACTTAACAAAGCAGAGGGAAGAAACCGAAGATCAAAGACACAAAGAGCAAAGGGACGAAGCAAGTCCCCCCAGGCAAGGCCCTTGCCGGGGCAGCTCACCCAACACCATTGGGTCACACCACCCTTGAGCCCACGGCCTCCAACATAGTCAACCACGTTGGGGCAAGGGCTCGGGAGGCACCTCCTTGGTGGCATGCAGATCTTCGTCAAGATCATGAACACACAAGATCAGATGAGGACCAGAAGACGGCGCCCCTCGGCAGGATCCTAGCCGAGGAGATCCACAAGACCCCGGCAAGCACCTTGCCGGGGACAAATGCAACGCCACAACAAGACTCTTGCCGGGCCCCCAGGAAGGCCCTTGCCAAGGGCATCGACGAGGCCACTGCCAGGGCCGCACCAACCAAGACGCCACCACCATTTCCGTGCAGCTGCAAACCCAGCCAGCTCGGCAGGCACCTGCGTAGCGACGAGCGGCTTCCAAGCCAACTCAACAAGCACCTGCATGGTGGCATGCAGATCTTCGTGAAGATCCTACCACCGCACCACCTCAGCTGCCTGCCTGCCTACATGGCACCACACGCATCGCTGACCTGGGCGCGTGTCGAAGCCAGGCGAAGCGGCAACGGACAGGACGGGCCTCGTTCCCGTCCCCGATAAAGCTAAGGGACACCTAACAACGCATTTAATGCGCTTTGTCCTGTAATACGGGCGATAAGCTTGCAGCACTGTAGACCTTTCCAGCTCCTGTGTGCCATTGTGGCAACCCCTTTTTCCTATAAAAGGAGGCCCGAGGAGACTAGGAGAGGGATTCGGCTCTTTTGGCCAAGTTGCACCTCGTAGCTAGTTCAAGAACACAAGAACACTCAATACATTCACCAAAGCAGGACTAGGGTATTATGCATCCTCGCGGCCCGAACCTGGGTAAACGAACCGTGTGCTTCCTGTTAAACCTGCTCTTCGCTCAACCCCGCGCCCCGCAACCGTAGTAGGGATTCTTGTGATCCCATAGGTTTCGTTTCCCCGACACAATGGAATCAACATAGGCGATTGTAAGCGATGTATACATGTTTTTGATAAGCGTATGTTGAAATTAACTTGATTACGAAATATTCGTCCCATTATTAATGAGATATTATATGATCAACTTGTACAGTTGCAACTCATATTTTGGCGCCATATAGGTATGGTATTTGATAAGACATCATACAATCAAAAAATCATACCGGAGTATAACTTGTAGGATACTAGTTTAGCATACTAACATCATGATGCATAACATTACAAACTAGTATCCTAATATCATCATATTTATTTACTTATAAAATCTCAATGCAAAGCTATTTACATGGTCTATTTTTATTAGTGTTTTTTGGATCTATGAGTCATGATACTTAATAGAGCATGATACTTATATGACCTCTGTTTATTAATTGGTGTGGCAGAACGGCTTATTAGTGATTGTGCTGCAATATACATCAATGAATTATCCATTGGGCGGGCATAACAATGTTACGTCACGACAGGTCCCACTATTAGATTTGTACAATGAGATCACCGTTATTAATTACTTGCTACCTACACTCAGTGGTGAACTGGACCGGCCAGTTAGGTGGATCTAGAATGATCTTAATGGGCATGCCGACACAACTCAATCAAGTATGTGCAGAAATCAACCATAAAGGCCCACGAAGGAGATCCACAAAATATGCATATAATACATTGTACGAAATCATCAAAGCTGCCAACAAGCTCATGCATGTGGACTCAAATGGGCATATCTGACGGTTGTCTGCTAGTAGTTTAGCCTGGTCTTTTTCCTAGCCTAGAGGAAAAATCAATGTGTTGTCCATTGCCCAAACCGGTAAATGTCCAAGGTAGATTCTTTCAAACACCTAACTTTGAAATAAAAGTGGGAATATTTCATATAATATTAAAAATGAAATTGAAGATAGTATTGCTCCCTATAAATTCGAAGATTATTCACATCCATTGAAGTACCTAATACCTCTTTGTCCATCTATAGCTATTATATTCTAAAGTAATTTTTGGTTAATCTATAATTCTAGTTTGCTTCATTATTCTTGACAAGCTAAATACACATGCATGCTAGCCACTAAGGAAGGTGAATTACCAATTTTTCAAACTGATCGTTCAACTTTGTTATATAAACTTCGGATGGTACAAAAATAATGAACCATATTCTTAATGCATAACTAAAATTTCGCGCAGCCGTTTGTTAAGCCGGCAAAAATATGCTCAGCAGTCTCTCTTATGCCTCTTCTACACAGAGCTCCAACGGAATCAAAATAGGCCATTCTAAGTGATGTTTACGTATTTTTTGTAACTCTACGTCGAAACTTTATTACAAAATAATTGTTCCATTATTATGTGGACCACAATACATGAGATATATTTTAAGAATATGCCTTTAGAGTCACAGTGATTTTCAAAAGAACGTATGCATATAAGTTAAATGAAATCATCATGTAACACCACCAAACTAATATGTTTTCCGATAACAAAGAATCATACTATATTGCTAACAGTTCAATAATATGATGATACAATCATGTGTGAACAATTTGCCTAATAAAATGTTTGTTGGTCTCATTTGGGAAGGACGTAGAGATGCCAAACATCCTGCTTATTTTTTTATGTATAGATTATGGCCTTCTATACTTTTAAAAATTCAAACAAAAATGTTGACCAATAAAAATTCTAGATAGTCGAGCAATTTATTTCCATTACCATATTTATTTCCGATGTATGCTAATATATCTTGAATGATATTGTTCTTTTCAACCCGTAGTAACTAATTAGCCTTTCATCCAACTCCTGCAAAGAATGTGAAGAGAAATATTGGGTGTTAGAAATCCATATTGACTAATGACTATACCATTAAATGCAGTGTTAAACCATAATAAATTGTTACAGGACGACATTTAAGGTAAGTTCATTATTCGTATCTATACATTAATCTGGCATTTATAATAAAGATCGTAATAGTGATGTCAAAGTTGCCAAAAGAATACTGCTTTTTGGTGTTGGAATTGTTCCGTCGAGCCTAGAGAAAAGAGAGATATTTAGAAAGCTCAGGATCACTATACAACACGATACCGGCAATAGGAAACAATATGTGCTATCCAAAGGAAAATAGCTAGTGACATAACTGGTTGAGCACCTCCTCACCCACATGTAAAAAATGAAGGAAATATAAACAGTATAATTTTTTAATGATTGTTTTCGGTCAGGAGTGGTAGTAAGTTGAGAATGGTATTGTCACAACATTAGAGTTATACATGAAGCTTCCTACACAGAAGAGGAACCTGTAACAACAATGTGTTCATGTGTACCGTCTCAAACTGGCTGAACTCACAGTCCCGCCTTAAAATAACATAAATATTTATGTAATTCCCCATGAAATTAAGAAAGGCATAAGAATTAACATGATTCATGTGATGTAAGATCAAAAGCAAGAAGGGAACCACGCGGTTGAGGAAGTAGGTGTGGCCTACTGCCATGAAAACATAAGGAATTTCACCTCATGTCCCAATTCAACTTATAGTGATAATTGAGTTTAGAAGCATCTCCTAATTAATGAAGCGATAAGAAGTTGATGAACATCCATGTGAAACAGTCCTAGCAAGTTAATCTCTTCTAGACGACTACTTTCCGCTGAGAGCATGCTCACAGTCATCAAATCGGCCAAGTTATTTCTGGCCATACATGTAGTGATGGACACATGCGTACACGCTAGCTTGATCCGACCAAGCATGTCACAAGTCTATGTCAAAGAATTGTTGACATTGTGTGCGTGAGTTTTCCCGAATAGATCGAAGGAATTAGCATAGTATACCTCCGTCCCGGAGCGGAATTGATCCAGCAGCCTGTTAGCTTCTTTACGTGCATGCTTCAATCGTATATTTTCATCTGCTCTCAATACCGATCGGCTAGAAAATAATCGAGCTAACCTGTGATAAGGCACTGCGCTGCATCACCCCAACCTGCTTGCTTCAGCTCGAGAGAGATGATGTATTTTTTCCGTGGGAAAAAGAGAGAAGACGAACTATTTCTTCACCTGTACGTGCGTGTAGTCTGCAGTATATTTCCGTCTCCTCCCAACACTGATTCGCAAAGAAGTAATCTAGCTAGCTCCATACATGCGCCGCCTCAACTTGCCTCCTTCAGCTTGAGAAAGATGATCGATTTTTTTCCATCGAAGAAGAGACATGTTAGAATATTTTTCCATGGGAGAAGAGATAGTTCATGAGAAGGAATAGATCATGGAGAATAGTTAGATAGAAATCATCAAGGATGAGGCCGTGGAGCTCTAGGTAGTTTGAGATTGAGGGGAGAGTTTTTCTCCTACTGTTCTGGCCGTGAAAAGTGGCATGGAGTTGTAATAGATTGGGATTGTTTTTTTTACTTCTATTTTTTGACCG
>NC_041393.1:12366319-12384350 GCF_002162155.2 Triticum dicoccoides
AAAATATTATGGGGCTTGATTTTTTTCCTGATGATTTTGTGGTTTTGAGAGAGGGAGAGAGGTGCGTGAAGGAAGAGAGAAACGTGAGTGAGCGAGCCAGCCAAAGAAAAGACATACGTGAGAGATGGGAGTTCATAGGACTTCTTCTATTTTTATAACCAAGAAAAGAGACCGGGAGTCTTTGATAGATTGAGGTAGAAGTTATTTAAATAAGTTTTTAATAACCATATCGGGAGTGTTTAAAATCAAGATTTTTTTACGCATGATTTCATGAGTCGATCTACACCGTAATAATTCGGTCCCACCAGATTAACGGCTCATAAAATCTAATTAACGTGGGAATTTCTTGGAAGTCTAGAATTAGTATAGGTAGGTATAGGTATAGGTATAGGTATAGTTATAGACAGATAGATAGATGAGATAAATACGTCTAGTTCCAATTCATATTTTGGCACCATATAAGTATGGTACTTGATATTTATTTTATCTATCTATCACTATTAAAATTAATCCTTGCAAATAACGAGTTGAAGGGGAATGACAACCCTCTTGCCCGTGTTGTGTGCAAGTATTTTCTTTTTTGTGTGTAGGTGTTCTTTACGAGGTTTTGCATGGTTCTCCTACTAGATTGATACCATAGTTCTCAGTGAGGGAAGTACTTATCTCTACTCTGCTGCTGCTACTTGTAGATTGCGTTGGTATTTTCCTCGAAGAGGAGAGGATGATGCAGTATAGTAAAGATAAGTATTTCCCTCAGTTAAGAACCAAGATTATCAATCCAGTAGGAGAACCATACAAAATCAAGTAAGCAACACCTACACATACAAAAGCAAACACATGCACCCAATGCAAATAAGAGGGTTATCAATTCTCTTACCGGTTATTTGCAAGGATCAAGTCTGGTAATGTTAAATAGATAAAGTACATTAATAAATAAAATAAATAAAATAAAAAAATTACAGCAAAGTATTTTTTGATTTTTTATATGATAAAGTGACCTGGGGGTCATAGTTTTCACTAGAGGTTTCTCTCTCGAGCGCAGAACATACGGTGGGTAAACAAATTAATGTTGGCAATTAATAGAAAAGTAAATAATTATGATGGATTCATGGCAATGATCACGTCTGAGACAAGTAGAAATAAATGATTCTTTATCTACTACCATTACTCAACCCATCGACCGCTATCCATCATGCATCTAGAGTATTAAGTATAAAAACGGAGTCACACCTTAAGCAAGGTGACATGATGTAGAAAAGGTAAATTCAAGCAATATGATTAAACCCCGTCCTTTTATCCTTAATGGAAAAAAATACAAATATGTGTCAGGTGCCTTTATGTCACTGGGATTGAGCACCGCAAGATTGAACCAGTCAGAAATCACCTCTCCCGTTGCAAGATAAACCAATCTACCTGGGCAAACCAAATTGATAGATCGGAGAGAAATACAAAGCTGTAATAATCGCACATAAAAAAGTCCAGCAAAGACTCAAATATTTCTCATGAATAATCTGATCATAAACTCACAATTCATCGCATCCCAACAAACACACTACAAAAGAAGATTACCTCAGATAAAACTCCAAGAATGTTGAGGAGAACTTATTATTCAAGATCAAAGAGAGAGAGAGAGAGAGAGAAAGACATCTAGCTACTAGCTATTGACCCGTAGGTCCGTGGTAAACTACTCACACATTATCGGAGGGGCAGCAAGTTTGATGTAGAAGCCCTCCGTGATCGATTCCCCCTCCGGCAGAGTGTCGGAAAAGGCCTCCAGATGGGATCATGGAAGAATAGAGACTTGCGGCCGCGGAAAAGTTTTCTCATCTGGTTCTTTGATGGGTTTCCAATATTTGAGATATAGAAGTGGAATTAGGTGAAATGGAGTCACGTGGGACCCACAAGGCAACACAGCGCACCCCCCATGGCCGCGCCCTGTTGCCTTGTGAAGCCTCCGTGAGGATTCTTGCCTCCTGCCAAAGCTTCCAAAGTCTCTTTTGTCCAGAAAAAATCTCCAAAAAATTTCGTGGCATTTGAACTTTGTTTCAGACTGATTTCCTGAAAACCCAAACACAAGAAGAAAAAACAACTGACACTGTGCATTATATTAATAGGCTAGTAACAAAATTTGATATATAATTGCGTATATAACATCCAACATTAATAATATAATAGCATGGAACAATAAAAAAATATAGATAGATTGGAGATGCATCAGCTGCATCTCCCCTCCTCTTCAGGGAAATCACAACGTAGTTTGGAAGTAGCAGTCACCCGAGCACCATCGCGAACCTTGGCCAAAAACTATTCCGTCGTCCGATTCTTCCCTTCTGTAGTCCCAGACGCAACCTCGAGCGGCTTGACCTTCGGAAAATGCGCCATGGTGGACGCATATACCCGGTCCACGCCTTCCAAGCAGGATGAACGCTTCCAAATCTTGACATGAGGGCTTGCATCTCTCAGCCTGTGCACCGAGCCGAAGAAACTTGTCGACATCGGCTCTTGCGGCCAGAGGTTGAATTAGAGATCTTCCATCACCATTCGTGCTGGACGGAACATTTGGCAAGCTGCTTCATCTGATTATTCAAAAGAGGCGGATGCTCTGGCGCTTGGAATTGGAATTGGGCCTAGAAGGCCTTCTCCAGTGAGTCATTAGGATGGGCAGCAAAGTAGAAACAGACACTAGTAGAAAACAGGGCTTTGGTTTTTGCCAGATCAGAGCATTAGTCCCAGTCTTGTTACGAGCCAGGACTAATGGGTGCATCAGTCCCAGTTCGAGCTGCTAGGGTGCCGGTCGGGCCTCGGCAGGCATCTGTCCAGGTTAGTCTGGGACCTTTAGTCCCAGTTCCAGACACCAACCAGGACTAAAGGGGTTGCTTCCCTTTAGTCCCGGTTTGTGTCTCGAACTGGGACTAAAGGGTAGCCATTTTTCCTGGTTCCAGACACAAACCGGGACTAAAGTTTTGCCTATATATATCTGCGGCCCCCCATCTCCTCTATTTTTTTGACATGGAAGGGTGGGAGGTGTGGGCTGATACGTCTCCAACGTATCTATAATATTTGATTGTTCCATGCTATTATATTATCTGTTTTGGATGTTTAATGGGCTTTATTATACACTTTTATATGAATTTTGGGACTAACCTATTAACCCAGAGCCCAGTGCCAGTTTCTGTTTTTTCCTTGTTTTTGAGTATCGCAGAAAAGGAAAACCAAATGGAGTCCAATTGACCTGCAATTTAACGGAGATTATTTTTGGACCGGAAGAAGCCCACGGAGTATCGGAGATGGAACAGAAGAATCCCGGGCTTCCCACGAGGGTAGGGGGCACGCCCACACCCCTAGGCGCGCCCCCTGCCTCGTGGACAGCCCGGAGACCTCCCTGACTTGTTCCCGACGCCAATACCTCTCATATATATCCAAACTTCCAGAAAGGAACCTAGATCGGGAGTTCCGCTGCCGCAAACCTCCAGAGCCGCGAAAAACCAATCGGGACCCTGTTCCGGCACCCTGCCGGAGGGGGGATCCATCACCGGTGGCCATCTTCATCATCCTAGCGCTCTCCATGACGAGGAGGGAGTATTTCACCCTCGGGGTTGAGGGTATGTACTAGTAGCTATGTGTTTGATCTCTCTCTCTCTCTCTCTCTCTCGTGTTCTTGAGGTGGTACGATCTTGATGTATCGCGAGCTTTTCTATTATAGTTGGATCTTATGATGTTTCTCCCCGTCTACTCTCTTGTAATAGATTGAGTTTTCCCTTTGAAGTTATCTCATCAGATTGAGTCTTTAAGGATTTGAGAACACTTGATGTATGTCTTGCCGTGCTTATCTGTGGTGACAATGGGTGAGGAAGTCCTGGATTAGGGGATCTCCGGACAACCGAACTATATCCTTTGGCCGGACTGTTGGACTATGAAGATACGAGATTGAAGACTTCGTCCCATGTCCGTATGGGACTCTACTTGGCGTGGAAGGCAAGCTAGGCAATACGGATATCCGTATCTCCTCCTTTGTAACCGACCTTGTGTAACCCTAGCCACCTCCGGTGTCTATATAAACAGGAGGGTTTTAGTCCGTAGGACAACAGACAATCATACCATAGGCTAGCTTCTAGGGTTTAGCCTCTCCGATCTCGTGGTAGATCAACTCTTGTACTACTCATATTATCAAGAATAATCAAGCAGGACATAGGATTTTACCTCCATCAAGAGGGCCCGAACCTGGGTAAAACATCGTGTCCCCTGCCTCCTGTTACCATCCGCCTTAGACGCACAGTTCGGGACCCCCTACCCGAGGTCCGCCGGTTTTGACACCGACATTGGTGCTTTCATTGAGAGTTCCTCTATGTCGTCGCCATTAGGCTTGATGGCTCCTTGGATCATCGATAGCGATGCAGTCCAGGGTGAGACTTTTCTCCCTGGACAGATCTTTGTATTCGGCGGCTTCGCACTGTGGGCCAAGTCGCTTGGCCATCTGGAGCAGATCGAGAGTTACGCCCCTAGCCACCGGGTCAGGTTTGGAAGCTTGAACTACACGACCGACATCCGCGGAGACTTGATCTTTGCCGGATTTGATCCCCTGCCGAGTGCGCCGCACGGTCATGATGAGCATGATTTAGCTCTGCCGTCAGACAGTGTTCAGGAGATCGTTCCGGCAACCGCTCCGGCCCTCAGTTCGGAGCCAATTGCACCATCCATGGACGGGTGGATAGACCCCGCCACGGAGGCTGTAATCTCAGTGGCGATCGAGCCGAACATCGACCTTGCCCTTCACGGGAGCCGTGACGCCGAACTACTGGATTCTTCCCCGGCCACGGACTCCGAACCGCCTGCGCCCGTGCCTATCAAATCTGACTGGCGCCGATCATGGAGTTCACCTCCGCGCATATCTTTCAGCACTCGCCCTTCGGCGACATACTGAACTCATTAAGGTCTCTATCCCTGTCAGGAGAGTCCTGGCCGAACTATGTTCGTTAGGATTGGGATGCGGATGACGAAGAAATTCGCCGCCCGCCCACCACCCACTTAGTAGCCACTGTCGACAATTTGACCAACATGCTAGACTTCGACTCCGAAGACATCGACGGTATGGACGATGATGCGGGAGACAAAGAGGAACCACTGCCCACAGGTGGACACACCCAAAGAAGGCAATGGCGACGAGACAGCGGAGGATGACCCCTCCAAGAAGCAACCCAAACGCCGACGTCAGCGACGCTGCTCTAAGTCTCACCAAAGCAAAAGTTGTGATACCGGCACAGGAGATAATAGCACTTCAGACAGTGCCGATCTAGAGCAGGAGGATGGAGAAGCCAGCCCTCCCGAGAGAGCGGCAGATGGAGAGGCGGAGGACGATAATTACATGCCTCCCTCCGAAGACGAGGCAAGCCTCGACGATGACAAATTTGTCGTACCGGATGATCCCGCCAAACAGGAGCACTTCAAGCGCCGGCTTATAGCCATGGCAAATAGCCTTAAGAAAAAGCAGCAATAGCTTCAAGCTGATCAAGATTTGCTAGCTGACAGATGGACTGAAGTCCTTGCAGCCGAGGAATATGAACTCGAATGCCCCTCCAAGAGTTACCCAAAGCGCAGGTTTCTACCCCGACTAGAGGAGGAAGCAATAAAACCTACATCTCCAGCATATGACGAGGCTGATCGGCCACCTCGTGGCTGCGACAGAAAGGCATTTCAGCCAAAAACTCAGCCCGCACCCCGATGCCACTCAAATTAAAACGACAAGGCACGGGGTAACATGCTAGACCTGCGAGAAGTATTGGAGGACAAAGCAAAACACACAAGATTGATCTACGGATCACGAGGGCGCGCCACTACACAAGACGATAATCGTCACGCAGGATACAGTAAAATAAATCCGGCCGGGCCGAACACAGTGGACAAGAATCATTCGAGCTGCGTCGCGACATAGCCCACTACAGAGGCGCCGCACACCCCATATGCTTCACAGACGAAGTAATGGATCACAAAATCCCAGAGGGTTTCAAACCCGTAAATATCGAATCATACGATGGCACAACAGATCCTCCGGTGTAGATCGAGGACTTACTCCTGCACATCCACATGGCCCGCGGTGACGATCTACACGCCATCAAATACCTCCCACTCAAGCTCAAAGGACCAGCTCGGCATTGGCTCAACAGCCTGCCAGCAAAATCCATTGGCTGTTGGGAAGATCTGGAAGCCGCATTCCTCGACAACTTCGAGGGCACTTATGTGCGACCACCAGATGCCGATGACTTGAGCCAAATAATTCAGCAGCTAGAGGAATCGGCCAGGCAATTATGGACACGGTTCCTGACAAAGAAAAATCAAATTGTCGACTGTCCAGATGCAGAGGCCCTAGCAGCTTTTAAGCACAACATCCGCGATGAGTGGCTCGCTCGGCACCTTGGCCAGGAAAAGCCGAAATCTATGGCAGCCATCGCGGCACTCATAACCCACTTTTGTGTGGGAGAAGATAGCTGGCTGGGTCACAGCAATAACATATCAAAGAACCACGGTACTTCAGATACCAAGGATAGCAATGGCAGGTCACGTCGCAACAAACATAAGCGCCGCATCAACATCGACAATACCGAAGATACGGCAGTCAATGCCGGATTCAGAGGCTCTAAACCCGGTCAGCGGAAAAAGCCATTCAAAAGAAGCACTTCGGGCCCGTCCAGTTTGGACCATATACTCGATCGCTCGTGCCAAACACATGGCACCCCCAACAAGCCAGCTAACCACACCAACAGGGAATGTTGAGTGTTCAAGCAGGCCGGCAAGTTAAACGCCGAAAACAAAGACAAGGGGATACATAGCGATGACGAGGAAGAGCCCCGGCAGCCAAACACCAGAGGACAGAAGAGGTTCCCCCCACAAGTGCGGACGGTGAACATGATATACGCAACCCACATCCCCAAGAGGGAGCGGAAGCGTGCGTGAAGGGACGTATATGCGTTGGAGCCAGTCGCCCCAAAGTTCAACCCATGGTCCTCCTGTCCGATCACCTTCGATCGCAGGGACCACCCCACTATTATCTGTCATGGAGGATTCACCGCACTGGTACTACACCCAATCATCGACGGATTTCACCTCACTCGAGTCCTTATGGACGGTGGCAGCAGCCTGAACCTGCTTTATCAGGACAAAGTGCGCAAAATGGGCATAGACCCCTCAAGGATCAAACCCACAAAAATGACCTTCAAAGGCGTCATACCAGGTGTAGAGGCCCATTGCACAGGCTCAGTCACACTGGAAGTGGTCTTCGGATCCCTGGATAACTTTCGAAGCGAGGAGTTAATCTTCGATATAGTCCCGTTCCGCAGTGGCTATCATGCATTGCTCGGGCGAACCGCATTTGCAAGATTCAACGCGGTACCGCACTATGCATATCTCAAGCTCAAGATGCCAGGACCTCGGGGGGTCATCACAGTCAATGGAAACACAGAGCGCTCTCTCCGCACAGAGGAGCACACTGCAGCCCTCGCAGCAGAAACGCAAAGCAGCCTCTTAAGGCAATCCACCAGTTCGGCGATCAAAGACCCGGATACCTTCAAGCGCGCCTGGAGTAATCGGCAAAAAGACCGCCTGGCACGTTCCGAGCTTGCATAGCAATGCGCCCCCCACCCCAGTACCAGCCAAACAGCGTAATTCGTGCCACGCGTACATCATTACGCATTGAAAATACCATGGGCACAGGTGGGGAGGGGGCATGACTACGGCACGCCCCAAGACGCGGCTCAACTGCACTAGGGGCTTCCTGCTTTGTTATTTTTCTCTCTTTCAGGACTCTAATCTCTGGAAACCCCGTCCAGCAGTACGATTGCCGGACACATGATGCAACAACCAAGGAGGCAGAAATCTACGTCGCACCACAGAACCCCCAGGTGGTCTCTGACAACGAGTGGAATACCTGCTTAAAATACCATTCCTCAGCTTGCCCTTGGTGGGGACATGTCAAATAGTCCTACTTTTTGCTTATCGCACTACTTGTATCATTCTGCTTCGACGCACCTTTTTGAATAAACAATGCATAACACTAGACTATTACTGCACTCTCTATTCTTTCTTTATATATATGTATGTTCATTTACGACATTCAGCACACGTACACTCTGGTATGGCCAATACACCAGGGGCTAAAGCGTACTCCATAATACAGCGTGAGAAGTCCAAACACTTTTGATAGTGCGGCACCCCGAACTTATAGCATTATATGCATCAGCTCCGAATCATGTCTTGGGTCAATAGTTGGGTTTGCCCGGCTCCAATGTTTTGGTACCTTACGTTCCGCTATATCGGCTAAGGTAGCACTGGGAGAACTACTGCGATTATGCCCCGGTTCAGCTGGGCTAAGCATCTCAGTAGAGAAAGCTAAAACTGACTGTCATGATAAGGCGAGAGCTGGTCGCTGTTCGAGAGGTCTCGAGTCCCTAAAGACTTATGCTGCTTAGAGCGAGGAGTCGGCTTTGTCCGTCTTAAGGTGTGTATAGCGCCCCGAATTTGGCCTTCCGAATACTAGGGGCTTCGCCAAAATTTAAAATTGTAGACTTCTATGGCTAAGTGAGAGTGATAAAGTATTATAGTCTGATTGCCTTGTTCGTTGCACTGACCACCTCTCTCGAAGGACCCAACAATGGGAACAAGAGTGCTCAAATTTATCCTGAACACCCCAGCACTCGTGGCATGGGGGCAGAAGCCGACGACTGGCCATCTATCAGATTTGATAAACAGCCACACAGAAGGTAATATTTTAAATTCAAACAAGCGTTGCATAGCGCATATGAACAAGTTTTCATAATACAGGATCACACGAGCGAGTTCATTCAAATATTACATCCTTCGCACACTCGTCCACCTCAAGACGGGCATCCTTCAGGACACCCTCATAATACATCTCGGGGTGGCGATGCTCCTTGCCCTATGGTGGCCCCTCCTTCACCAGCTTCTTGGCGTCCATCTTGGCCCAGTGCACCTTCGCACGGGCAAAGGCCCGGCGTGCACCTTCGATGCAGATGGACCGCTTTATGACCTCCAGCCGTGGGCGGGCATCTACAAGCCGCCTAACCAGGCTGAAGTAGCTGTTGGGAAGGGAGTCGCCAGGCCACATCCGGACTATAAAGCCCCTCATGGCCTGTTCGGCCGCCTTGTGCAGCTCGACCAGTTGCTTCAGCTGGTCGCTCACAGGCATCGAGTATTTGGTCCTAGTATACTGAGACCAGAACAACTTCTCCGTCGAGCTTCCCTCCTCGGCCTGGTAATACTTTGCGGCATCCGACACGCTGCGAAGCAAATCTGCGAATGCTCCTGGAGAGCTTCGGACTCGGGTAAGTAACAAGTAATTTACTTTCACTTGCTTGCTTTGCATATTGAATGCCTTACCCGCCGCTATCTTCCTCATCGCCTCAATTTCCTGGAGTGCCTTTTCTGCATCGGCCTTGGCATTCTTGGTGCTCTCGAGGGCGGCGGCAAGCTCAGACTCTCGCGTCTTCGAGTCAAGCTCCAAAGTCTCGTGTTTCTTCATGAGAGCCTGGAGCTCTTGCTGCACCTCGCCCACTCGTGCCTCTTGTCTCTCCCGCTTGGTGCGCTCCTTGGCCGCTTTGTTTTCAGACTCAGGCAATGCTTGCTTCAGGGTTGCCACTTTGGTCGTGGCCCCTAGCACATTCATGATGATCCTGTCAGTTCGCAACCACATTTTCTTTTTTATATAGACAAGGTATTACTTACCCTTGTTCTCCTCGAGCTGCCTCTTGGCAAGGCCGAGCTCTTTCTCGGACCGCTCGAAGTCCTGCTTCAGTGCGGCGACCTCCGCAGTCAGTGTGGCAGAGGTCAGCAGCGAAGCCTGCATACAGACATACTTAGACTCCTATAGATGTTATTCGATCCTCTATTCGGCTTTTCTTTGTGAACACCAAACAGAGCATCAGGGGCTACTGTCTATGCGGTAACATTTTTCCTGTATTTTAAATACTTACCTCAAAGCCTGTTAGAAGGCTGGTACAGGTTTTAGTCAGTCCACTCTTGGCGGACTGAATCTTCTTGATCACCGCACTCATAATAGTGCGGTGCTCTTCGTCGATGGAAGCGCCGCTAAGCGCTCCCAACAGTTCATCTGGTGCCTCTGGATGGACAGAGGTCACCGGCATGGACGGCTTGCCCCTCTTGGATGGGGGCCGCCTGCCCGAGTCCGGGACCACCGGAGGATCCGGCGCAGTGTCCGGTTGCGGGCCAAACTTGGAGCCCCTGGGAGCCTTGCTCCCTTTGCTCATGGAGTCCGGAAGGTCGCCTTGAGGCGCTTCCGGGACTATCTCCCCCCGGCTCGGTGCCCCTTGAGACAGTACCTCGACATTGTCCGTAGGGCCAGGAGAGGTGGCGGTTGGAAGTGTATCACTATCCATGTCCGACGAGTCCAAGGAACCGTCCGACGATGATACGTACGGGCTTGGGGCGGACTGCAAAATCATATTCGACGTTAGGAGAAGCAGTGCAACAAAAGTATGCTATGAGTTACTCTGGTATCCGAGTACTTACGATTTCGCCAGGGGATTGGCGCTGAGCAGCCACTCGTCTTCGCCATCGGTGGCGGTGGTGGAACAGTCCGGAAGGAGAGTCCTTCCCTTCTTGGTCCCTTCGGCCTCCCCGGTTGGGGCGGCCTTCTTTTCTTGTCTCCCCCGGCTGGAGGGGGAGAGTCTTCGTCATCCTTCTCCTTGTTTTCATGGGAGGAGAGCGTCTCGGAGTTATCGGATGATGAGTCCGATACCACCTGGCACCGGGAACTCTTTCAGGTTCACTTGGCCTTCTTCTTGGTCTTATCCGGCACCTCATAAGGAGCCGGAGTCCGCATCTCCATCAGGAGAGCGTCCGCAGGGTCTTCGGGCAGAGGGGCCAGATAGTTAATCTGCTCCGATGTCTCCACTCAGTCCTATCAAAGGCATGGGAGCTCAGACCCCGCACATGGTTAAGCTATGGGAAATAAATACCCTGCCAGATGTACAACACTTACGGATTCGCAAGGCGCTTCGCGCTTAGCCCACGGTCCTCGGTAAGAGAAGGAGGGACCTCGGCGCCCTTGAACAACACCTTCTAGACGTCCTTATGCGTCGTGTCGAAGAGCTCACGTAGAGTCTGGTGCTGGGCCGGGTCGAACTCCCATAAGTTGAAAGCCCGTTGTTGACACGGGAGGATCCGGCGGAAGAGCTTGACCTGGACTATGTTGACAAGCTTAAGTTTCTTGCTTGTCATGTTCCGGATACACTTCTTGAGTCCGTCTAGCTCCACCAAAGAGCCCCAAGACAGGCCCTTCTCCTTCCAGGAAGTGAGCCGCATGGGGACTCCGGATCGAAACTCGGGGGCCGCCACCCAGTTGGTGTCGCGCGACTCGGTGATGTAGAACCACCCCAATTGCCACCCCTTTACGTTCTCCATGAAGGAGCCCTCGAGCCATGTAACGTTGGGCATTTTGCCCACCATGGCTCTGCCACATTCTTCTTGTTCGCCGCCTACTACCTTCGACCTGATATTGAAGGTCTTCAGCCATAGGCCGAAGTGGGGCGGGATGCAGAGGAAAGCCTTGCACACGACGATGAATGCCGAGATGTTGAGGATGAAGTTCGGGGCCAGATCATGAAAGTCCAGCCCATAATAGAACATGAGGCCGTAGACGAATGAATGGAGGGGAAACCCCAGTCTGCGGACAAAGTGGGGGAGGAAAACCACCATTTCGTGAGGTTACGGGGTAGGGACGATCTGCCCCACAGCGGGTAGCCTGTGCGCGATATCCACGGCTAAGTATCCGGCTCTGCGCAGTTTTTTGATATGCCCCTCCGTGACGGAGGAGGCCATCCACTTGCCTCCCGCTCCGGACATGTTTGGAGAGAGTGGGGGAAAAAGATGTGGACTTGGGCGCTGGAGCTCGAGTACGCGAGAATGGATGAGCAAGGAGGAAGAAGGCGTGGGTAGAAAAAGGTGAGATCTTATCCCTTTATAAGGGTGGACTAAACTATGCGCCCGCACTAGCCTGGTAAAACTCGATTATCCCCCAAGCGCCGTGATTGATGGCGCGGTTGGGTTACCCACGTCCGTATTGATGAGAATCCCATAATAAGGGGAGCACGATCTTTGCTTTGACGAGACGTATCAAGAAACCGCCTCGCGATATGTGTGGGGCTGGTTAAAGAAAAACGGTTCAAATAATTACCAGGCCGTGGCGTCATGTCATGCTGCCGAAATGTGTCAGCAGATTAGATTTGTGGAAATATTATTCTCTCTACGGTGGTATGTGGAACTTATTTTGCAGGGTCGGACACTATCCTTGTATTCAAACTCTTCCATTGTGTATTCGGGGGAGGAACCTGCCTTGCAATGCCGAAGACAACACTGCGCGCTAGACTCATCGTCACTCAAGCCTGGTTCAGGGGCTACTGAGGGAGTCCTTGATTAGGGGGTCTCCGGACAGCCGGACTATATCCTTTGGCCGGACTGTTGGACTCTGAAGATACGAGATTGAAGACTTCGTCCCATGTCCGTATGGGACTCTACTTGGCGTGGAAGGCAAGCTAGGCAATACGGATATGCGTATCTCCTCCTTTGTAACCGACCTTGTGTAACCCTAGCCACCTCCGGTGTCTATATAAACAGGAGGGTTTTAGTCCGTAGGACAACAGACAATCATACCATAGGCTAGCTTCTAGGGTTTAGCCTCTCCGATCTCGTGGTAGATCAACTCTTGTAGTACTCATATTATCAAGAATAATCAAGAAGGACGTAGGGTTTTACCTCCATCAAGAGGGCCCAAACCTGGGTAAAACATCGTGTCCCCTGCCTCCTATTACCATCCGCCTTAGACGCACAGTTCGGGACCCCCTACCCGAGATCCGCTGGTTTTGACACCTACAATGGGATATTCACGTGATCTACTTGATGCATATTTTGGTGATCAACTTGCGGGTTCAATGAACTTATGCATAGGGGTTGGCACATGTTTTCGTCTTGACTCTCTGGTACAAACTTTGCGGCACTCTTTGAAGTTCTTTGTGTTGGTTGAATAGATGAATCTGAGATTGTGTGATGCATATCGTATAATCATAACCACGGATACTTGAGGTGACATTGGAGTATCTAGGTAACATTAGGGTTTTGGTTGATTTGTGTCTTAAGCTGTTATTCTAGTACAAACTCTATGATAGATCAAACGGAAAGAATAGCTTCGTGTTATTTTACTACGGACTCTTGAATACATTGATCAGAAAGAATAACTTTGAGGTGGTTTCATAACCTACAAAAATCTCTTCGTTTGTTCTCCGCTATTAGTGACTTTGGAGTGACTCTTTGTTGCATGTTGAGGGATAGTTAAATGATCCAGTTATGTTATTATTGTTGAGAGAACTTGCACTAGTGAATGTATGAACCCTAGGCCTTGTTTCCTAGCATTGCAATACCGTTTACGCTCACTTTTACCATTAGTTACCTTGCTGTTTTTATATTTTCAGATTACAAAAACCTATATCTACCATCCATATTGCACTTGTATCACCATCTCTTCGCCGAACTAGTGCACCTATACAATTTATAATTGTAGTTGGTGTGTTGGGGACACAAGAGACTCTTTGTCATTTGGTTGCAGGGTTGCTTGAGAGAGACCATCTTCATCCTACACCTCCCATGGATTGATAAACCTTAGGTCATCCACTTGAGGGAAATTTTCTACTGTCCTACAAACCTCTGCACTTGGAGGCCCAACAACGTCTACAAGGAGAAGGTTGCGTAGTAGACATCAAGCTCTTTTCTGCCGCCGTTGCCGGGGAGGTGAGTGCTTGAAGGTATATCTTTAGATCTTGCAATCGAATCTTTTAGTTTCTTGTTTTATCACTAGTTTAGTTTATAAAAGATAATTACAAAAAAAATGGAATTGAGTTTGCCTCATACGCTTCATCTTTTTAATATCTTTCGTGAGAATGATGGAAAGGAAAATTGTGCTCAAGTGGTAGAAGAAGAAGTCTATAAAATGTTTGGCACTAAATGTTTGAACGATGAGCATGATTGCAATGTTGTTAGTATGAACTCTTTGAATATCCATGGTACTAATGATGATTGCATTATTCATGATGAAAATGTCTCTTATAAGCATGTCGATTTTTGTGGAGTGCATAGAGTTTGCAAGTACACACCAAATAGTGAGATAGATTTTACGAGAGGCATAAATATTCAGAAACCAAATGGTTGCAGGAAAGGCAAGGTGTTTGTGCTGAAAATTTAAATTTTCATAGCCAACCTTGTGAACTATGCAATGAACGTGGTCATTTAAATATCCAATGCAAATTGTTTCATGATCGTATCGTGTCAAATGACTTGATTTCCCTTGCGCATAATAATGAACTTAGTTTTCTTTTGGGTTATGAAAAAATGAAACATATAACTAAGATTATTCCAGAATTTGCCCTTGAGAGATTTCTCGACTTTGATCTAGAAGAAATTTTTATGTATTGTGCGGTGAATTGAATTGGAAATCCTTCTATTGCCAACTACATAAAGAAAAGAGAACAAATAGAAGATGGAGAGAATACTAACTAAAGGAAAGAGACTTCCCAATATCCTCTTATTATTTCTTATGATGAATCAGGTAACGGGGAGGAGCTTTCTATTCAACCCATCTCATTAATAAGTTGCTCGAAAGAGAGGGTTAAACCCACACATGATGTGAAGAAGAAAAAGAAAAGACGGAGAAGCAAAGGTAAAAAGGTATCCCTCCCAAATGATGTTGCTCCTACTACTCATTGTGATGATGATAATTGCTATACTATTGGTGCTATCCATACTATTAATGATGAGAGTGATTATGCTTATGATATAGAAAGGCCCAAGCTTGGGGATGTGATACACCTCCGTCGTATCTATAATTTTTGATTGTTCCATGCCAATATTCTACAACTTTCATATACTTTTGGCAACTTTTTATACTATTTTTGGGACTAACATATTGATCCAGTGCCAGTGCCCGTTCCTGTTTGTTGCATGTTTTTTGTTTCGCAGAATATCCATATAAAACGGAGTCCAAACGGAATAAAAACCGACGGAGATTTTTTTGGAATATATATGATTTTTGGGAAGAAAAATCCATGTGAGACGATGCTTGAGGGGACCACGAGGCAGGGGGGCGCGCCCCTGACCCTCGTGGCCACCCCGTAAGGCGGTTGATGCCCTTCTTTCACCACAAGAAAGCTAATATCCGGATAGAGATCGTGTTAAAATTTAAGCCCAATCAGAGTTACGGATATCCGGGAATATAATAAACGGTGAAAGGGTAGAATCTAAGAACGCAGAAACAAAGAGTGACAGAGAGACATATCCAATCTCGGAGGGGCTCTCGCCCCTGCCATGCCATGGAGGCCATGGACCAGAGGGGAAACCCTTCTCCCATCTAGGGAGGAGGTCTTGGAAGAAGAAGAAGGAGGGGGCTCTCTCCCCCTCGCTTCTGGTGGCACCAGAGTGCCACCAGGGGCCATCATCATCACCGTAATCTTCACCAAGAACTTCACCGCCATCATCACGAACTCTTCCGCCCTCTAAGCAGCGGTGTAACCTCTCTCTTACCCACTGTAATCTCTACTTAAACATGGTGCTCAACGCTATATATTATTTCCCAATGATGTATGGCTATCCTAGGATGTTTTAGTAGATTCGTTTTGTCCTATGGGTTATTTGATGATCGTGATTGGTTTGAGTTGCATGTTTTATTATTGGTGCTGTCCTATGGTGCTCTCCGTGTCGCGCAAGCGTGAGGGATCCCCATTGTAGGGTGTTGCAATACGTTCATGATTCTCTTATAGTGGGTTGCGTGAGTGACTGAAACACAAACCCGAGTAAGGGGGTTGTTGCGTATGGGATAAAGAGGACTTGATGCTTTAATGCTATGGTTGAGTTTTGCCTTAAAGATCTTTAGTAGTTGCGGATGCTTGCTCGAGTTCCAATCATAAGTGCATATGATCCAAGTAGAGAATGTATGTTAGCTTATGCCTCTCCCTCATATAAAATTGCAATAATTATTACCGGTCTAGTTATTGATTGCCTAGGGACAAATAACTTTCTCGTAACAACAAGCTCTCTAATAAACCTAACTTAGTTGTGTCTTTATATAAACAGCCCATACTTTTTATTTACGTGCTCTTTATTATCTTGCAAACCTATCCAAAAACACCTACAAAGCACTTCTAGTTTCATAGTTGTTCTAGGTAAAGCGAACGTCAAGTGTGCGGAGAGTTGTATCGGTGGTCGATAGAACTTGAGGGAATATTTGTTTTGCCTTTAGCTCCTCGTTGGGTTCGACACTCTTACTTATCGAAAACTGTTGCGATCCCCTATATTTCTGGGTTATCAAGACCTTTTTCTGGCGCCGTTGCCGGGGAGCAATAGCGTGGGGTGAATATTCTCGTGTGTGCTTGTTTGCTTTATCACCAAGTAATTTTTATTTGCTGTTCTTAGTTGTTTTCTATCTTTAGTTATGGGTAGGAAACACAAAATACCAAAAAATTAGTTGTACCTACTGAACCAATGGTTGAAGAACCACTCAAAATCTACCACACTCTTGAAGCATATTACTTGGATCATCTTCGATCCCTATGTGCTTGTGCTGAAACCCCAACTAGCTTAGTTGAGGGAAAATCTTTAGATGAGCATGCTTGTTATGTGCGACTGAAGGAAATATGCCCTAGAGGCAATAATGAAGTTATTATTTATTTCCTTATATCATGATAAATGTTTATTATTCATGCTAGAATTGTATTAAGCGGAAACATAATACATGTGTGAATACATAGACAAACAGAGTGTCACTAGTATGCCTCTACTTGACTAGCTCGTTAATCAAAGATGGTTATGTTTCCTAACCATGGACAAAGAGTTGTTATTTGATTAATGGGATCACATCATTAGGTGAATGATCTGATTGACATGACCCATTCCATTAGCTTAGCAACCGATCGTTTAGTATGTTGCTATTGCTTTCTTCATGACTTATACATGTTCCTATGACTATGAGATTATGCAACTCCCGTTTGCCAGAGGAACACTTTGTGTGCTACCAAACGTCACAACATAACTGGGTGATTATAAAGGTGCTCTACAGGTGTCTCCAAAGGTACATGTTGGGTTGGCGTATTTCGAGATTAGGATTTGTCACTCCGATTGTCGGAGAGGTATCTCTGGGCCCTCTCGGTAATGCACATCACATAAGCCTTGCAAGCATTGCGACTAATGAGTTAGTTGCGGGATGATGGATTACGGAATGAGTAAAGAGACTTGCCGGTAACGAGATTGAACTAGGTATAGGATACCGACGATCGAATCTCGGGCAAGTAACATACCGATGACAAAGGGAACAACGTATGTTGTTATGCGGTCTGACCGATAAAAGATCTTCGTAGAATATGTAGGAGCCAATATGAGCATCCAGGTTCCGCTATTGGTTATTGACCAGAGACGTGTCTCGGTCATGTCTACATTGTTCTCGAACCCGTAGGGTCCGCACGCTTAAGGTTTCGATGACAGTTATATTATGAGTTTATGCATTTTGATGTACCGAAGTTTGTTTGGAGTCCCGGATGTGATCACGGACAAGACGAGGAGTCTCGAAATGGTCGAGAAATAAAGATTGATATATTGGAAGCCTATGTTTGGATATCGGAAGTGTTCCGGGTGAAATCGGGATTTTACCGGAGTACCGGGAGGTTACCGGAACCCCCCGGGAGGTATATGGGCCTTAGTGGGCCTTAGTGGAAGAGAGAAGAGGTGGCCAGGGCTGGGCCGCGTGCCCCTCCCCCCCTAGTCCGAATAGGACAAGGAGAGAGGGGGCCGGCGCCCCCCTTCCTTCTCTCTCTCCTCTTTCCCCCCTTACCGAATCCTATTCCAACTAGGAAAGGGGGGGAATCCTACTCCCGGAGGGAGTAGGACTCCTCCTGGCGCGCCCTATCCTGTCCGGCCGTACCCCCCCCCCCTTTGAGCCTTTATATACGGAGGCAAGGGGCACCCCTAG
>NC_041393.1:12384455-12396294 GCF_002162155.2 Triticum dicoccoides
CAAGTTGATCCACGTGATCATATTCTTAGCCGTGTGCGGCGCCCCCTTCCACCATAGTCCTTGATAATATTGTAGCGGTGCTTAGGCGAAGCCCTGTGACATTAGTACATCAAGATCTTCACCACGCCGTCGTGCTGACGGAACTCTTCCCCGACACTTTGCTAGATCGGAGTCCGGGGATCGTCATTGAGCTGAACGTGTGCTAGAACTCGGAGGTGCCGTAGTTTCGGTGCTTGATCGGTCGGGCCGTGAAGACGTACGACTACATCAACCACGTTAACGCTTCCGTTGTCGATCTACAAGGGTACGTAGATCACACTCTCCCTTCTCGTTGCTATACATCACCATGATCTTGCGTGTGCCGAGGAATTTTTTTGAAATTACTACGTTCCCCAACAGTGGTATCAGAGCCTAGGTTTTATGTGTTGATTTTATATGCACGAGTAGAACACAAGTGAGTTGTGGGCGATATAAGTCATACTGCTTACTAGCATGTCATACTTTGGTTCGGCGGTATTGTTGGACGAAGCGGCCCGGACCAACATTACGCGTACGCTTGCGCGAGACCGGTTCTCCCGACGTGCTTTGCACATAGGTGGCTTGCGGGTGACAGTTTCTCCAACTTTAGTTGAACCGAGTGTGGCTACGCCCGGTCCTTGCGAAGGTTAAAACAGCACCAACTTGACAAACTATCGTTGTTGTTTTGATGCGTAGGTAAGATTAGTTCTTGCTTAAGCCCGTAGCAGCCACGTAAAACTTGCAACAACAAAGTAGAGGACGTCTAACTTGTTTTTGCAGGGCATGTTGTGATGTGATATGGTCAAGACATGATGCTAAATTTTATTGTATGAGATGATCATGTTTTGTAACCGAGTTATTGGCAACAGGCAGGAGCCATATGGTTGTCGCTTATTGTATGCAATGCAATTGCGCTGTAATGCTTTACTTTATCACTAAGAGGCAGCGATAGTCGTGGAAGCATAAGATTGGCGAGACGACAATGATGCTACGATGGAGATCAAGGTGTCGCGCCGGTGACGATGGTGATCATGACGGTGCTTCGGAGATGGAGATCACAAGCACAACATGATGATGGCCATATCATATCACTTATATTGATTGCATGTGATGTTTATCTTTTATGCATCTTATCTTGCTTTGATTGATGGTAGCATTATAAGATGATCTCTCACTAATTATCAAGAAGTGTTCTCCCCGAGTATGCACCGTTGCGAAAGTTCTTCATGCTGAGACACCACATGATGATCGGGTGTGATAGGCTCTATGTTCAAATACAACGGGTGCAAAACAGTTGCACACGCAGAATACCCAGGTTATACTTGTCGAGCCAAGCATATACAGATATGGCCTCAGAACACGGAGACCGAAAGGTCGAGCGTGAATCATATAGTAGATATGATCAACATAGTGATGTTCACCAATGAAACTACTCCATCTCACGTGATGATCCGACATGGTTTAGTTGATTTGGATCACGTAATCACTTAGAGGATTAGAGGGATGTCTATCTAAGTGGGAGTTCTTTAAGTAATATGATTAATTGAACCTAAATTTATCATGAACTTAGTACCTGATAGTATCTTGCTTATGTATGTTTGATTGTAGATAGATGGCCCGTGCTGTTGTTCCATTGAATTTTAATGCGTTCCTTGAGAAAGCAAAGTTGAAAGATGATGGTAGCAATTACACGGACTGGGTCCATAACTTGAGGATTATCCTCATTGCTGCACAGAAGAATTACGTCCTGGAAGCACCACTGGGTGCCAGGCCTGCTGCTGGAGCAACACCAGATGCTATGAACGTCTAGCAGTGCAAAGCTGATGACTACTCGATAGTTCAATGTGCCATGCTTTACGGCTTAGAACCGGGACTTCAACGACGTTTTGAATGTCATGGGGCATATGAGATGTTCCAGGAGTTGAAGTTAATATTTGAAGCAAATGCCCGGATTGAGAGATATGAAGTCTCCAATAAGTTCTATAGCTGCAAGATGGAGGAGAACAGTTCTGTCAGTGAGCATATACTCAAGATGTCTGGGTATTGTAATCACTTGATTCAACTGGGAGTTAATCTTCCAGATGATAGCGTCATTGACAGAATTCTCCAATCACTTCCACCAAACTACAAGAGCTTCGTGATGAACTATAATATGCAAGGGATGGATAAGACAATTCCCGAGCTCTTCGCAATCCTAAAGGATGCGGAGGTAGAAATCAAGAAGGAGCATCAAGTGTTGATGGTCAACAAGACCACTAGTTTCAAGAAAAAGGGCAAAGGGAAGAAGAAGGGGAACGTCAAGAAGAACAGCAAGAAAGTTGCTGCTCGAGAGAAGAAACCAAAGTCTGGACCTAAGCCTGAAACTAAGTGCTTTTACTGCAAGCAGACAGGTCACTGGAAGCGGAACTGCCCCAAGTATTTGGCGGATAAGAAGGATGGCAAGGTGAACAAAGGTATATGTGATATACATGTTATTGATGTGTACCTTACTAATGCTCGCAGTAGCACCTGGGTATTTGATACTGGTTCTGTTGCTAATATTTGCAACTTGAAACAGGGACTACGAATTAAGCGAAGATTGGCTAAGGACGAGGTGACGATGCATGTGGGAAACTGTTCCAAAGTCGATGTGATCGCAGTTGGCACGCTACCTCTACATCTACCTTCGGGATTAATATTAGACCTAAATAATTGTTATTTGGTGCCAGCGTTAAGCATGAACATTATATCTGGATCTTGTTTGATGCGAGACGGTTATTCATTTAAATCAGAGAATAATGGTTGTTCTATTTACATGAGTAATATCTTTTATGGTCACGCACCCTTGAAGAGTGGTCTATTCTTATTAAATCTCGATAGTAGTGACACACATATTCATAGTGTTGAAACCAAAAGATACAGAGTTGATAATGATAGTGCAACTTTTTTGTGGCACTGCCGTTTAGGTCATATCGATATAAAGCGCATGAAGAAACTCCATACGATGGGCTTTTGGAACCACTTGATTATGAATCACTTGGTACTTGCGAACCGTGCCTCATGGGCAAGATGACTAAAACGCCGTTCTCCGGAACTATGGAGAGAGCAATAGATTTGTTGGAAATCATACATACAGATGTATGTGGTCCGATGAATATTGAGGCTCGTGGCGGATATCGTTATTTTCTCACCTTCACAGATGACTTAAGCAGATATGGGTATATCTACTTAATGAAACACAAGTCTGAAACTTTTCAAAAGTTCAAAGAATTTCAGAGTGAAGTTGAAAATCATAGTAACAAGAAAATAAAATTCCTACAATCTGATCGTGGAGGAGAATATTTGAGTTACGAGTTTGGTGTACATTTGAAACAATGTGGAATAGTTTCGCAACTCACGCCACCCGGAACACCACAGCGTAATGGTGTGTCCGAACGTCGTAATCGTACTTTACAAGATATGGTGCGATCTATGATGTCTCTTACTAATTTACCGCTATCGTTTTGGGGATACGCTCTAGAGACAGCCGCATTCACGTTAAATAGGGCACCATCAAAATCCGTTGAGACGACGCCTTATGAACTGTGGTTTGGCAAGAAACCAAAGTTGTCATTCTTGAAAGTTTGGGGCTGCGATGCTTATGTGAAAAAGCTTCAACCTGATAAGCTCGAACCCAAATCGGAGAAATTTGTCTTCTTAGGATATCCAAAGGAAACTATTGGATACACCTTCTATCATAGATCCGAAGGCAAGATTTTTGTTGCTAAATTCGGAAACTTTCTGGAGAAGGAGTTTCTCTCGAAAGATGTAAGTGGGAGGAAAGTAGAACTTGACGAGGTAACTGTACCTACTCCCTTATTGGAAAGTAGTACATCATAGAAACCTGTTTCTGCGACACCTACACCAATTAGTGAGGAAGCTAATGATAATGATCATGAGACTTCAGAACAAGATACTACTGAACCTCGTAGATCAACCAGAGTAAGATCCGCGCCAGAGTGGTACGGTAATCCTGTTCTTGAAGTCATGCTACTAGATCATGATGAACCTACGAACTATGAAGAAGCGATGGTGAGCCCAGATTCCGCAAAATGGCTTGAAGCCATGAAATCTGAGATGGGATCCATGTATGAGAACAAAGTATGGACTTTGGTTGACTTGCCCGATGATCGGCAAGCAATTGAGAATAAATGGATCTTCAAGAAGAAGACTAACGCTGACGGTAATATTACTGTCTACAAAGCTCGACCTGTCGCAAAAGGTTTTCGACAAGTTTAAGGGGTTGACTACGATGAGACTTTCTCACCCGTAGCGATGCTTAAGTCTGTCCGAATCATGTTAGCAATTGCCGCATTTTATGACTATGAAATTTGGTAGATGGATGTCAAAACTGCATTCCTGAATGGATTTCTGGAAGAAGAGTTGTATATGATGCAACCGGAAGGTTTTGTTGATCCAAAGGGAGCTAACAAAGTGTGCAAGCTCCAGCGATCCATTTATGGACTGGTGAAAGCTTCTCGGAGTTGGAATAAACGCTTTGATAGTGTGATCAAAGCATTTGGTTTTATACAGACTTTTGGAGAAGCTTGTATTTACAAGAAAGTGAGTGGGAGCTCTGTAGCATTTCTGATATTATATGTGGATGACATATTACTGATTGGAAATGATATAGAATTTCTGGATAGCATAAAGGGATACTTGAATAAGAGTTTTTCAATGAAAGACCTCGGTGAAGCTGCTTACATATTAGGCATAAAGATCTATAGAGATAGATCAAGACGCTTAATTGGACTTTCACAAAGCACATAACTTGACAAGATTTTGAAGAAGTTCAAAATGGATCAAGCAAAGAAAGGGTTATTGCCTGTGTTACAAGGTGTGAAGTTGAGTCAGACTCAATGCCCGACCACTTCAGAAGATAGAGAGAAAATGAAAGATGTTCCCTATGCTTCAGCCATAGGCTCTATCATGTATGCAATGCTGTGTACCAGACCTAATGTGTGCCTTGCTATAAGTCTAGCAGGGAGGTACCAAAGTAATCCAGGAGTGGATCACTGGACAGCGGTCAAGAACATCCTGAAATACCTGAAAAGGACTAAGGATATATTTCTCGTATATGGAGGTGACAAAGAGCTCATCGTAAACGGTTACGTTGATGCAAGCTTTGACACTGATCCGGACAATTCTAAATCGCAAACCGGATACGTGTTTACATTAAACGGTGGAGCTGTCAGTTGGTGCAATTCTAAACAAAGCGTCGTGGCGGGATCTACATGTGAAGCGGAGTACATAGCTGCTTCGGAAGAAGCAAACGAAGGAGTCTGGATGAAGGAGTTCATATCCGACCTAGGTGTCAAACCTAGTGCATCGGGTCCAATGAAAATCTTTTGTGACAATACTGGTGCAATTGCCTTGGCGAAGGAATCCAGATTTCACAAGAGAACTAAGCACATCAAGAGACGCTTCAATTCCATCCGAGATCTAGTCCAGGTGGGAGACATAGAGATTTGCAAGATACATACGGATCTGAATGTAGCAGACCCATTGACTAAGCCTCTTCTATGAGAAAAACATGATCAGCACCAAGGCTCCATGGGTGTTAGGATCATTACTGTGTAATCTAGATTATTGACTCTAGTGCAAGTGGGAGACTGAAGGAAATATGCCCTAGAGGCAATAATAAAGTTATTATTTATTTCCTTATATCATGATAAATGTTTATTATTCATGCTAGAATTGTATTAACCAGAAACATAATACATGTGTGAATACATAGACAAACAGAGTGTCACTAGTATGCCTCTACTTGACTAGCTCATTAATCAAAGATGGTTATGTTTCCTAACCATGGACAAAAGAGTTGTTATTTGATCAACGGGATCACATCATTAGGTGAATGATCTGATTGACATGACCCATTCAATTAGCTTAGCACCCGATCGTTTAGTATGTTGCTATTGCTTTCTTCATGACTTATACATGTTCCTATGACTATGAGATTATGCAACTCCTGTTTGCCAGAGGAACACTTTGTGTGCTACCAAACGTCACAACGTAACTAGGTGATTATAAAGGTGCTCTACAGGTCTCTCCAAAGGTACAGGTTGGGTTGGAGTATTTTGAGATTAGGATTTGTCACTCCGATTGTCGGAGAGGTATCTCTGGGCCCTCTCGGTAATGCACATCACATAAGCCTTGCAAGCATTGCGACTAATGAGTTAGTTGTGGGATGATGGATTACGGAACGAGTAAAGAGACTTGCCGTAAACGAGATTGAACTAGGTATAGGATACCGACGATCGAATCTCGGGCAAGTAACATACCGATGACAAAGGGAACAACGTATGTTGTTATGCGGTCTGACCGATAAAAGATCTTCGTAGAATATGTAGGAGCCAATATGAGCATCCAGGTTCCACTATTGGTTATTGACCGGAGATGTGTCTCGGTCATGTCTACATTGTTCTCGAACCCGTAGGGTCCGCACGCTTAAGGTTTCGATGACAGTTATATTATGAGTTTATGCATTTTGATGTACCGAAGTTTGTTCGGAGTCCCGGATGTGATCACGGACAAGACGAGGAGTCTCAAAATGGTCGAGACATAAAGATTGATATATTGGAAGCCTATGTTTGGATATCGGAAGTGTTCCGGGTGAAATCGGGATTTTACCGGAGTACCGGGAGGTTACCGGAACCCCCCGAGAGGTATATGGGCCTTAGTGGGCCTTAGTGGAAGAGAGGAGAGGTGGCCAGGGCTGGGCCGCGTGCCCCTCCCCCCTAGTCTGAATAGGACAAGGAGAGGGGGGGCCGGCGCCCCCCTTCCTTCTCTCTCTCCTCTTTCCCCCCTTACCGAATCCTATTCCAACTAGGAAAGGGGGAGAATCCTACTCCCGGAGGGAGTAGGACTCCTCCTGGCGCGCCCTATCCTGGCCGGCCGGACCCCCCCTTTGAGCCTTTATATACGGAGGCAAGGGGCACCCCTAGAGACACAAGTTGATCCACGTGATCATATTCTTAGCCGTGTGCGGTGCCCCCTTCCACCATAGTCCTCGATAATATTGTAGCGGTGCTTAGGCGAAGCCCTGCGACATTAGTACATCAAGATCGTCACCACGCCGTCGTGCTGACGGAACTCTTCCCCGACACTTTGCTGGATCGGAGTCCGGAGATCGTCATCGAGCTGAACGTGTGCTAGAACTCGGAGGTGTCGTAGTTTCGGTGCTTGATCGGTAGGGCCGTGAAGACGTACGACTACATCAACCACATTAACGCTTCCGTTGTCAATCCACAAGGGTACATAGATTACACTCTCCCGTCTCGTTGCTATACATCACCATGATCTTGCGTGTGCGTAGGAATTTTTTTGAAATTACTACGTTCCTCAACAGCGACACCGTATATCTGAAAAAGGGAAACTTTTACTGGGTCGAATTCATCGTTTGCAATGCTATGCTTGGAATTTATGTGAAATGTATGATTTTACTTGTTGTTCTGAAAACCCTAAGAAAAACCTTCCCTATCAATATGAGTTTAGTGATAATGGAATTGTATCTTCATATGCTAAGGGTGTTTATAATTACTATGATGTTCAACAAATTGAAGAATTTGTTGCTTTTAAGGGTGCTTATGAAATTGCTTCTTTGATTGAAAAGTATGATGCTACTCTTTACAAATATGAAAATTTTTCCATACTTAAATATTGCTATGATAATTATGCTTCTAATGCCTATGTTGAACCATATATTGAGGACTACTCCGCTGTCCCAGGAGAGACTAATATTTTGCAGGAGCCTATGGAAGAAGAAATTGACGAAACTGTGAGCTCATTGGATGAAAAAGATGAGGAGGAGAGCGAAGAACAAAAGGAGGAAGAGCAGATTAGCTACCCGTGCCCACCTTCTAATGAGAGTAACTCTTCAACTCATACATTGTTTAATTTCCCTTCGTGCTTACCGAAGGATGATTGCTATGATGATTGTTATGATCCCGTTGATTCTCTTGAAATATCCCTCTTTGACGATGCTTGCTATGCTTGTGGCCAAGATGCCAATATGAATTATGCTTATGAAGATGAACTTGCTATAGTTCCTTATGTTAAACATGAAAATGTTGCTATTGCACCCACGCATATTGTCCGTACAATCTGAACATAGTCGCGTATCATGTCTTGATAAATAGTTCCATCTGGATGTGCATCCAAGACGACTAACACTCCTGTATGATTGCAAATTTCTGAACAAAATGTGCAGTTAGTATGTGCAGAAAAAGAAACAGTTCTACAATCTCTTAAACGTGAACAAGGATTCTTAGTAATCTGTATCAGCATACCTGGTGCCAACCAAGCTTTCATCTCACTGGATGGCAATGGAGCTAACCAAAGGATGTTACGTAGATTCATAGAGTCATCATACGGCACATCCGATTTTGTTAAGATAGTGAATTTTTTAATCAAATGCAAGCGCACAGTGCGAGGAAAATTTAGATTAAGACTTCATATGCATCTGACTGAATCATACCAGTCTAGGAATATCGCAAATTGTAAGGGAACGATTCCTTATCAAATGCTGGATATTCTTCGGCATGAAACCTGCTTCAGAAAATAATTAACATGGCTAGACCTAACAACTAACACACTGTTTCAGGGAGACATAATATTTCTAGTGGCATAGTAAAGATCATCTCTCAACGGAAACAATCTTTTCACAATCCTGTGATCAAAATGCTTAGCCCTACCTATCTAACTAGACTAACAAGACCCCACAAAAGAAGGACCTCGACTAACAAGAGCTTACAATGTCGTATCTCCATTTTACTTTCTCCTAGAGGCAGCTAACTTCTATTTTAAGTTTGCAAGCAATTAATTTTATGCTGTAAGTACCGATTGTCATGCTAAAGTCAACAAATTGTGATGCTAGCAAACCTGCCCAGATCGTAAAAACTATTGTGTTATAGTTATCGAAAAGAAGCTCGAATCTTAACAATAAGCAGTACACTTGCTCAAATTTTAAGTTTACTGAACCTATTCATTTTTTTGGACATAGTGAACATGATAAGACAAGCCAGATGCTCTATTTTTAATTAATAGTAATCCATGATCAGCAACAGTTTCTTTCACTAATTTTCAGTTAACACCAATCCATGATTTTTTCCAGCTAAAACTATTGATGAATTTTTGTTGGGTGACCTATTAGATCTGGAATGGAAGCTCACATAAGTTGAGCTGATTTTTGTCCATATGAAAGCAGAGGACCATATGGTCTGTGGCCTTTTCATCCATATGAAAGTAGAGGCCCTTGAGTTTGCTGGGTTTTGTCTCCGACCATCGTGTCGTGGTGATTTTGCAGTGTCAGGACCGGATTTTCGGGATATTAATTTCCCAAAAGCGTCCCTTGTGCTCACTAGCCCCAGGATTACTGTTAGCTGATGAGACACCAACTTGTTACAGAAACTCCAAGCAAACTACAAAATATGTAGTACAAGACCATTCTAGCCTATGGGTACAACAATTAGTTTCTAGTGGCTGATGGCAGAAGCGGTTTGCGGATCATCAGCATCTATAGGACTCCATTCCCATAGGAACAGCTGACCAGGATAACTCCTATATTCGCGAGGCTGCTATCTCCATTGCGTAGGTTCCGAGGCTGTCATCGCAACGTTCCTTTCCACGCAAGAAATCTGGCCAAGACAATAGCCAGGGACAAGCCAGTGAGTACTTTGAATGTACTCGCAAACATTAAGAACACAGGTATAATATAGCCACTGATAATCATGCTTTGAAATATTCCATGATTACTTCATCAGTCATAACTGAAGCTCATGATGCATGCAAGCAGGTTAATCATGTCATATATGAATATGCATTCAGCGAGTAGAAATAGAATGCACCGATCGGGTGTCTAAAGCGACGCCTCGAAAGGATAACAATATAAAGTATGCCTCAGTCGGACGTCTAAGCGACACCACATAAAGGGCTTATAAGTAGATAAAATATCAAGCATGCCACAGTCGGGCGTCTGTGCGACACCGCATAAAGGGCTTATAAGTAAATAAAATAACAAGCATGCCACAGTCGGGCGTCCGTGCGACACCACAAAAAGGGCTTATAAGTAAATGAAATGACAAGCATGCCACAGTCGGGCGTCTGTGCGACACCACATAAAGGGCTTATGTATAAAAATAATCATAGTGAATATCCAGGAGGTAGAACCGTCCTAGGGATACTCAATAATTCAAATAACATAAATGGTTAGTCCATAATAATAATAATCATAATCATCATACATCACAAGTCAGGATCAATATTCTGGTTTAATAGTTTCTCCTCCGAAGATCGACACTAAGACCGACACTTGACCCATCCGAGACTGTAGTCCTTAACCATGGACACGGCTATTCGAATAGGTTTAATCTTTGCAGAGGGTGTACTCTTTACCCACTAGCAATGGATTTCCTTTAGTCCACCGGGACTAATTCCGTCCATGGTCTTTCGTTCGAAAACACACCTAGCCGCACACACCAGCCTAACTTACGGGTGTCTGGAATCACCCTTGACACCTGTTAAGCAAAACTCTAAGTGGGGAGGCTACAACCTCGACTAGCATGGGACCACAAAATTTATACCGCGCGCAAACTAGGGGAGCTACCCCCTTCGGCTACAACCGAAAACACCCATGCCCCCGGACCGGATGACTGGCTTTAATCAAGGGCCATGGAACCCTCATCGTGGCCTCTCTGTACGGTGTGTGCTAGACAGGGGTTGACAACTTACTGAACCATACCCTACCTACGGCAGGGACAAGTGGCATCACGAAACAAGTATGGGGGTTACTGGAAAAAGACTCAATCTACGGCCGACTCAGGAGGCTTAAGTATTTCCTGCATGATTAGCTCAAGGATAATATTTCACATCCATCAGACACAACCACCACTCATCATATCTCCCCCTGCCCCCCCCGGTCATAACCGTCTCGACAAGGGACAAGCTCGTGTCTACCCAAGACAGAGACTTTCCCGGATCCTTCCCGGTAGGCATGAGAGGCATATGAGGGTGATTGCTATCACAAGTATGTCCATTTCCAACAGCAATTTTTTTTCATCTTTGCACTCAAAGCGTATGATTATATCGTGACAAACACATAACGGATACTCCGTGTCACGGTGGTGTTGTGACTGTATTAAACAACACACGATAATATTATGCCTGAGTTCAGAAATGCTTGCCTTCAAGGTGTTGAAAGGTGAGGTGCACTCCAATATTTTTTGTAAGCTTTCTTCTCTCTTGCCAAAATCCTATTTCGAAAATAGGAAAATAACACATACTTTAAAAACAGTAAAAAAAAGTTGTCCTAATTATTTTTGAAATAAATATTAAAATAAACTTGGTGGAATTTGAGAGAGGTAGGAAAAAGAATCAATTCATTTGGACTTATATTTAAAAAGTTATAGCCAGTCAAAGTTTTGGTCAAATTCTGTTTTTTAAATCAAAACAGAAAAAGAAAACGTTTCAGACAGAATACGTCTTCGAAGCAGGGGAGACGTACTCGGGGGTTTGCGCTTCCACTTACGCCAGCGTGGACGGGCGCGTGGGTCACTGACAGTGGGTCCACGGGGCCCACTGGCCAGGTTTGCTTGTCGCTTCTCCCTCCTTTTCCTCTTCCCGAGCGGGGGCAGGACTGCGGTGACCGTCGCCGGCGAACGGAGGCTTCTTGAGGGCACCCGAGGCCAGGGATGGTTCCGCCACTCCTAGGCGGTCCTCCCGGTGGTCAACTGGCCGGCGGGGACGGAGGGAATCGCCGGCGGCGAGCTCCGCGGCGGAGGGGGCTTCGGGCATGATTGGGGGA
>NC_041393.1:12396666-12398535 GCF_002162155.2 Triticum dicoccoides
GTCCTTATATAGCGATCGGGGGCGGTTCCGTCGGTTGCCGTGGATAAGATCGCCGGCCGACCGCTTCTGTTGTGGCAGAGCGATGTGGCGATGGCCGGAGCAGGGTCGGCGCTAGCAGACGGGCTTGGGGATAAGGGCGGCCTGCTCACGAGGGCAGCTGGCGAGGAGTTGTGGCTTGGGCGGCACCGTCCATGGCAGGGCGCACTGTGGCCGTCGGCGTGCCGCCAACAGGGCCCTAGCGGCGGCACTGTAGGGCGCCAGGGGGGGCTTGGCTGGTTCCTGCGAGCGGATGAGGTCGGGGGTGCGGCTCTGCAGGCGAGCAAGGGCTGGGGCACGACGCAGACGTGCTCGACAGTATGCCAGGTGCAGCGACCCGACCCGAATGGATCAAGTGCTCTGTGCTCAGGTGTCATCCCTGGATCAGTAATGCTGACACCACATAGTACATCGAAGGATTTATAGCAGAGTGGCAATCACAAACTTATTACATCGTTGTCTCAAAGAGAACTTATTACAATAAATATGGCTTAAGGCCATCTAGTGTCGATAACAGCGGAAGACATGGAAGATAAATGGGTCCATCAACTCCAACGGCATCACTGAGTATAGAACCACGACCTAAAACACCTCAATCGTCATCTGAAAAGTCTGCAACATTAACGTTGCAGCCCGAAAACGGGTCAGCACATGGAATATGCTGGCAAAGTAACACATAGAGAGTAATGGAATGAAACAGCTATACTACATGCATATATGGCTGGTGGAAAGCTCTATGGTTACATTTTTGCGTAAAGCCAATTTTTTTCCCTACTGCAAAGGAATAAATTTATTTAACTATCATGGTGGTTGTGAAACATCGAGAATGGTTGACAGCATTCTCAATCCCAATTAGGTGAACAATTAAAACCCAACAACATTAATTAGAAGTAACATGTTGAGATTCAAATGATATTCAAGTACTAGATACTCAAGTTGTCCATAACCGGGGACACAGCTAATCATGATCAGTTTGTACACTCTGCAGAGGTTTGCGCACTTTTCCCCACAAGACTCGATCGCCTCCGTTTGGTTTCTCGCACTACAGGGTGTTTGAGAAGACGGATGACCGAGACATAGTCTTTCAGAAGCGCTAGCACCTTACGATCGGGTAGACCGGTACACCTACATCCCCTACATCTGCTAGTCTACCACTGTAAGAGTTCGCACAACTTAGTCAACTATGCCAGAGCCCATAATGGCTTGTGGCTGCACACGGAAGTTTCTAGCATGAAAGATCTTATGATCCCTTTGAGCCTGGGTGGCGGTCCAAAAAATCAGGCAAGTCCTGATAGACATCAGGTGCCTCAATCCACCCAGATGTGTGTTTAAGTTGCCACCTTAGATAAACCATTAAAATTATCAACTCACATCTGTCATGGATTTCACTCACCCAATCCACGTCTACTAGCATAGCATGGCATAAATAGCAAACGTAGAAGTAACTCCCAAAGGTTTGATAATAAACAGGTAATAGGTACTACCTCATCTACTTCCCATCCCACAGTTTAATTAGATCCTAATCATGCAATGTGTGAGGATTGATCTAATGCAATAAAACTGGGTTGTAGAAAAGGTATGATCAAAGTGTTACTTGCCTTGGTGATGATCCGCGAGACCTAGGGTTTCGAAGTAACAAGCGGCGCAATCCGGGTGATCTATCGCAGACAAACAACAAGCATACAATAAGTACTCATCTAATGCACAGGTAAAACTCGAACAAGAGAACGAACCAGAAGTTCAACTTAAGAACTCCGGTTGCAAAGAAAGAACGAACCGAACAAAGGAACGGAAAACAAACGGCAAAAGAAAACAACTGGGTTCTAGCAAGTT
>NC_041393.1:12399312-12408120 GCF_002162155.2 Triticum dicoccoides
GCGGCGTGGCGTAGGGCGGCGGCGGCGTGAGCAAGGTGCGGTGGCGGCGTGAGCACAAGGGCGGCGGCGCGGGTGTGGGGTGACGCGGCGGCGGTGTAGGGCGCGGGGTGGGGTGCGGTGCAGGGCTTGGGGTTTGATTTGATGGGTTTAGAGGGGGGGGGTGTTGGGGTATTTATATTGGGGTGGGGAGGGGGTTTCTTGGGGTAGGGGACAAGAAATAGAGTAGGAATAGGAAAACGAAACAAAGGAAAAGAGGCTAAGAATCCTACTAGGATTCGGCCTTGGAGGATTCCTCCTGGGAATCGGTAGTGGAGGCGGCGGCTGGCTTTGAGCAAATCTTCTTCTCTTTCCTAGGTGGCTTCATCTTCTGAGTGATGGTTCCGCCGGGTTGAAAACAACTGGGTTCTAGCAAGTTGAAACTAGGTCAAATTTTACCGGGGCAAAAACTTGTTTAAGTTAATTAGACGGAACGGCGGTTTCGAGACGAAACTCCAGGCATTTGAATCACCTGATCCCGATAAACGAGCGAGAAGAAAGACTAGAACGAAGATAGGATCTTAGATCACGATCGCGGAATAAATCCGACGAAAAGAAAGAGATGAACGGTTAAACGAATGGACGTCGTTAACCGAGAAAATCGGTGATCACGTTCGTTGAGACGAACGGTCCGGCGAACGGTCCAAAGGCAACTAAATCGGAAAAGAAAATGAATCCGATCTCGGGTTTCGGAGAAGAAAACCGAAACGAAAAACCGATCTAGAAAACGAATCAGAAGACAAGAAAAAAATCGGAACGATTAGAAGAAAACGATCCGAGGAAAAGAGACGCGGGGCAACCTCCGGCGAGGTCTCCGGCGAGGGGCTCCGGCGGCGTGGCGTAGGGCGGCGGCGGCGTAGGCAAGGTGCGGCGGCGGTGTGAGCACAAGGGCGGCATCGCGGGTGTGGGGTGGCGCGGCGGCGATGTAGGGCGCGGGGTGGGGTGCGGTGGAGGGCTTGGGGTTTGATTTCATGGGTTTAGAGGGGGGGGGTTGTTGGGGTATTTATATTGGGGAGGGGAGGGGGTTTCTTGGGGTAGGGGATAAGAAATAGAGTAGGAATAGGAAAATGAAACAAAGGAAAAGAGGCTAAGAATCCTACTAGGATTCGGCCTAGGAGGATTCCTCCTGGGAATTGGTAGTGGAGGCGGCGGCTGGCGCCTGCCTAGCGCTGGCGCGCGCGACGGGGAGGCTGGGGCCTGGCCGGCTGGCTGGGCCTTTGGCCCAGGCGGGGCGCTGCTCTTTTTTTTTAAATCGGTTTCGCGTGCTGAAAAAACACAGAAAAGAAAATCGAAACGGGCTCCAAAAAAATCTAAAGTAAATTTTCCCCGACTCCTAAAAATGCAATTGTCGAAATGCAATTGTCGAAAACGCGCATTTTTCCCTATCCAAATAAAATGCAAACAAAACTCCGGCAAAAACAAAATTTGACTTATTCATTAAATCTTCATTTTTCCTCAATTTTGGGAAAGTCATATTATTCCCTCTCTTATATTTTTGATATCGGAATAATTATTGAAGATGAAATAAATAAATCAAATGATCCTCTTTTCAAATTCGAGAAAACTCTCAAATATGAAAATGACGAAATCTCCAACTCTCTCCGAGGGTCCTTGAGTTGCGTAAAATTTCTAGGATCAACCAAAATGCAAGAAAATATGATATGCATGATGATCTAGTGTATAACATTCCAAATTGAAAATTTGGGATGTTACACCAGGGTAGCCTAGAGTGCTCGAGAGGGGCTGCCAAATAACATGACTAGTTTAGGGTTAGCAAGGGGATCAAAGGACATGGTGGTTAGGTCAGGGGCTCATGTTCACAATGTAAACTTGAAATCATGCCAAATCTGGCCATGCACACAGGGTGTTTGACAAAATGCCAAAGGCATCTAGGCAACTCTTGGGGTGGCCAAATTCTCCAGATCAGGGTCTCTTTAGTTGAAAGAGAGGGTGGTGAGGTTAGTTTGATAAAATCAGAAACTTGTTAGAGTAAGTTTTGCCAAACTTCAGTTTTGGACAGAACGGAAAAGGCATGGTTGCATGCACTAAACATCCTCCAGTGGGTCCACTCTTCTGGACCTAAGGGTTTTCTAGCATGGGCTATAAGCAGGAGAAAGCTCAAGAGTACTAGAGCAAATTTAACTAGGGTTGCAGTAGAAAAAGCCAATCTGGACCAGAAAGCAAAAGAGGTTAATTCACTCAAATTTTTCAAAGAACATAAAAGGGTTTTTGCATAAAGTATAATAATATACTTCCATTAACATCCCAAAATTTTGGTGGAGGCTTTAAAGAAATATTTAATTAGGTTGGAGTGTAAAAATGCTCACTGGACCAGATTTTAAAACTAAGTGTAGAGCTCAAAATATTAAGTGAATGAATTATATTTTTCCATAAAAGTGATTCAAAAACATCACATGACATCTCCAAATTTTTGTTGGAATTTTAGATAAATATATCAAGAGGTTGCAGTGCAAATTGGGTCCTGAAACTTTTTTAAAAAATCATTTCAAGGAATAAATCTCAGGGAGAATTAGTTATGCAATTAAATCCACTTTTAATAGAAATGTTTTACTTGAGGGAGAAAACAAGTCCAGTAATATATTTGGAAACTTTCACTTGGGATGAAACTCCATAAAAATCCAAGAAAGGATGGTACTGAAATCAAAGAAAGCCCAGAAAAATGAAAAGTTTAATTTTCCTAGAAAAATTTTAATTAGTAAAACAAGGTTAAAATTTTGGCGTGTCACAACACTACCCCTCTTAATAAAAATCCCGTCCTCGAGATTTGTTAAAAGTTGTCTTAAGAAAATATATGCAATAAAATGTGGCTACAGTGAGAGGGTACTAAGTGGTGTAAAACCATAGTGTGGAACACTGGCGCTGCGTGGAAAAATCTACGGTTAGGGGGAAAACGAGAGATTTCTACGTTGGATATAGTAAATTTGGAATAAATTCTAAATTTAAAATACGCTGGTCGTACCCGAGAGCACAGTGCTCTCCCTGGCCGACAGGTGGACCTGGGGCCCACTGTCAGCCTCTTCTTCTTCCTCTTGCTCTCTCTTCTTCCTCTCTCCCGCGCGCTTTGTTGCGCGTTCTCCACCGGCGACGTCTTGCGCGTAGGGCATCTAGGCCGTACCTGCGGTAGTGCGCGGCGTGCTAGCTGCCAATGCAGCATGCACTCACCTCGCGGGCCAGCATGCTGTCGGCACTGCTCGCGGATTCACCTCCGAACACCGGCGATCGGGCGACGAGCGGCGCTGGTGGACTTCGCCCACCGTACACCGAGCTCGAGCTATAAAACGGCCGAGGTGTTCCTCTCTTCTTCCTCACATCTGGCCTCGCTTCTCCTTCTTCCTCCTCCATTTCCGTTTACAGAAGCTCGGTTGAGGCTCTAATGGCGGAGGCGATGCTGGACTGGTACGTGATCCTGGTGTGCGGAGGGCTGGCGGCATTGCTGGGGCTCTCCGTGCTCCTGTGTCCGATGATCCTCGATGATCGCCGTGATGCTGCCGCTCGAGTGGTGGCTCTCCGCGGTGGCGGTGATCACGAGGAGTAGGTGTGGTGTCGGGTGCTAACGGTCATCGGTGTGCGAGAGGTAACTTGTACCCGGATGAATATCCACCAATCTCTCCTTCAGAGACTATGGTGGGTTAGGGGGATGATTAGCCAGATGCAACATGGTTACGTGGTGTTGCAAGTAGTGTATGTGTTCGACTGATTGTGGTTGTGAGTCTGTTGCCGTGGTGCTGCGTGAATAAAGATCCATGTCGTGCGGAGATATGTGCCGTAGCAACTCAGGGAAAAGAAATCTCACTCCAGGATTTTTCGCGAGAGAAAATTAGTTAATCAAAATTTATAGCAGCAAAAGTTACTCAATAATTGAAACCAAAAATTTAACTCACCGCACAAGATTTAGTGAAACACGCATGAGTTACAACACTTAACTAAATGCAGGGATAAAAGAACATAGCGGTGACGTCTAGAATGAAAACAGCAATTGGACGGGGTCCCGAGAAAACGTCTCTGGTATTGGGGCGCACTCTTCTTCTATCGGGGGAAGTGGATTGACCAGTCGATAAACGCGTCTCTCCTGGCCAGGCCTCAGAGGTCTGCCGATGGCGATCTGAGGATTCAAATCAGCAAGGCTCTGGAGATAACCCATCACTCCATGGGTCAAACGCTCTTGAGCGATGACATACTGGACAAGGTTGGCCAGTACTAGGTCTCTCTCAATTCGTCCACCGGGAAAAGATGTCACTTCCCCAGGTGCTGCACGGCTCGCTGGCATAGGGCACCGCGAATGGAAGACGAACAATCGCTTCGTGTGCAGCCACTTCTATGGACATCTGTGGAGTTGGCATAGATTTCCCCAGGGAGAATACTTCCGTTGGGTCTTGATTAGAGTCTACGGAAGGGATGTGCACTACTGCCCAATATTTTGAGGCGGATGAGGTGATCCTCGACTTGAGCAACTCGTACTGGGGTGGCTGGGTAGAACCTATGGTACTGCAGGTAAAGTCCCACAATATTTTAACAAAGCTACCCGGCGTTGCATCTGGGGTTCTCAGATAAATGCTAGGGCTCGGCATGGCAAGAAATGGTTGTGAGGGTTGCGCACAAGATGAGGGGTACTCGGCAAGGTCACAAGGTGGTTATTTATATAGCCTCCGGGCTGGGTTATTCACCGCGGTGAGGGGCACTAGCTTGCTGGTTCTACTCTCATGGGGGTCGGTGTCAAAGCCACAAATACACACATATCCCAAAAGTGACGTGTTACTGTGGGTGCCATTGGGGTTGGTTTTGGCAGCTACGCCCGGAATTAAAATGCAGCCGTACACCAACGCACTCATGCATGGCCACTATTCAAAATAGGGATGCACAAGCAGGTAGCATTCCAATATGGCGACACATGATCACACAATTACAGGGCGTGGGGCATACTATGACTCGCACTACTCGAGTGACTTAGTCTACCTCGTTTATATCTAAGCGGGCGTGCCTTGCGGATGTCGAGGCTTCTCCATTGGCCTCACCGTCGGGATTGGCTGGAGGGGGTTGAGGAACTGCAGGGTCGGGGTAGCGATGATGACCATCGCGGGCATTGTTGGCCACAATCCCGTTGGAGTGTGTTCTCAAAAGGCGACGAAGCACTTCTGGGGTCATCAAAGCACCTTGGTTGATGGCTGGGGCTGACCTCAAGGTCTATATCAGTTGTCCGAACAGCACAACTGGATTGTCGGCGTCGAGCTCATCTTCTCTTCTCGCTGGGGCTCTACGGATCAGCTCTCCAGGAGCTGCGATCAGATCAAGGGTGATTTGATCGAACAGTCCCTCTAGTGCACATACATAGCGCACCAGATGCAATAATCCAGGGTCCGTCTCGTGGTCTCCGTTGGCAACTTGGGGTGTTCTACCATACCCATAACGGCTGGGGTAGTAGTAGAATGAGCGACAGTTAACTCTGGGCGATAAGTGCCGGAGTTGAACTATAGCTTCTCGAGCAGCTAGTTGGATGGCTTGTGGCTCAAAGGAAGTTGTCCTTCCGGTGAACCTGTAGGGGCGTTCTGGTGATAGACCCCTACCATAGACGTGCACAGTGGCCCAAAATTAACAGCACTCACCGCTCATGGACCCTTGGTACACAACATATTCCGGGGGCTCTTCTCATCCAAAGGCACGGCGGGTAAGGTTTGCTACGACGGTCACTAAACCTCCAAGGTTGGTTGCTGTGGTCTCATTGTGAACAATGGGCCCTGGCATTTTAGCTTGCTTTGGGGTTAGAGGCTGCGCTGTGCTGCGTCGAGGCTAGCGTGCCCTCTTTATAGAAAAAAAGGGGACGGAGTCTTCCTTCGCATGCTTGCGAAAAAGACTATTTAGGGGCTGGTCACTGGCGCGTGACCGACAGGCTAGGTGGGTAGGTTGGGCACCGACTGCCAAAAAGGTGTCGGGCTCACTGTGTGGCTATCTTACACAAGACGCTTGGCCGTGGTTTGGTTAAGGTCTGGTGGGTTGGTTTACCTAGGTTTTTTGATCTAGCTAAGATAGGATTAGCCAATGGTCAGCCTGGCTCTGATACCAAGTTTGTCAGGACCGGATTTTCGGGATATTAATTTCCCAAAAGCGGCCCTTGTGCTCACCAGCCCCTGGATTACTGTTAGCTGATGAGACACCAACTTGTTACAGAAACTCCAAGCAAACTACAAAATATGTAGTACAAGACCATTCTGTCCGATGGGTACAACAATTGGTTTCTAGTGGTTGATGGCGGAAGCGGTTTGCGGATCATCAGCGTCTATGTGACTCCATTTCCCATAGGAACAGCTGACCAGGATAACTCCTATCTTCGCGAGGCTGCTATCTCCATTGCATAGGTTTCGGGGCTATCATCGCAACGTTCCTTTCCACGCAAGAAATCTGGCCAAGACAATAGCCAGGGACAAGCCAGTGAGTACTTTGAATGTACTCGCAAACATTAAGAACACCGGTATAATATAGCCACTGATAATCATGCTTTGAAATATTCCATGATTACTTCGTCAGTCATAAATGAAGCTCATGATGCATGCAAGCAGGTTAATCATGTCATATATGAATATGCAATCAGCGAGTAGAAATAGAATGCACCGATTGGGTGTCTGAAGCAACGCCTCGAAAGGATAACAATATAAAGTATGCCTCAGTCGGGCATCTAAGCGACACCACATAAAGGGCTTATAAGTAGATAAAATATCAAGCATGCCACAGTCGGGCGTCTGTGCGACACCGCATAAAGGGCTTATAAGTAAATAAAATAACAAGCATGCCACAGTCGGGCGTCTGTGCGACAGCACAAAAAGGGCTTGTAAGTAAATGAAATGACAAGCATGCCACAGTCGGGCGTCTGTGCGACACCACATAAAGGGCTTATGTATAAAAATAATCACAGTGAATATCCAGGAGGTAGAACCATCCCAGGGATACTCAATAATTCAAATAACATAAATGGTTAGTCCATAATAATAACCATCATAATCATAATACATCACAAGTCAGGATCAATATTCTGGTTTAATAGTTTCTCCTCCGAAGACCGACACTAAGACCGACACTTGACCCATCCCAGACTGTAGTCCTTGACCATGGACACGGCTATTCGAATAGGTTTAATCTCTGTAGAGGGTGTACTCTTTACCCACTAGCAATGGATTTCCTTTAGTCCATCGGGACTAATTCCGTCCACGGTCTTTCCTTCGAAAACACACCTAACCGCACACACCAGCCTAACTTACCGGTGTCTGGAATCACCCTTGACACCTGTTAAGCAAAACTCTAAGTGGGGAGGCTACAACCTCGACTAGCATGGGATCACAAAATTTATACCGCGTGCAAACTGGGGGAGCTACCCCCTTCGGCTACAACCGAAAACACCCATGCCCCCGGACCGGATGACTGGCTTTAATCTAGGGCCATGGAACCCTCATCGCGGTCTCTCTGTACGGTGTGTGCTAGATAGGGGTTGACAACTTACTGAACCGTACCCTACCTACGGCAGGGACAAGTGGCAGCACGAAACAAGTATGGGGGTTACTGGAACAAGACTCGATCTACGGCCGATTCAGGAGGATTAAGTATTTCCTGCATGATTAGCTCAAGGATAATATTTCACATCCATTAGACAAAACCACCACTCATCATATCTCCCCCTGCCCCGCCGGTCATAACCGTCTCGATGAGGGACAAGCTCATGTCTACCCAAGACAGAGACTTTCCCGGATCCTTCCCGGTAGGCATGAGAGGCATATGAGGGTGATTGCTATCACAAGTATGTCCATTTCCAATAGCAATTTTTTTTTTCATCTTTGCACTCAAAGCGTATGATCATATCGTCAAAAACACATAACGGATACTCCGTGTCACGGTGGTGTTGTAACTGTATTAAACAACACACGATAATATTATGCCTGAGTTCAGAAATGCTTGCCTTCAAGGTGTGGAGAGGTGAGGTGCACTCCAATATTTTTTGAAAGCTCTCTTCTCTCTTTCCAAAATCCTATTTCGAAAATAGGCAAATAACACATACTTTAAAAACAGTACAAAAAGTTATGCTAACTATTTTTGAAATAAATCTTAAAATAAACTAGGTGAAATTTGAGAGAGGTAGGAAAAAGAATCAATTCATTTGGACTTATATTTAAAAAGTTATAGCCAGTCAAAGTTTTGGTCAAATTCTGTTTTTAAATTAAAACAGAAAAAGAAAATGTTTAAGACAGAATACGTCTTCGAAGCGGGGGAGACGTACTCGGAGGTTTGTGCTTCCACTTACGCCAGCGTGGACGGGCGCGTGGGTCACTGATAGTGGGTCCACGGGGCCCACTGGTCAGGTTTGACTTGTCGCTTCTCCCTCCTTTTCCTCTACCCGAGTGGGGGCGGGACTGCGGTGACCGTCGCCGGCGAACGGAGGCTTCCTGAGGGCACCCGAGGGCAGGGATGGATCTGCCACTCCTAGGCGGTCGTCCCGGTGGTCGACTGGCCGGCGGGGACGAAGGGAATCGCCGCCGGCGAGCTCCGCGGTGGAGGGGGCTTCGAGCATGATTGGGGGATTTGTCTCCGGTGGCTCCCGATCAAAATTGGGCTTGGGGGTGGACTCACGAGATGAAGGGAGGGCCTCTGGCGAAGAGAGTGGAGAGGGGGAGGCCCTGGTGGCGACGGAGTGAACGAGACAGTGGCGGCGGCCGTGTTTGCCGGAGAAGTAGAAGACGAGCCCTCTGTTCTTTCTACTGCTATGGGCGGATC
>NC_041393.1:12408560-12448788 GCF_002162155.2 Triticum dicoccoides
CGTCAGTGGCCGTGGATAAGATCGCCGGCTGACCGCTTCTGTTGTGGCAGAGCGACATGGCGATGGCCGGAGCAGGGTCGGCGCTAGCGGACGGGCTTGGGGATAAGGGCGGACTGCTCACGAGGGCAGCTGGCGAGGAGTTGTGGCTTGGGCGTCGCCGTCCATGGCAGGGCGCACTGTGGCCGTCGGTGTGCCGCCAACAGGGCCGTGGCGGCGGCGCTGTAGGGCGCCAGGGGGGGATTGGCTGGTTCTTGCGAGCAGATGAGGTTGGGGGTGCAGCTCTGCAGGCGAGCAAGGGCTGGGGCGCGACGCGGCGACCCGAGCGCACGCACGTGCAAAATGCACGCTCTGGGCGCACCCAGAGCACGCACGAGACGTGCTCGACAGTATGCCAGGGTAGCCTAGATTGCTCAAGAGGGGCTCACAAATAACATGACTAGTTTAGGGTTAGCAAGGGGATCAAAGGACATGGTGGTTTGGTCAGGGGCTCAAGTTCACAATGTAAACTTGAAATCATGCCAAATCTGGCCATGCACAAAGGGTGTTTGACAAAATGCCAAAGGCATCTAGGCAACTCTTGGGGTGGCCAAATTCTCCAGATCAGGGTCTCTTTAGTTGAAAGAGAGGGTGGTGAGGTTAGTTTGATAAAATCAGAAACTTGTTAGAGTAAGTTTTGCCAAACTTCAGTTTTGGACAGAAAGGAAAAGGCATGGTTGCGTGCACTAAACATCCTCCAAAAGGTCATGCTGAAATTTTCCGTGAATTTTAGCATGACTTTGCTAAAAATCGGACATATGGGGTACTTCCTACTAATGCATGGGCCGGGGTATCTTAGTACTTAATTAAGTACGATCAACTGCCTCTTGTGTTATACATATTCTATTTGGATGGCCCTACTAACCCTTAACCACAAGTACTTGAGATGGATGTAGCAGGCTTAAAGAAAGAAATGTTTTTAGGCCAAATCCACTCGGCCTGGCTGAAAATGCACAAGTGTGCATGACTAACAATATTCACCTAACGCAACGCAAGAGATGATGTAGTTTTGAATTATGAACATAGGATATGTCGTCATCGGACGATGAAAGTCTCCCAGGGGAGTGCGGCTGGTGCCATGACGATCGAGGTCTGTGCGACATGCCTCACCTGGACGATGATCGGCGCTTCAGCATTAAGCTCGAGGAGACCTTCGAAGTTGAAACGGTACACAACGACGACAAGTGTTATTTTCATAATAAAGCATGACTTCAAATATTTCAACGTGTAATTTTCATCTTTTACAATTCGAGTATAGCTTATTGTTGACACCTGCTTTTGGCACAATGCAGAATGCAATGGAGATGGCCTCAAATGACAAAATATTCTAAATAAGAAATTTCACATTGCCGAGTGGAACAACTTTGATGTTTGGACCATAATCATTCGGCATCATATCAAAGACCAAAACTACACTCAGATTGTCATAGGTGTTCTGAGTGCTTTTTGGTCAAGTACGCCTCCAGGACAATCTCGGATGTAGGAATGCTCTACATGAATTGTCTTCGTCTCGTCGAATCGGTCGATTTTGATATAAAAATCATCTCAATCCGAGTTCGTATGCAAAAGTTAGAGCTATCTGGATGCAGCCCTGTCAAGAGGCGAAATATGACGCGGAAGACCAGACATGTCTTGGCAAGTGTCTGATGTAATGCGTGAGTGTTTTGGCCCAGAAGATGGCCTCGAATCGGAAAACGTTCAACACGAAAGTTTTTCGTCTCGTCAAAACGGTCAACTTTGCTTTTGGACACATTTTCATCCGAGGTCGTTTACTGCCTCAAAAACCTTGCCGGGGAAAGCTTGCCGCCGTGAACAGTAACCTTGCCGGGGAAAGCTTGCCGCCGTGAACAGTAACCTTGCCGGGGAAAGCTTGCCGCCGGGAACAGTAACCTTGCCGGGGAAAGCTTGCCGCCGTGAACAGTAACCTTGCCGCCGTGAACAGTAACCTTGCCGGGGGAGAGCTTGCCGCCGTGAACAGTAACCTGCCAGGGAAAGCTTGACGCCGTGAACAGTAACCTTGCCGGGAAAGCTTGCTGCCGTGAACAGTAGAAACTGTCGAGGCCAATCCGATCAGATGCTGAAGATGGGCTCAATAACTTATCTAGATGGCTTCGGATGAAGAAGTGTTCAACACAGGAGTTGTTCGTAACGTCGAAACGGTCAACTTTGCTTTTGGAGTCATCATCATCCGACGTAGTATACGACCTGCAGAGACGCTGCAAGAGTCGGACGGTCCAGTCAGCTACATGAACGAGTCCGACTCGAAATTAGAGATGACCCCGTGGAGTATTCAAGATGGCCATATTTGGAAAATTGATCAACATACGGATTGTTGGCCTCGTCGAAGCACACATAATTGATATTTGAACCGTCTTCATCGGAAGTCATATGCAGATTCCACGGCCCACGCAAGGAGCAAGACAGAAGATTGGACCAGATTCGGGCTGAATCTGAGTGGGACCAGAACTAGGATTCTAGGACGTGAATTGATGTAATTTTCTTGTAAGGAAAGCCTAGATAAATCCTTTGCTTGTACGGGAAGTCCAGCCGCCTCTTATATATGTTGGGGGTGACGGCCGATTGAAACAACACACAATCGAAAAAATCAATATACTACTTTTTCATCTACGTTTTATCTCTCCACCGTTTTTCTATCTCGTTCTTCGCTGTTCTTCGTGTTTGAGAGTTGCGAATCCCGAGGCTCTAGGGGCGAGCGAATCGACCTAGGGCAGCTCATAGCCGCTGCACTCCCTGACGGGGTCCCTCTCGGGGGTGTGGGGTATTCGGGTCTGCAAAAGCGCCCGTCGACTGTCTTGCGTATCATGTTGTCGGTCGGGTCTCCTTCGACATGAGCTGCGGTGCATCACCCCCGGCGTCGAGGGTACAGTTGACGTGTTCGTGTGTCAACACACTTTTTGGCGACTCCGCTGGGGAACGAAGATCAATCATCATCATCCACCATGTCTGATCTTCCCAAGCGATCTGAGGTAGACGCCGATAACATCATTAAGCCCAGTCTTGATGAGATATCAGCCGATCATCGCCAAGTCTATGAGGAGTACAAGAAGGCGCGCAAGGAGAAGGACTTGCAGGATTTCCTTGCAAAGTTCAAGAAGGATCGCCAAGGCAACATCACTCCGATTGGAGAAATCAAGTTTCCTCCTCTTCAAGCCGAGCAGGTTAAACCCGCTGTGAGTCCTACCTTTTCTCCTGAGCAGTGGGATGAGATTGAGAGTCGTATTGCTGATGGTAACAATCTGGTCTATCAAACTTTCATAGAAAATACCAATGCTCAGAAAAATATATCTCAATCATCTACTGGTAATGATGGTGTAGCTGCTAGTGTGCAAAACCCTAATCTGGCTTTACCTATCTCATCGGCGCCTCCCATGCCGATGACTTATTATCCTACTCAAACAAATCAGATTGTGACTGCACCTATTAATCCTATTATGAGCATGCCAGGTCGGTGGCAACGCTGAACCAAACCCTACCTACACCTACAATCACTCGACCACTACCAAATTTTGGGTCGACATACATGCCACAATTCTTACCTACAGCTAGTAACCCTACTCCTCCTATGCCATTGCCACAAGCGTCATCGTCCACTATGGATGATGGTCTAGCTAATCTTAGAGAGGAGATGGCTAAGATGCTTCGAGAGAATTTTGGAGTTGAGTTACCTCGGAATCGGATTTACCAAAAGCCGTACCCCGAGTACTTTGATGCCATCCAGTGCCCTCCAGGATATAAAATTCCAGATTTTGTTAAATTTAGTGGAGAAGGCACAAAAACCACATGGGAGCATGTTAGTCAATATTTAGGACAATTGGGTGAGGCAGGCTCATTGAACGAATTGAAAGTGCGTTTATTTCCTTTATCATTAACTGGTACCGCATTTTCATGGTTTTCTTCTTTACCCCATGGTTCCATTCGGGTTTGGTCGCAGCTAGAGCAGAAGTTTCATGATCACTTTCATAGCGGCGACAATGAACTCAAGTTGTCACATCTAACATCGGTTAAGCAGAAGCATGATGAATCGGTCTCCGATTACGTCAAGAGATTTAGAGAAACAAAAACTGGTGTTTTAGTTTGGTGATAACCGAGAGAGACTTGGCAGACCTAGTGCTGAGTGGTTTGAAAACTCCCATCAGAGAAAAGCTAGAAGGCTATGAGTTCTTAAATATCAACCAAGTCTTACAAAGGGCTTTGGCTCAGGAGAGCCGAAGCAAAGACCTCAAAGAAGTGCATAGATACAAAGCCGATCGTCCAAAGATAAATATGATCGAATATGATAGTGATCACTCGGACGATGAGGGTGATGTTTTTTCTACTGAATTTGTTTGGCCATCTAAGGCCAAACCATTTACTTGCAATGATCTGAAACTGATTCATAAGAATCGTGATGAAGAGATGAAGTTTACTTTTAACATTGCCAAGTGTGATCAAATATTTGATGCTTTGCTACAAGCCAAAATTATTAGAATAACTCATACTTTGCCGCCGTTTGAAGAGCTGAAACGGCACGCTTATTGCAAATATCATAATTCTTTTTCTCATGCTACTAACGATTGCAATGTTTTTAGACGACAGATACAATCGGCCATTAATGACAGACGATTGAACTTTTCTGAAATCCAAGTTGATAAACAGCCTTTTCCAATGAATACCATGGATTTGGAGGGGAAGAAGCTACTCATTCGGCCGGAGGTAGCCGAATCTGCTAATAAAGCTAATGTCATTGTCGGTGAGCCCAGGAAACACAATGAGGACAACAAGGTCTTGGGCAGACAGGTTGTGCTTGATAAGCAACCCGATGGCAAGGAAGTGATCAAAATCACCATCAAGAATCCTGCACTCGGGTGGCAACTGCAAGTGCAAGAAAATACTCGTGTTAAATTTGTCAAGCCCAAGAGTCCAGAAGTTGGCAAGTGGAAGAAGAATGAAGCTAAAGTGCAGCGCAAGCGGATCAAGCCAACTTTTGATATGTTGCTATCCAAGTATGCTAACCAGTCGGCCGGTTCTAGTTTCAATCGACCGACTCATCTGAAATGACCGAGGTCACCATCAGCTGATATGTTCAGTCGGTATACAAAACCGAGTGGACCAAAGGCACAGTTTTCAGAAGAGCAGAGGCAATCTGTGTGGGATCGACTTGATTACTCATATAATGGCCGACTCAACATCGGTGGCTATCAGTCGGCTGGTCAAAATATGCGACCGAGTGGAAATTATCCGAGTGTAAGGATGCACCCAGGTGGAAACTATCCGAGTGAAAAAATGTGGCCAAGTAGATTCCATCCGACTGAATTCCATCCGGGTGACATCCATCCGAGTGGATTCCATCAGAGTAAAAAGTTGCACCCGAGTGGAAATTTCATGCATCTGGAAAGGCGAAAAGAATGGCGTGTTAAGTCACCAAGTGTTGCAGCAGTTGATTCGGGAAAAAGCAAGGAGAAAACGGATGCCGACTCACTTATCTTGGGCACCAAAACATTTGCCATACAGAAGCCAATTGTGCATAGCAAACCGGCTGAGCCGATACTTTCTATTGCGTCAAAGCACTCGGCTAATGACCATGAAGCAAGCACCAGCCTAGTAAAAACGAGAGATCCTAAATACACTCAGCCAAAGTGGTGTCCTCCAGGGCTAACAAAGACACAGAAGAGGAAACTACAGAGGTTAAGGAGCCAAGAGATGGCAGAACAAGAGGCGGAGAAGCAAAGGGATAAGTTGTTCAATGACACTCGGCCTATGGTACCCACAAAACAAGTGTGGAGGCCCAAACAAATACGAGATACAGTGGCCTCTACGCCTATCACAGCAGCACCTACACTACCAAAAAAGGACGACGCAATCATTGCATCGTCTACGTTACCTAGTGCTTCCTCTTCACTCGGACAAATTTCTGAATCGGTGGATGCACTTGAGGAGGAGGTTGATATGTTGGACTATGAGTCTACACCGGTTCATGAAGGTATGGATATCAATATGGTGTATTACTTGCCTGCTGAGTTTTGTGCTGTAGATGAGGAAGGGGAGGTGGCTCAGCTGGACTTTGGCCCTAAAAACGCGATATTCGAGAAGCCAAAAGAACCAGTAACGCATCTGAAACCATTATATCTCAGAGGTCATATCAATTGGTCGCCGCTCACTCGGATGCTTGTTTATGGTGGTGCTGTGGTAAATCTTATGCCCTATTCGGTCTTCAAGAAATTGGGTTTGCCTGATGAAGAATTGATCAAGACCAATATGGTGCTTAACTGGTTTGAAGGCAAAGAGAAAACTGAAGCCAAAGGTGTGATGTATGTGGAGCTTACAGTCGGAAGCAAAACTTTGGCTACTGCATTCTTTGTCGCCGAGGTGCAAGGTAACTACAACGTCATACTAGGCCGTGATTGGGTTCATGTACACCAGTGCGTGCCATCCACTATGCACCAGTTTTTGATTCAGTGGGTTGATGATGAAGTGGAAGTCATTCATGCGGATAACTCGGCCTGTGTTGCTTTGGCCGATGCGTCGGTGGATTGGCAACATCCCAATGCTACTTGCTTGACGGGACATGACTTATCAGAGTTTGATTTTCTCAGCGCAACCAAGAATGGTTTTGTGCCCGTCTCTTTAAAGCCGACTGAATGCAATCGGCTCCAAGGTATGATATGTTTAAATGGATTCTAGCTCTCAGTGGTTACAAAAACGTCTTATGAAATATCGGTCCAGCGAGAACGATATGTATGAGTCTATAGAGGAGTTGGATGACATGGATAAACTTGGACAAGGTTTTACGTCGGCCGATCCATTAGAAGAGGTAGATATTGGAGATGGTTCAGTCACTCGACCGACATTTAGAAACAAAAATTTGAAAGCCGATTGTAAAGCTAAGTTAATCGAGCTATTGAAAGAATATGTTTGTTGCTTTGCATGGGAATATCATGAGATGCCAGGGTTAAGCAGAGAGCTAGTGGAGCATCGGTTGCCTATAAAGGCCGGTTTTAGACCTTATAAATAGTCGGCCAGAAAATTTAATCCAAAAACATATGACCGGATCAAGGAAGAGATCGGTCGACTGCTTGAATCTAATTTCATTCGACCTTGCAGGTATGCCGAGTGGATTTCTAACATTGTCCCAGTGGAGAAGAAAGGATCCGGCAAGTTGAGGGTTTGCATTGATTTCAGAGATTTGAATAGGGCTACACCCAAAGATGAGTATCCTGTGCCAATAGCCGATATGCTTATTAATGATGCTTCTGGGCATAAGGTTATTAGCTTTCTAGATGGTAATGCCGGATACAATCAAATTTTTATGGCCGAAGAGGACATGTACAAGACTGCTTTTCGATGCCCTGGTTTCGTTGGTTTATTCGAGTGGACAGTGATGACATTCGGATTAAAAAATGCTGGAGCCACATATCAAAGGGCTATGAATTTGATTTTCCATGATTTACTCGGTATCATACTTGAAGTTTATATTGATGATATTGTTGTCAAATCGGATGCTTTTGAATCTCACTTGGCCGATTTGCGTTTAACTTTTGAAAAAAATGAAAAAGTATGGACTGAAGATGAATCCTTTGAAGTGTGCTTTTGGCGTGTCAGCTGGCAAGTTTTTGGGTTTCATTATTCATGAAGATGGCATAGAGATTGATCCCAAAAAGATAGAGGCTATACAGAAAGTGGAGGCTCCAACATGCAAGAGAGATATGCAAAAGTTCCTTGGCAAGGTCAACTATTTGAGAAGGTTCATAGCTAATCTGTCAGGGAAAGTTGATGCATTTACTCCTATCCTTCGGTTAAAGGATGATGCTGATTTCACTTGGGGGGCAAAACAGCAAGAAGCATTTGATATGATCAAGAATTATTTGTGCACTCCTCCGGTGATGAGAGCACCCAAGCATAGGGAACCCTTCAGACTTTACAATGTAGCAGAGGAAGAAGTTATTGGTGCTGTTCCAACTCAAGAGACCGAAGGAAAAGAACATGCCATCACTTATTTGAGCCGCCGCTTATTGGACGCAGAGACATGGTATACATTTATTGAGAAATTATGTCTATGGTTATATTATGTTTGCACAAAACTGAGACATTATTTAGTGCCGAGTACTTGTGTAGTAGCTTGTCAAACCGATGTCATTAAATACATGTTGCATAGGCCAATTCTTAGTGGTAGAATTGGCAAGTGGGCTTATGCTTTGATTGAATATGATTTGGCTTATGAATCTCTAAAGTCCTTGAAAGGCCAAATTGTTGCTAATTTCATTGTTGAACATCGGATTAATGACAAGCATGATGGTGATATGAACCTTATTTCATTAGTACCATGGATATTATACTTTGATGGGTCAGTTTGTAGCAATGGCCAAGGTGTTGGTATTGTTTATATATCTCCTCATGGTGCTGTTTTTGAAGCCTCATGCCGCTTAGAATATTTTTGCACAAACAATCAAGCCGAATATGAAGCATTGTTATTCGGCCTAGAGATGTTACTTGCTATAGGTGTTACACATATTGAGGCTTATGGTGATTCGTTACTAGTGGTACAGCAAATATCCAAAGTCTTTCAGTGTTTGAATGAATCACTTAATGTTTATCTTGATAAATGTCTAGATATAATCTCTACTTTGGATTGTTTTAGCATTGCACATATATCTAGACGTGACAACTGGAAAGCAAATGAGTTGGCACAACAAGCATCTGGATACCATGTTGATCATGGCATGTTTCATATTTCTCAAAATCTGATGTCTTGTATTACCAGTATAGAAGAGGCCGAACCAGAACTCACTGATTCGGTCATTAACAAAAAATCTAGTGCAGGTGACAATTCCGACTGGAGGAAGCCCATTGTTGCTTACTTGCGTAATCCGAGTGAAAGGGTGGACAGGGTTGTTCGGCGTATGGCTTTTAAATATACTATGAGGGATGATGATCTTTATCGCCGAACAGTTGATGATGTTCTTTTAAAGTGCTTGGATGAGGACCAAGCAAGAGTTGCTATGGGAGAGGTACATGAAGGCATTTGTGGTACTCACCAGTCGGCTCCCAAGATGAAATGGTTATTACGACGTGCTGGGTTTTATTGGCCGACCATGATTAATGGTTGCTTCAGATATTATAAAGGGTGCGAAGCTTGTCAAAAATTTGGTGATATTCAATTGGCTCCCTCTGCTGTGTTGCATCCTATTATCAAGCCGTGGCCTTTCAGAGGATGGGGTTTAGAATTTATTGGGCAAATCCATGCGTCTTCTTCAAAGGGGCATCGGTTCGTATTGGTGGCAACTGATTATTTCACTAAGTGGTCTGAAGCAGTACCTCTCAAGAACATGACGCATACGGAGGTAATTAAATTCATAACCGAGCACATTATTCATAGATTCTTTATTCCTCAAACGTTAACTATAGATCAAGGTTCATCTTTTATGTCACACCAAGTCAGAGAGTTTGCCGAATCTTATAACATAAAGTTGCTCAATTCCTCCCCATATTATGCCCAAGCTAATGGACAAGCTGAGTCTAGCAATAAAATTTTAATCAAGCTCATCAAGAAGAAGATTGAGGATAATCCAAGAAGATGGCATGACTTGTTGTCTGAGGCATTATGGGCACATAGAATCTCAAGGCATGGTGCTACGAAAGTGACTCCATATGAGCTAGTATATGGTCAGGAGGTTGTTTTACCAGTGGAAGTAAATTTGAATGCTTTGAGAATAGCCAAACAAAATGATTTATCGGCAATAGACTTCTATAACCTGATGATGGACAACATTGATGAGGTTGCTGATAAATGTTTGGCTGCTTTGAATGCCATAGAGAGAGATAAGTTGGGGGTGACAAGGGCTTACAATAAGAAAGTCAAGTTGAAGAATTTTCAAGTTGGTGACCTCGTCTGGAAACTGATTCTACCGATTGGTTCAAGAGATAGAAAATTCGGGAAGTGGTCTCCAAGTTGGGAAGGTCCTTTTAGGATTACAAGAGTTGTTCCCGGAAATTCATATTTGGTGGAGTCAATACAAGGGGCATTTTTACCTCGAGCTCTCAATGGCAAATATTTGAAGAAGTACCACCCGAGTGTGTGGCAGGAAGCCTAAGTAGGCAATGGCCGATATACGATTATCGCCCTTAGCACAAACATGGCCGATACATAATTATCGCCCTGAGAAGAATAGGTGGCCAATGGAGTGTTGACATCGTCCTTAGAACAAACATGGTGCAAATTATTTTTTGGTATGCAAGCTTTGCCGAAAAACAGGGGGGCCTGTGTTGACACCTAATTTTGGCACAATGCAGAATGCAATGGAGATGGCCTCAAATGACAAAATATTCTAAATGATAAATTTCACATTGCCGAGTGTAACAACTTTGATGTTTGGACCATAATCATTCGGCATCATATCAAAGACCAAAACTACACTCAGATTGTCATAGGTGTTCTGAGTGCTTTTTGGTCAAGTACGGCTCCAGGACAATCTCGGATGAAGGAATGCTCTACATGAATTGTCTTCGTCTCGTCGAATCGGTCGATTTTGATATAAAAATCATCTCAATCCAAGTTCGTATGCAAAAGTTAGAGCTATCTGGATGCAGCCCTGTCAAGAGGCGAAATATGACGCGGAAGACCAGACATGTCTTGGCAAGTGTCTGATGTAATGCGTGAGTGTTTTGGCCCAGAAGATGGCCTCGAATCGGAAAACGTTCAACACGAAAGTTTTTCGTCTCGTCAAAACGGTTAACTTTGCTTTTGGACACATTTTCATCCGAGGTCGTTACTGCCTCAAAAACCTTGCCGGGGAAAGCTTGCCGCCGTGAACAGTAACCTTGCCGGGGAAAGCTTGCCGCCATGAACAGTAACCTTGCCGGGGGAGAGCTTGCCGCCGTGAACAGTAACCTGCCAGGGAAAGCTTGCCGCCGTGAACAGTAACCTTGCCGGGAAAGCTTGCTGCCGTGAACAGTAGAAACTGTCGAGGCCAATCCGATCAGATGCTGAAGATGGGCTCAAATACTTATCTAGATGGCTTCGGATGAAGAAGTGTTCAGCACAGGAGTTGTTCGTAACGTGGAAACGGTCAACTTTGCTTTCGGAGTCATCATCATCCGACATAGTATATGACCTGCATAGACGCTGCAAGAGTCGGACGGTCCAATCAGCTACATGAACGAGTCCGACTCGAAATTAGAGATGACCCCGTGGAGTATTCAAGATGGCCTTATTTGGAAAAGTGATCAACATACGGATTGTTGGCCTCGTCGAAGCACACATAATTGATATTTGAACCGTCTTCATCAGAAGTCATATGCAGATTCCACAGCCCACGCAAGGAGCAAGACAGAAGATTGGACCAGATTCGGGCTGAATCCGAGTGGGACCAGAACTAGGATTCTAGGACGTGAATTGATGTAATTTTCTTGTAAGGAAAGCCTAGATAAATCCTTTGCTTGTACGGGAAGTCCAGCCGCCTCTTATATATGTTGGGGGTGACGGCCGATTGAAACAACACACAATCGAAAAAAACAATATACTACTTTTTCATCTACGTTTTATCTCTCCACCGTTTTTCTATCTCGTTCTTCGCTGTTCTTCGTGTTTGAGAGTTGCGAATCCCGAGGCTCTAGGGGCGAGCGAATCGACCTAGGGCAGCCCGTAGCCGCCGCACTCCCTGACGGGGTCCCTCCCGGGGGTGTGGGGTTTTCGGGTCTGCAAAAGCGCCCGTCGACTGTCTTGCGTATCGCGCTGTCGGTCGGGTCTCCTTCGATGTGAGCTGCGGTGCATCACCCCCGGTGTTGAGGGTACACGTGAAATTTCTGACATCGACCAAGACGCTATGTCTTGGAGAGGATGGATTTTGAAGACCATGAAATTTCTGAAACAAAGAAAATTCACCTAAGGACTCATCACGATGTGGATTTTGAAGTAAATATGTATAATTCTGGGAGCATAACCCATTTTGGTTGCAAAAATTGGGAAGCATTTTGCAAGATGTATGGTTTTGATGAGGGTATGCTTGTCACCATGGATCTTGGTGATCCTGACATCGACCAAGACAACATGGACATTTGGGTCCTTGTAAATACGCCTCCAGTTCTACCGCTATGTGAGTTTCTCAAACATAGTTAATTATTAATAATATATATTGTTTATTTCAAAATAGTTGACAGCTTATTTTTATTGTTCAAAGAATGTGCGGAAGATGGTAGACAAAACCCACTACACCGATGGCTCTGAATTAACAACTTACAAGGAGAAAAATCATCTGGTCGGATTTTGTACTGACATTGAGAATTACAATATCTACAATTAAATTCTTCAACATTATGGTCAATACGTGCCACTAGTGCATGTGTTCAAGTACAGTAACTACCATGGAGATACCTTGGTAAGATTTTTTTACTATTACGACATCCGTGCATCTTTTGCATACTTCTAAAACTAGTACATCATTGCTAACTATGAAGTTATTACTATGTTTTTCAACAGATAATCCCAGAGAATTGTGTGCCTCATTTGATGTATCAGAAAGGTAGTCTTAATGTTTTGAACATACAGCCAGGACATCCTACGAATCTCAACTGTCCATACGAGATTTCTAAAAGAAGTGGAGACATGAAAATCAAAGGATGGAAAAAATGTATGGACAGTCGTATGGAGGTTCTTGGAAGCAATAGGAAGCGAAGCGCAAGAATTGGAGACAGCATGTGTTGGGGAACGTAGTAATTTCAAAATTTTCCTACGCACACGCAAGATCATGGTGATGCATAGGAACGAGAGGGGGGAGTCTGATTTAGGTAAACTCTTAGACCGACAGCGGAAGCATTATGACTACGCAGTTGATGTAGTCGTACGTCTTCACGGCCCGACCGATGAAGCACCGAAACTACGGCACCTCCGAGTTCTAGCACACGTTCAGCTCGATGACGATCCCCGGAGTCCGATCCAGCAAAGTGTCGGGGAAGAGTTCCGTCAGCACGACGGCGTGGTGACGATCTTGATGTTCTACTTCCGCAGGGCTTCGCCTAAGCACCACTACAATATTATCGAGGACTATGGTGGAAGGGGGCACCGCACACGGCTAAGAGAACGATATTAGAGATCAACTTCTGTGTCTAGGGGTGCCCCCTGCCCCCATATATAAAGGAGCCAATGGGGGGTGCGGCCGGCCCTAGGAGGAGGCGTGCAGGAGGAGTCCTACTCCTACCAGGAGTAGGAGCACTAGTAGAAAAAGGGTCAAACGTGAAGCACATTAGTGCCGGTTTGAATTAGAGCCGGCACTAATGTGTACATTAGTGCCGGTTCGTGGCGGCGATCAATAGTACCGGTTCGTGGAGAACCTTTAGTACCGGTTCATGCCACGAACCGGTACTAAAGAGGCTGCATCAGCCTGCGGTCAGGCTATGGCCCCACCATCACCATTTAGTGCCGGTTCTTACCACAAACCGGTACTAATGAGGTTATGGCAAGCTATTTTTAGTCCCACCTCGCCAAGAGAGAGGCAGTATGAGCGGTTTATAAGCCGTGAGTGCACAGACAATGACGAAGAGTTGCAATGCTCACCTACATGTTGATTAGCTTCAAGCCTTGTGGAATAGCATAGATTGCACTGAGCTATGCGCAGTGCAGTCTACACTATTCCGAATGGCTTGAAGCAAATTAACCAGCATTGCACCTCTTTTTTATTTTTAATAACTTATTTAAACTCCGGACTTCTTTTGTGTTCAGTATGCAGCATTTAAAGCGGCATCATCAATTTCCAACATGTTCTGACATCATTTGTTGTTTTTCGGTCATTTACCTAATTGTTTAGAGAGCTAAATGACCGTGAAATTGAAAATCACTACAAAATGAATCCTGAAAATGTTGAAACTTGGCATGGTATCATCAGATCACCCGCATAGCATGCGCGAAAGAGTAGAGAGGGTCATGGCAAAAACTGGACGCACTTCGTGTACAAATTGGACAAACTCTTTCCGAGTATCAGGGTTTCGGACTATACAAAAATAAATAATGCAGAAAATAGAAAAACTATACAAAAAAATTACTCAAAAATAAATAGAAGAAAATAAATAATGCAGAAAAGAAAAAACTATATAAAAACTACTCAAAAATAAATAAAAGAAAATAAGTAATGCAGAAAAGAAAAAACTATATAACAAATTTGTTGGCACACTGCCCTGTGGGTCTACCAGACCTAGGGTGTGCAAATGCAGCCCCAGGAGGGCCAGCAGACTCACAGGGCAGCGTGCCATAATTAATTAGGCCCAGAAGCCTGCTATATAGAGGAGTTCGAAGAGGTAGCCGCGGTTGGGTTTATAAACCAGTGCGGCTGCCCTTCGCCGGGCGAGGTGGGACTAAACTTTGGGGTGGCAGCGCAAGTCCTTTAGTACCGGTTGGTGGCTTCAACCGGTACTAAAGGCCCCCCCCTTTAGTACCGGTTGGTGGCTCCAACCGGTACTAAAAGCCTTCGTTTCCCGCCTCTTGGCCTGGCGAAAATAGGCCTTTAGTACCGGTTGGAGCCACCAACCGGTACTAAAGGCCCATTCGATATATATAGCTCTTACGAAAATTTCAGTTTCATCCCCACTTCGTCTCCAACCTCCGCCGCGCGCGCCGCTCGATCCCGTCGTCGCCGCCCGTCGTCCGTCGTCATCGTCGCTGTCCCCGCCGCCGCCCCTCGTCGTCGTCGTCTCGCGCTGCCGCCCCGAACGCCGCCGCGGCCGTACGTCTCTCTCTCGCTCCCGCACACACATACACACACATACATACACACACATACACACACACACACCGGCGCCCCCGCCCCGTACGCCGGCGCCCCCGCTCGTACGTACGGGGCGGCGGCGTACGGGGCCGCACACACACACACACATATACCACACACACACGCATACACACACACATACACATATACGTATATATACACAGACATGCATACACACACACATACACACACACACACATTTTTTTTACTTATTTTCTGTTTTTTAGAAAAGGTAATTAGATGATCGAATGTTAGATTAATGTCGAATGTTAGATGAATTAGCTAGCAGCTAGATAGAAAAATTGTCGAACTAGAGATTAGAACTAGTTGAATAATTAATATAACTAGTTTATTTTTAGTAAGAAAATTTAGGTATATGAGATTAGAACTAGTGGAATAATTAATATATACTGTTTATTTTTAGTAAGAAAATTTAGGTATATGAGATTAGAACTAGTTGAATAATTAATATAACTAGTTTATTTTAGTAAGAAAATTTAGGTATATGAGATTTGGTGATCTAATTAAAATATTATTTGTTAATGAGTTTTTCTGTTTATTTAATTTTTTATATATTTTGAGTTTATATAAATGTTAGATTAATGTCGAATGTTAGATGAATTAGATAGAAAAGTTAAATATATAGTAATGTCAATTGAATATATAGTTAGATATATTAATGTCAAATTGTCGGTGTACTAGAGTAGGGGTACCCTAGTATCCCGAACTTGTGCACGGGCAGTCGCAGCATCCCGCGGCAAGGCTTGCCGAGTGACCGCCAAGGTCCTCCGTGGTTCCTTTGGAGCCATTAAAGAACAAAGTGTCCAAGTCAAGAAGACAAGACCCCGGGAAGAGGAGCTTGCCGCGAAGGCCACTCAAGGCATTTCAAGGAACTTGCCGCGGCGCACCACGCGTTCCGGCAAGACCCGGTGAGCGACAGGCTCCCGGACGCGACAAGACAACGACCGCGGCAAGGCGCTTGCCGCGGCAAGCCCCCTCTCCGCGCCCGCGCTCCAGCACATCCACCAACGTGTCGCTCTGGGGTCCTTCCAGGCGTACGTGGCGGAAGGCTGTGCAGCTAGGGACGTGCGGTGGCAAGCGGCACTGACAAGATCGCCATCGTGGCGAACGGTGGCGTACCTGGCGGTCCCTTTTCACACTGTTTAGGCGACACAGACGGGCATTTAAGACCCTTGTCCCCTGCCGTCTGGGTTAGGTATGACACACTGTAACAGGTAGCTGTGCCTACCACCGCACCTTTCCATTTTTGCCCTTTACCTCCGTTGCCACCTGTCGGGAACCCCTTGAGCATATAAAAGGAGGCCCGTGTGCAACGTAGGGGGGGGGGGTTAGCTAGTTGGAATACTCACGCTCGGTCTTGCTAGCTGCTGAAGTGTACTGTAGCACTCCACGCTCCAGGGCTAGAAATCAATACAAACCACAAAGCAGGAGTAGGGTTTTACGCATCCGTGCGGCCCGAACCTGGGTAAATTGCTCGCGTGCTTCGCCTCGATTTGCTCTTTGCACGATCTCCGCCCCCGCCGAATCGAAAGGGACCCGGCCCCGCACGCCGGTCCCATAGGTGCCCGTGGATCAGCACCCCAGCATCTTTGGCGCGCCAGGTAGGGGGCGTCGAAGTTGTGTGAACCAGATCCGGCGTTCTTGCGAGCTAGATCTTCATCAACATGCCGCCGAAGAAGAAGGTTTCGGAGGCGGCTGCTCCGTCCGTGCCTTGGCCGCCACCGCTGGGACAAACGGCTGGTGGGACGAGCGTCGGCGGAAGAACGGGCACAGACGAGGGAGCTCATGGTGCTGCCAGGACCAAGGGCGAGGCTTCGTTGCCCATCGGCGGTGTCGCCGGCTCCCACGATGACCGGGCGCACTCCAAGACCTCGGCGTCCGTACATGCACCGCGCCTGTCTCAGGAGGCGCGGGACTGGCAGCGTCATGGTACTCATGGTACCATGCGTTTGCGAGACCAAGATCGGGCTGGTGGATCTCGGAGCGCTCAGGACCACCATGCACGCCAACATGCTGGCACGAGCGAGGCACGGTCGCCTGGATAGGATATTGCTCCTTCTAACGTGGTTAGGAGTCCGAGCATATCCCGCTCCTCGCACCGTTCGCCACCACCGCCCGCCACTGCAGCCGAAGCTTTGGCGCGAGCTCAGCTGCTCCTAGACTACCCTCCAACGGCGGACAAGATCGACGATTGGAGGGCAACCATCCAGAGTCTCATCGGCTTCGCCAACGGCGACACTTCGCGGCAACCAAGCACGTCGCAGCCGCGGCAAGCCAGCCAGGCACGAGCCGGAGACGACAAGACTGGTGGGGGTGCAACTACTGTGCACTCTCCACCCCGAAGACCAAGATCGCCGACTCGTCGGGTCCACCTCGACAGCGACTCCACCGCCTCGTCAGATCCGCGAGCTCGTCGCGATCAGCGCCAAGTTCTTCAAGAACGACAACAAGAAGACGCTCGTACTCGCATCAAGCGCCAGAGAGAAGCGCGGCGTCAATCAGACCAGCGCGCTGGGCCCTCTGTTGACATGCATGCGCTAGGGGAACCAGGCGACTTGCCGTACGCGGTAGGCTGCCCTGCGTTCACTCGTGAGCTGCGGCAAGTCCAGTGGCCCAGTACGAAGAATTTCGAACCAGATGTACCAGAGAAGTACGACGGCAAGTCGCATCCGTCGGAGTTCCTCAGCATCTACACCATCGCGGTGCAGGCTGCTGGGGGCGGGACGATAAGATCCTTGCCAACTACTTCCCGTTGGTGCTCAAGCCCAACGTCAGGTCCTGGCTCATGCACTTGCCGGACAACTCCATATCCTCCTGGGCTGATCTATGCCATCAGTTTGTCGGCGCCTTCACAGGCGGCCACAAACCTCATGGCCAAGAGAGTGATCTTCATCTGCTCGTCCAGAAGGAAGGAGAGCCCCTGCGCAAGTATATTCAGAGGTTCAGCCGTGTACAGTACAACATCCCAGACGTCCACCCCGTCGCGGTCATCAGCGCGTTTCATCAGAACGTGCGTAATCGCAGGTTGCGGGAGGAGATGGCGATGTGCAGGATCAGAGACGTCAGTGAGCTATATGCCCTAGCCGAGGAAGGGAGGAGACTCCCCGGAGAGAAGACAGGAGCAGAAGGATCTGACAGTGAGGATATTGCCCCGGCAAAGAAAAACCGGCGGCGGAACAGGAAGAAGAAAGGCAAAGAGGTGCTAGTCGTTGAGCATCCCGGCAACGAAGGTGGCGCCAAGAAGGCCAAAGTTGGTAGCTCCGGCAAGGAGATTGCCGCGTGCGCCAACTGCCAGGCTGTGGCAGCCGCCGACAAGCAGGACGGCTCCGACAAGCAATACTGCAAGATTCACCGTACCAAGGGCCATGACCTCCAGAGCTGCAAAAAGGTCGAGCAGCTTGTCCAGCAGCAAAAGGCTGAGTACGAGCGGCGAGACAAGGAGAGGGCCCAAGGTGGCGCTGCAGAATCTGGCAAGAAGTGCGCCGGCCGAGGAGGACGTCACGGTAAGGGCAAGCAGCGGCAAGGAGACAGACCTCCCCGCGGCCGCGACAACGATGAAGACGACGACGACGACGAAGACATGGATGATGTTGAGACCAGTGAGCAGGAGTTTCAGAAAGCCACAGAGGTCTTGTGCGTTGACGGTGGTGCTTCTCTGCATACCTCACACCGCCGACTCAAACAGTGGGTGCGGGAAGTTAATGCAGCAGAACCACCTATCGAATCACGCAAGCTTCTGAAGTGGTCCAGCACGCCTATCATCTTCGACATTGAGGATCACCCTGATTGCACAACTGCGGTCGGGTGTCTGCCGATGTTGGTATCACCAACTATCCGCAACCTCAAAGTCACCAAGATGCTAGTTGACGGCGGGGCCGGCTTAAACCTGATCTCCTCCGCTGTACTCCAAAAACTCCAAATCCCTGACAGCGAGCTCGAAGAGACCGGCACATTCCATGGAATCAATCCGGGAAGGAGCAAGCCGAAGGGGAAGGTCACGCTGCCGGTAACATTTGGCAGCGAGCTAAACTTCAGGATTGAGAAGGTCACATTCGACGTTGCCGATATTCCATTGCCTTACAATGGGATACTTGGCCGTCCCGCACTCGCCAAGTTTATGGCAGCCTCTCACTACGCATATAACATGCTGAAGATGCCAGGCCCGATAAGCGTCATTTCTGTCCCTGGCGACAAGAAGGATGCTTTTATCTGTGCCGACAAGATCTACCGGGAAGCAGCAGCCACGGCAGATCGCAATCCACTTGCCGCTGAAGCTCCCGGGGGGAAGAAGACCAAGTCCGGCAAGAGTTCTGATGCCCACTCCGGCAAGCGCACCTCTTCGGAGTGCTGCGCTGCCGTCGAGGACGCACCATCGAGCTCCACCGGCAAGTGCAAGAAGACGATGGAAGCTCCGCCAGAGACGAAGAAGGTATCCGCCAAGGAGGACGGCACTGGTGGTACCTTCACCATCAGTGCCACGCTCGACCCTAAATAGGAAAGCGCGCTCGTTACTTTCCTGCGGGCGAATGTCGACGTGTTTGCATGGCAGCCGTCTGACATCCCCGGTGTTCCCAGGAAAGTGATTGAGCACCACCTTGCCGTTTGCCCCCATGCGCGGCCCGTCAAGCAGAAAGTCAGGAAGTAGGCAGTGGAGCGCCAAGAATTCATTCCAGAAGAGATCAAGAAACTGGAAGCAGCAGGCCTTGTCAGAGGAGTGCTCCATCCCTCGTGGTTGGCCAATCCTGTAGTCGTGCGCAAGGCAAACGGGCAATGGAGACTTTGTATCGATTTTACCGATGTTAACAAAGCTTGTCCCAAAGACCCATTTCCTTTGCCGCGCATTGACCAGATTGTTGACTCCACAGCCGGATGTGATATGCTTTCATTTCTTGACGCATATTCAGGATATCATCAGATCTTCATGGCAGAAGAGGATGAGGAGAAGACCGCATTTATTACTCCATGTGGCACATACTGTTTCGTACGAATGCCTTTCGGATTAAAAAATGCTGGCTCAACATTTGCAAGAGTAGTCCATGTCGCCCTTGAGCCGCAAATACACAGAAATGTGGAAGCCTACATGGATGATATAGTGGTCAAGAGCAAGGACAGGGCAACTCTGATTCAAGATTTGGACAAAACCTTTGCAAATCTGCGCAAGATCAGCCTCAAGCTCAACCCAGAGAAGTGTGTGTTTGGAGTTCCCTCCGGCAAGCTTATCGGGTTGTTCGTGTCTCAGTGGGGAATTGAAGCCAATCCCGACAAGATCAAGGCCATTGAGCAGATTGAAGCACCAAAGCGCGTCAAGGATGTACAGAAACTTGCCGGTTGCGTGGCTGCTCTCAGCAGGTTTATCTCTCGGTCTGCTGAGCGCGCCCTGCCGTTTTTCAAATTATTGAAAAAGGCAGGTCCAATGAAATGGACTCCGGAAGCGGAGGCTGCGCTGCAAGACCTGAAGAGATACCTGTCCTCCCCTCCAATACTTGTCGCACCTAAGCCACAAGAGAAGTTGCTGCTGTACATAGCGGCAACCAATCAAGTGGTTAGTGCTGCGTTAGTAGCAGAGAGGGAGGCAGATGATGAGCCAGCAACCGCGGCAAGCGCATCCAGCGACAAGCAGGGAGCTTCCCTGACAAGCTCTGGTCCCGACAAAGATGGATCTGCGCAGATACACGATGAGATACACAAAAAGATGGTGCAGCGCCCAGTTTACTTTGTCAGTTCCCTTCTGCAGGGGGCTAGGTCAAGGTACTCTGGTGTGCAGAAACTGCTTTTCGTCCTTCTCATGGCCTCGAGAAAGCTGCGCCATTACTTCCAAGCACATGAGATCACAGTTGTCACTCGCTTTCCGCTGAAGAGGATACTGCAGAATCCAGAAGCGACAGGCAGGATTGTTGAGTGGGCACTGGAACTGTCAAGCTTTGGCCTCAAGTTTGAAAGCACTCCAACTATCCAGAGCAGAGCATTGGCAGAATTTCATAGCAGAATGGACGCCAACACCAGATGAAGAAATTCCAGAAACAAGCATCCCCGACAAGGAAGTAAGCAAAGAGTGGTTGATGTACTTTGATGGTGCCTTTTCGCTGCAAGGCGCCGACGCTGGCGTGCTGCTTGTCGCACCCACCGGTGAGCACCTCAAGTACGTAGTCCAGATGCACTTCCCCAAGGAGCAAGCAACGAACAATACTGCAGAATATGAGGGCTTGCTTGCCGGTCTCCGGATCGCGGCAGACCTTGGGATCAAGAAGCTCATTGTCAGGGGTGACTCACAGCTTGTCGTCCGCCAAGTAAACAAAAATTATCAGAGTCCGTTGATGGAAGCTTACGTTGACGAAGTGAGAAAGCTAGAAGAACGCTTTGACGGCCTACAAATGGAGCATGTTCCAAGAGCTCACAACGCCATTGCTGATGGCGTGTCAAAATGCGCCGCACTTAAGCTACCTGTGGAACCAGGAATCTTTGTGCTCAAGCTGACTCAACCGTCTGTAACACCATCAACTGGACAGAACAAGAAAAGGAAGTTGATTTCTGGTGACTATTTGCCGGCAGAGCTTCCTGAAGCCGCCGCCAAGAAGGTCCCTAAGATCAACACCGAAGCCGCTGAGGAGCAGTCTGCTCCGGCAAGCCCTAGGGTTTATTCCGTCGAAGCAGAAGCTCCCGATAAGTTTTGCTCCGGCAAGCTTGTCGGGGAACGTCAAGCTCCGGCAGAGACGCGACTTCTCGCCGTAGAAGCAGATGTTCCCGCAGCAGCTGGGACCAACACCAAGAGCGCTGAGGAGCAAGATGCTCCGGCAAGCCCTAGGGTTTGTTCCGTTGAAGCAGAAGCTCCCGGCAAGTTTTGCTCCGGCAAGCTTGTCGGGGAACGTCAAGCTCCGGGCGAGCCGCAGGTTCTTGCCGTAGAAGCGGATGTTCCCGCAGCAGCAGAGTAGCCTTTAGTCCTTGTTGTCGAGCCACAAGCTCCAACATGGGCGCAGCAGATTGTCCGTTTCCTTCAGACAGGAGAACTTCCCGAAGAGCAAGAAGAAGCGGAAAGGGTAGCCCGGCAGTCAAGTATGTACCAGTTTGTCGACAAGACACTGTACAGAAGAAGACTCAACGGTGTTAAATTGAAGTGTATTCACCGGGAATACGGACAAAAGCTGTTGGCAGAGATACACGGAGGCATATGTGGTCACCACATTGGCGCAAGAGCACTTGTCGGCAAAGCATTCCGGCAAGGTTTCTTCTGGCCAACAGCCCTCCAGGATGCAACTGCACAAGTAACCAAGTGTGAAGCTTGCCAGTTCTATTCCAAGCAGATACACCAGCCAGCTCAAGCTCTCCAGACGATCCCTTTATCCTGGCCATTTTCGGTCTGGGGGCTCGACATCCTCGGCCCCTTTCCCCGAGCTGTCGGGGGCTTTGAGTACTTGTACGTTGCAACCGACAAGTTCACAAAGTGGCCGGAAGTGGAACCAGTGAGGAAGGTGACCGCACAGTCAGCCGTCAAGTTCTTCAGGTCGATTGTTTGCCGCTTCAGGATCCCTAACAGGATAATCACCGACAACGGTACACAATTCACGAGCCGCACTTTCATGCAGTACGTCCAAGATCTTGGCGCCAAGGTCTGTTTCACTTTTGTTGCTCACCTGAGAAGGAACGGTCAAGCGGAGAGGGCAAATGCTGAAGTGTTGCGCGGGCTCAAGACCAGAACTTTCGACAGGCTGCACAAGTGCGGAAGAAACTGGATCAAGGAGCTGCCGGTGGTTCTTTGGTCGATCAGGACGACGCCAAATCGAGCCACTGGCCAGACACCTTTCGCTCTAGTCTATGGAGCAGAGGCAGTTATCCCCACGGAACTCGTATACGGGTCACCTTGAGTGCTCGCTTATGATGAGCTCGAGCAAGAGCAGCTGCGACAAGATGACGCGCTGCTCCTTGAGGAAGACCGTCTTCAGGCTGTTGTGCGAGCTGCTCGCTACCAGCAAGCTTTGCGCCGCTACCATAGCCGCAAAGTTAATGCCAGAAGTCTCGAGGAAGGCGACCTTGTTCTTCGGCGCGTTCAGTCCACCAAGAATTCCAACAAGTTGACGCCGAAGTGGGAAGGCCCTTACCGGGTGAAACGAGTCACTAGGCCTGGCGCTGTCCACCTTGAGACCGAAGATGGGATTCCGGTGAGCTACTCCTGGAACATTGAGCATCTTCGTAAGTTTTACCCGTAAGGCGCGTTGCCGGAACCCGTTCCGGCAACCACCTTTTGTACAAGTCTTGCCGCTGTTGCATGTAATCCTTTGTACAAAGCCGGGCGCAGACCCCGTGCATAAATAAAACTCACGTGCTCCGCGCATTTTGTCGGTTTTATGCTTTCTATTTTTTGGCATATATGATCTGACACTTTGTGCAGCACCTACTCCACGGTAAGCACTAACGAGCCGTAAAGCTCCATATCTGTATTGCCTCTCCTTTCTTTTCAAAAGAAGATTCCCCTTGCCCACAAGTTTGCCGGGGGGGAGAGGAGAGGAGAAGATGATGGTATGGACCAGGCGTCGTTCAAGAGAGTTTCGCCTTGCCGAGGAGCAAACAACAGAAAAGCTAAGTTGCCAAAGTTTGAGCAATCAAATTTTTTAATTTTTAAGTTATTTCCCTCGAACGACCGCACTTTGTATGGAAAACCTATGCGCGGAGGAACCTACTCGTAGCTAGTTGCGCCCTTACTTTGTTTCGAGTCCGCTCAATAAATTAAGTGAGCTGCTAGCGCCCTTACTTTGTTTCGAGTCCGCTCAACAATTTAAGTGAGCTGCTGGCGCCCTTACTTTGTTTCGAGCCCACTCGACAACATTAAGTGAGCTACAACTAGTCGCGACAAGGTTTCTTGCCGGTAGCGGCACTGCCAGCAGGCTGCTGATGTTCCGCACTCAGCGCTCGCGGCTAAAGTGCCTGCACCGGCAAGTTCCCTGAAAGCGTAGGGTAAAAGCGTACAAAGCAAAGAGTCAAGTAGAGGGAATGACATTGCAAATAATACCCAGAATAAAGTTATATTACAAAAATAGCTTGTCGCAACTGTGATAAATTGTTTTCATGACGAGGTAAACAGCGACAAGGGAAGAAGAGATGGGCGGCCTAATCTACGCGATCGCCTTCAACCCTCTTGATCCCGCTCACCTTGTCCACAATGGGTGCGACAAGGGCTTTGAGCTCCTCCAGATCAGCTTCTGGCGGCAAGGTCCTGAGGATGTTGGTGAGGCGGAGGCCAGGATTGCGGAAGGCCACCTTCATCAACACTTTCTCGAGGGCCCCTGCGCGACTCGTCATCCAGTTGCTTGGGGATCCTCTCTCGGAGTCGCTGAAGGGCCGTCGCCACACCCTTGAAGAACAGGATGAGCTTGGCGCTGGGTTGGAGGTTGTCGTCAGTGGAATACCCGAGATCCTCCATCCCCAATTTTGCCAGCTCCTTGTCGATGTCTGTGGCGGCGTTCACAAGGCTCTCCGTCCAGTGCGTCATGGTCTCCTTGAAGGCGTTCTGGGCGGTGGCAGCGCTCTCCAGCAGCGCCTTGTCGACCTTGATTTCCTCCTTCAAGGCCGCCTCCCGCTTCTTGGCGCTGTCCAGAGTCTTGGTCAAAGTGGTTAGCTTCAACTTAAGATCCACGTTGGAGACCTTGGCGGCGCTGAGCTCCTTGCCCTTCTCGGAGAGATCGGCCTCCAGCCATGCCACCTTCGTCTTCAACTCCTCCTTGGCGGCCTCAGCGGCGGCGGCGGCGTCCTCCGCTTGCTTGAGGGCTCCGCCAAGCTTCTCCTCGCGCGAGGCAAGCTCCTCCTCGTGGGCGTCGAGATTGACCTTCCGCTGCGCCAGCTCACCCTCCTCCGCGGCTAGCTTCACAACGGCAAGTCGCTGGCGCTCTTCGGCTTCGGCCTTCTCGAGGAGAAAGGCCTTCTGCGCTTCAACGAGCCGCTCACGCTCCTCCGCCAGGGATCGGAGGGCTTCCCGGTGGAAACCCCCGAGCTCTTCTGCGCGCTTCTCAATGTCTGCCCCCGCCTTCGCGACCAGTGCCTCACGGGACTCCAGCTTGGCCTGTCGCGTGCGGTAGAGCGACATCAACCTCCGCAGCAGCCGCTCTTCTTCGGGCTCGTTGCTGCTGCTGCTGCTTGGCGCGTCGACCAGCATCAACCCCGCGGAGGCAAGCACTTCTCCGTCAAAGATCTCCCCCTCGACCGGCGCTCTGGAGCTTGATGCCCGTGGAAGATTGATGAAGACGTCGTCGCCGGCCTTCAGGTAGACGCCTGGCTGGGGCTCTCCGGAGCCTGGTGCTGCGGCAGCGGCGGACGGATCGGCGGTCGGTGTAGCGCCTGGCGCTCCTGCGGTCTCAGGGCCGTCAGTGCGATCGCCGGACCCCTCGCCAGTTGCCGCGGCGTTTGCCTTGGCGGCCTCTGCGCCGGCGGCGTTGCCACCACCGGTTGCCTCGTCAGCAGTGACCTCGGTTTCCATCTGCTCCGCAGCGGGTGGATCTGACAACTGGAAAAGGGGGAAGAGTCAAGCAAAATCCAGCCAAAACTCAAGAAGATCAAGAGAAGAACCCAAGGGAAGTTTTGAAGCAAGAGGAGTACCTGCACTAGGTTCTGCAGTCGTGGTCTCCGCCGTCGGGGGGCCACTGGCGTTGTCCCTCGCCGGAGAACCCTCCCTTGCCGGAGACTTCTCCCTTGCCGGAGATCCCTCCCTTGCCGGAGACTTCTCCCTTACCGGGAAGCCCTCCCTTGCCGGAGAATTCTCCCTTGTCGGGGGATTTTCCCTTGGCTCCTGGTGAGGCTGCTTGGTTCCTACACAAGTCAACAAGCAGATATCAGCAAAGACAAGTACCCGAACGCGCCTCGCAGCCGAAAGTGAACCGTACACTTACGCTGGGGGCTTCCCTGGAGGAAAGTCGCCAGGTCCGGCAAGCTTGTCTCGGGCGCGCCACCTGCTGTCGCAGTGGGCTCGTCCTCGACGACGATCACCGGGGCCTTGGCTCTCTTTGCTGCTCTCTGAGCCAGAGTCCTGAGAAGGAACAAATTCAAAGCAAAGCAAATGAGATACAAGACAAACAGCAAGATTTGAAGAATTATAAGTACGACAAGAGAAGCTTACTCTTCGAACGGCACGCGGTGGATACGGAGTAAGATACGGCGTAACCTAGGCCGCGTGTGCCCGTGCCCTGTTTTGGGCCTGGCCCAATAGCGCTCGGCACCGTGTATGGCCCAGGCCCGGGGGCTCCTGTCGGTGTACTAGAGTAGGGGTACCCTAGTATCCCGAACTTGTGCACGGGCAGTCGCAGCATCCCGCGGCAAGGCTTGCCGGGTGACCGCCAAGGTCCTCCGTGGTTCCTTTGGAGCCATTAAAGAAAAAAGTGTCCAAGTCAAGAAGACAAGACCCCGGCAAGAGGAGCTTGCCGGGAAGGCCACTCAAGGCATTTCAAGGAACTTGCCGCGGCACACCACGCATTCCAGCAAGACCCGGTGAGCGACAAGCTCCCGGACGCGACAAGACAACGACCGCGGAAAGGTGCTTGCCGCGGCAAGCCACCTCTCTGCGCCCGCGCTCCAGCACATCCACCAAAATGTCGCTCTGGGGTCCTTCCAGGCGTACGTGGCGGAAGGCTGTGCAGCTAGGGACGTGCGGTGGCAAGCGGCGCTGACAAGATCGCCATCGTGGCGAACGGTGGCGTACCTGACGGTCCCTTTTCGCACTATTTAGGCGACACAGACGGGCATTTAAGACCCTTGTCCCCTGCCGTCAGGGTTAGGTATGACACACTGTAACAGGTAGCTGTGCCTACCACCGCACCTTTCCATTTTTGCCCTTTACCTCCGTTGCCACCTGTCGGGAACCCCTTGAGCATATAAAAGGAGGCCCGTGTGCAACGTAGGGGGGGTTAGCTAGTTGGAATACTCACGCTCGTTCTTGCTAGCTGCTGAAGTGTACTGTAGCACTCCACGCTCCCGGGCCAGAAATCAATACAAACCACAAAGCAGGAGTAGGGTTTTACGCATCCGTGCGGCCCGAACCTGGGTAAATCGCTCGCGTGCTTCGCCTCGATTTGCTCTTTGCACGATCTCCGCCCCCGCCGAATCGAAAGGGACCTGGCCCCGCCCGCCGGTCCCATAGGTGCCCGTGGATCAGCACCCCGGCACAAATGTTAGATGAATGTATATTTGGCTAGATATAGGTGTTTAATGTTTCACCTATATGAACATAGGAAATGTCATCTGACAACGAGAAATATTTTATTTTGTGCGAACACTGTGAAGACCACCGCGGCCTGTGCGACCAAAATTTCCTTGTTGATGGTAGGCGCTTCAGCATCAAGCTGGATAAGACATTCGAAGTTGATACAGTAAGTCACTTTGTCAATTATTATTTGAATGCAAAACTTATGCTTCATTTGCTTCAACTTATAATTTTAAATTTTCACTATTCTACTAGCGCATCCCCTGCCATGCAAGAATTTTTGTCTTGGATAAGATAGGTTTTAGTGCTATAGATGATATGGAGGTAAAGAGAGTTTACTTGAAGACGGAGCATGGGTATACTTTCAACGTCAAATTATATAATGGAGACACATACACCCATTTTGAATGCAAAACTTGGCAAGCACTATGCAAGGCTTATGCATTTGAGCCTGATATGGTTATCACCTTTGATATTCGTCCGGAAGATGATATTGAAGGTAATATAGACATCTGGGTCGATGTGCAAACGCCTCCAGTTCTACCATTTGGTGAGTTTTTCTCAACCATGCATGCATATGTTTATGTCTTTCATACAGTTTATTCAAAAATAGTTGACAACTAATTTGTATTGTCAGCTTATTTCGGTGATCGTATTGAACTACGGTCACATCTATAATCAAAAGATGGTAAGATTTTAAATATTTGTCCTTAATTAGTGCATCTTTTGCATACATTATTTTTGAAGCTAAACTTTCATTGCTTAGTATATTAATTACTATACGATGTTGTTCAACAGGGACTTCCGATGACAGTTGTGCCTCAGTGGATCGAGACAAAAGGTCGCATGTCAATGGTTAGCTTACGACCAAGATTTCCTACATTTCACATGAGTGCATTCAGGATTTCTGAAAGCGAAGAATGCTTAATAGTGAAAGATTGGAGCAAAATTGTTAACGATTGCAGAGAAGTACTAGGGGGCAGTAAGGTGAAGCACAACCCAAGATTAGGATACAGATTCATCTGCATGCTCCAGTATGATGAATCAGGAGAGCTATACATGTTCTATGCTATTCTACCTAAGAGGGAGCAACAGGATCAGTAGCTACTAGTTCATGCTCTTAATTAGTACTTGTCTCATGTCCGTGTCCCGAACTTCGATCTTGGTGACGATTATGTTGAACTTGATGATATCTTTGCTTCTGTTACAAAGTGAATGTTTCCTCTTTAAGCTAGCCAGCGTTGATGATGATTAGATAGCTAGCGCGGTAATGACTATGATGATTAAATAGTGGTAATTAGACAACTACGATGATTTTTAGCTAGCTAGAGTTTATTTATTTATTAATATGCGATGATGATGATGATGATGATGATGACGACTACAACTCATTATAATGTAAAACAATCCTAAATTAAATTGATAACACAAATTTAATTGAAAAATACAAAATAAAACAAAAACCCACAACCATTTAGTACCGGTTGGTGTTACCAACCGGTACTAAAGGGCTCCCGGCCCCCGGAGCTGGCTCGTGCCACGTGGTTCCCCTTTAGCACCGGTTCGTGCTGAACCGGTACTAAAGGGGGGGGGGGCTTTAGTGCCGAAACGTTAGTGCCGGTTCCATAACCGGCACTAAAGGCCCTTACAAACTGGTACTAATGGCCCGTTTTCTACTAGTTCCCCTCCCTTTCCCTAGTTGGATTAGGACTTGGGGGGGAAGGAGGAGAGGGAAGAAAGGAAAGGGGGGGCGCCGCTCCCCTCCTTCTCCAATTCGGACTTGGGGGGGAGGGGTGCACGGCAGCCCCTAGGCCTCCTCTCCTCTTCCTCCACTAGGCCCATTAAGGCCCATTAGGTTACCGGGGGGTTCCGTAACCTCCCGGTACTCCGGTAAAATGCCGATTTCACCCGGAACACTTCCGATGTCCAAACATAGGCTTCCAATATATCAATCTTTATGTCTCGACCATTTAGAGACTCCTCATCATGTCCGTGATCACATCTGGGACTCCGAACTAACTTCGGTACATCAAAACTCATCAACTCATAATATAACTATCATCGAAACCTTAAGCGTGCGGACCCTACGGGTTCGAGAACAATGTAGACATGACCGAGACACGTCTCCGGTCAATAACCAATAGTGGAACCTGGATGCTCATATTGGCTCCCACATATTCTATGAAGATCTTTATCGGTCAGACCGCATAACAACATACGTTGTTCCCTTTGTCATCGGTATGTTACTTTCCCGAGTCGATCGTCGGTATCTGAATACCTAGTTCAATCTCGTTACCGACAAGTCTCTTTACTCGTTTCGTAATACATCATCTAGCAACTAACTCATTAGTTGCAATGCTTGCAAGGATTATGTGATGTGCATTACCGAGAGGGCCCAGATCCTAACCTCTCCGACAATCGGAGTGACAAATCCTAATATCGAAATACGACAACCCAACATTTACCTTTGGAGACACCTGTAGATCTCCTTTATAATCACCCAGTTACGTTGTGACGTTTGGTAGCACACAAAGTGTTCCTCCGGCAAATGGGAGTTGCATAATCTCATAGTCATAGGAACATGTATAAGTCATGAAGAAAACAATAGCAACATACTAAATGATCGGGTGCTAAGCTAATGGAATGGGTCATGTCAATCACATCATTCTCCTAATAATGTGATCCCGTTAATCAAATGACAACACATGTCTATGGTTAGGAAACATAACCATCTTTGATTAACGAGCTAGTTAAGTAGAGGCATACTAGTGACGTTTAGTTTGTCTATGTATTCACACAAGTATTATGTTTCCGGATAATACAATTCTAGCATGGATAATAAACATTTATCATGATATAAGGAAATAAAATAATAACATTATTATTGCCTCTAGGGCATATTTCCTTCAGTCTCCCACTTGCACTAGAGTCAATAATCTAGATTACACAGTAATGATTCTAACACCCATGGAGCTTTGTTGCTGATCATGTTTTGCTCTTGGAAGAGGCTTAGTCAACGGGTCTGCAACATTCAGATCCGTATGTATCTTGCAAATCTCTATGTCTCCCACCTAGACTAGATCCCGGATGGAATTGAAGCATCTCTTGATGTGCCTGGTTCTCTTGTGAAATCTGGATTCCTTTGCCAAGGCAATTGCACCAGTATTGTCACAAAAGATTTTCATTGGACCCGATGCACTAGGTATGCCACCTAGATCGGATATGAACTCCTTCATCCAGACTCGTTCGTTTGTTGCTTCCGAAGCAGCTATGTACTCCGCTTCACATGTAGATCCCGCCACAATGCTTTGTTTAGAACTGCACCAACTGACAGCTCCACCGTTTAATATAAACACGTATCCAGTTTAATATAAACACGTATCAGTGTCAAAGCTTGCATCAACGTAACCATTTATGATGAGCTCTTTGTCACCTCCATATATGAGAAACATATCCTTAGTCCTTTTCAGGTATTTCAGGATGTTCTTGACCGCTGTCCAGTGATCCACTCTTGGATTACTTTGGTACCTCCCTGCTAGACTTATAGCAAGACACACATCAGGTCTGGTATACAGCATTGCATACATGATAGAGCCTATGGCTGAAGCATAGGGAACATCTTTCATTTTCTGTCTATCTTATGCATTGGTCGGGCATTGAGTCTTACTCAATTTCACACCTTGTAACACAGGCAAGAATCCTTTCTTTGCTTGATCCATTTTTAACTTCTTCAAAACTTTGTCAAGGTATGTGCTTTGTGAAAGTCCAATTAAGCGTCTTGATCTATCTCTATAGATATTAATGCCCAATATGTAAGCAGCTTCAACAAGGTCTTTCATTGAAAAACTCTTATTCAAGTATCCCTTTATGCTATCCAGAAATTCTATATCATTTCCGATTAGTAATATGTCATCTACATATAATATCAGAAATGCTACAGAGCTCGATCCCACTTACTTTCTTGTAAATACAAGCTTCTCCAAAAGTCTGTACAAAACCAAATGCTTTGATCACACTATCAAAGCATTTATTCCAACTCCGAGAGGCTTACACCAGTCCATAAATGGATCGCTGGAGCTTGCACACTTTTTTAGCTCCCTTTGGATCGATAAAACCATCAGGCTGCATCATATACAACTCTTCTTCTAGAAATCCATTCAGGAATGCAGTTTTGACATCCATCTGCCAAATTTCATAATCATAAAATGCGGCAATTGCTAACATGATTCGGACAGACTTAAGCATCGCTACGGGTGAGAAGGTCTCATCGTAGTCAATCCCTTGAACTTGTCGAAAACCTTTTGCGACAAGTCGAGCTTTGTAGACATTAACATTACCGTCAGCGTCAGTCTTCTTCTTGAAGATCCATTTATTCTCAATTGCTTGCCGATCTTTCGGCAAGTCAACCAAAGTCCACACTTTGTTTTCATACATGGATCCCATCTCAGATTTCATGGCTTCAAGCTATTTTGTGGAATCTGGGCTCACCATCGTTTCTCCATAGTTTGTAGGTTCATCATGATCTAGTAGCATGACTTCCAGAACAGCATTACCATACCACTCTGGTGCGGATCTTACTCTGGTTGATCTACGAGGTTCAGTAGTATCTTGTTCTGAAGTTTCATGATCATCATCATTAGCATCCTCACCAATTGGTGTAGGTGTCACAGAAACTGGTTTCTGTGATGTACCACTTTCCAATAAGGGAGTAGGTACAGTTACCTCATCAAGTTCTACTTTCCTCCCACTCACTTCTTTCGAGAGAAACTCCTTCTCTAGAAAGTTTCCGAATTTAGCAACAAAAGTCTTGCCTTGGGATTTGTGATAGAAGGTGTATCCAATAGTTTCCTTTGGATATCCTATGAAGACACATTTCTCCGATTTGGGTTTGAGCTTATCAGGTTGAAGCTTTTTCACATAAGCATCACAGCCCCAAACTTTCAGAAATGACAACTTTGGTTTCTTGCCAAACCACAGCTCATAAGGCGTCTTCTCAATGGATTTTGATGGTGCCCTATTTAACGTGAATGCGGCCGTCTCTAAAGCATAACCCCAGAATGATAGAGGTAAATCAGTAAGAGACATCATAGATCATACCATATCTAGTAAAGTACGATTACGACGTTCGGACACACCATTACGCTGTGGTGTTCCGGGTGGCGTGAGTTGCGAAACTATTCCGCATTGTTTCAAATGTACACCAAACTCGTAACTCAAATATTCTCCTCCACGATCAGATTGTAGGAATTTTATTTTCTTGTTACGATGATTTTCAACTTCACTCTAAAATTCTTTGAACTTTTCAAATGTTTCAGACTTATGTTTCATTAAGTAGATATACCCATATCTGCTTAAGTCATCTGTGAAGGTGAGAAAATAACGATATTCGCCACGAGCCTCAACATTCATCGGACAAACATCTACATGTATCTACATGTATGATTTCCAACAAATCTGTTGCTCTCTCCATAGTACCGGAGAACGATGTTTTTGTCATCTTACCCATAAGGCATGGTTCGCAAGTACCAAGTGATTCATAATCAAGTGGTTCTAAAAGTCCATAAGTATGGGGTTTCTTCATGCGCTTTACAACGATATGACCTAAGCGGCAATGCCACAAATAAGTTGCACTATCATTATCAACTCTGCATCTTTTGGCTTCAACATTATGAATGTGTGTGTCACTACTATCGAGATTTAATAAGAATAGACCATTCTTCATGGGTGCATGACCATAAAAGATTTTACTCATATAAATAGAACAACCATTATTCTCCGATTTAAATGAATAACCATCTCGCATCAAACAAGATCCAGATATAATGTTCATGCTCAACGCTGGCACCAAATAACAATTATTTAGGTCTAATACTAATCCCGAAGGTAGATGTAGAGGTAGCGTGCCGACCGCGATCACATCGACTTTGGAACCATTTCCCATGCGCATCGTCACCACGTCCTTAGCCAATCTTCGCTCAATCCGTAGTCCCTGTTTCGAGTTAACCAGTATCAAATACCCAGGTGCTACTGCTACCATTAGTAGGGTACACATCAATAACATGTATATCGTATATACCTTTGTTCACCTTGCCATCCTTCTTATCCGCCAAATACTTGGGGCAGTTCCGCTTCCAGTGACCTCTCTGCTTGCAGTAGAATCACTCAGTTTCAGGCTTAGGTCCAGATTTGGGTTTCTTCTCTTGAGCAGCAACTTGCTTGCTGTTCTTTTTGAAGTTCCCCTTCTTCTTCCCTTTGCCCTTTTTCTTGAAACTAGTGGTCTTGTTGACCATCAACACTTGATGCTCCTTCTTGATTTCTACCTCCGCAGCTTTTAGCATTGCGAAGTGCTCGGGAATAGTCTTATTCATCCCTTGCATATTATAGTTCATCACGAAGCTCTTGTATCTAGGTGGGAGTGATTGGAGAATTCTGTCAATGACGCAATCATCTGGAAGATTCACTCCCAACTGAATCAAGTGATTATTATACCCAGACATTTTGAGTATATGCTCACTCACAGAACGGTTCTCCTCCATCTTGCAGCTACAGAACTTATGGGAGACTTCATATCTCTCAATCCTAGCATTTTCTTGAAATATTAACTTCAACTCCTGGAACATCTCATATGCTCCATGACGTTCAAAACATCGTTGAAGTCCCGATTCTAAGCCGTAAAGCATGGCACACTGAACTATCGAGTAGTCATCAGCTTTGCTGTGCCAGACGTTCATAACATCTGGTGTTGCTCCAGCAGCAGGCCGGGCACCTAGTGGTGCTTCCAGGACGTAATTCTTCTGTGCAGCAATGAGGATAATCCTCAAGTTACGGACCCAGTCCGTGTAATTGCTACCATCATCTTTCAACTTTGCTTTCTCAAGGAACGCATTAAAATTCAACGGAACAACAGCACGGGCCATCTATCTACAATCAAACATAAACAAGCATGATACTATCAGGTACTAAGTTCATGACAAATTTAAGTTCAATTAATCATATTACTAAAGAACTCCCACTTAGATAGACATCCCTCTAATCCTCTAAGTGATCACGTGATCCAAATCAACTAAACCATGTCCGATCATCACGTGAGATGGAGTAGTTTCAATGGTGAACATCACTATGTTGATCATATCTACTATATGATTCACGCTCGACCATTCGGTCTCCGTGTTCCGAGGCCATATCTGTATATGCTTGGCTCGTCAAGTATAACTTGAGTATTCCGTGTGTGCAACTGTTTTGCACCCGTTGTATTTGAACGTAGAGCCTATCACACCCGATCATCACGTGGTGTCTCAGCACGAAGAACTTTCGCAATGGTGCATACTCAGGGAGAACACTTCTTGATAATTAGTGAGAGATCATCTTAAAATGCTACCGTCAATCAAAGCAAGATAAGATGTATAAAAGATAAACATCACATGCAATCAATACAAGTGATATGATATGGCCATCATCATCTTGTGCTTGTGATCTCCATCTTCGAAGCATCGTCATGATCACTATCGTCACCGGCGCGACACCTTGATCATCATCGTACCATCGTTGTCGTCTTGCCAATCTTATGCTTCCACGACTATCACTACCGCTCAGTGGTAAAGTAAAGCATTACAACGCAATTGCATTGCATACAATAAAGCGACAACCATATGGCTCCTGCCAGTTGCCGATAACTCAGTTACAAAACATGATCATCTCATACAATAAAATTTAGCATCATGCCTTGACCATATCACATCACAACATGCCCTGCAAAAACAGGTTAGACGTCCTCTACTTTGTTGTTGCAAGTTTTACGTGGCTGCTACGGGCTTAGCAAGAACCGTTCTTACCTACGCATCAAAACCACAACTATAGTTTTTCAAGTTGGTGCTGTTTTAACCTTCACAAGGACCGGGCGTAGCCCCACTTGGTTCAACTAAAGTTGGAGAAACTAACACCCGCTAGCCACCTTTGTGCATAGCACGTCGGGAGAACCGGTCTCGCGTAAGCGTACGTGTAATGTCGGCCCGGGCCGCTTCATCCAACAATACCGCCGAACCAAAGTATGACATGCTGGTAAGCAGTATGACTTATATCGCACACAACTCACTTGTGTTCTACTCGTGCATATAACATCAACGCATAAAACCTAGGCTCGGATGCCACTGTTGGGGAACGTAGTAATTTCAAAATTTTCCTACGCACACGCAAGATCATGGTGATGCATAACAACGAGAGGGGAGAGTGTGATCTACGTACCCTCGTAGACCGACAACGGAAGCGTTATGACAACGCGGTTGATGTAGTCGTACGTCTTCACGGCCCGACCTATCAGGCACCGAACTACGGCACCTCCGAGTTCTAGCACACGTTCAGCTCGATGACGATCCCCGGACTCCGATCCAGCAAAGTGTCGGGGAAGAGTTCTATCAGCACGACGGCGTGTTGATGATCTTGATGTTCTACTGTCGCAGGGCTTCGCCTAAGCACCACTACAATATTATCGAGGACTATGGTGGAAGGGGGCACCGCACACGGCTAAGAGAATGATCTTAGAGATCAACTTGTGTGTCTAGGGGTGCCCCCTGCCCCCGTATATAAAGGAGCCAATGGGGGTACGGCCGGCCCTAGGAGGAGGCACGCAGGAGGAGTCCTACTCCTACCGGGAGTAGGACTCCCCTCCCTTTCCCTAGTTGGATTAGGACTTGGGGGAAGGAGGAGAGGGAAGAAAGGAAAGGGGGGGCGCCGCCACCCCTCCTTGTCCAATTCAGACTTGGGGGGGGAGGGGCGCGCGGCAGCCCCTAGGCCTCCTCTCCTCTTCCTCCACTAGGCCCATTAAGGCCCGTTAGGTTACCGGGGGGTTCCGGTAACCTCCCGGTACTCCGGTAAAATGCCGATTTCACCCGGAACACTTCCGATGTCCAAACATAGGCTTCCAATATATCAATCTTTATGTCTCGACCATTTTGAGACTCCTCGTCCTGTCCGTGATCACATCCGGGACTCCGAACTAACTTCGGTACATCAAAACTTATAAACTCATAATATAACTGTCATCGAAACCTTAAGCGTGCGGACCCTACGGGTTCGAGAACAATGTAGACTTGACCGAGACACGTCTCCGGTCAATAACCAATAGCGGAACCTGGATGCTCATATTGGCTCCCACATATTCTACGAAGATCTTTATCGGTCAAACCGCATAACAACATACGTTGTTCCCTTTGTCATCGGTATGTTACTTGCCCGAGATTCGATCGTCGGTATCTCAATACCTAGTTCAATCTCGTTAGCGGCAAGTCTCTTTAGTCGTTTCGTAATACATCATCTCGCAACTAACTCATTAGTTGCAATGCTTGCAAGGCTTATGTGATGTGCATTACCGAGAGGGCCTAGAGATACCTCTCCGACAATCGGCGTGACAAATCCTAATCTCGAAATACGCCAACCCAACATTTACCTTTGGAGACACCTGTAGAGCTCCTTTATAATCACGCAGTTACGTTGTGACGTTTGGTAGCACACAAAGTGTTCCTCCGGCAAACGGGTGTTGCATAATCTCATAGTCATAGGAACATGTATAAGACATAAAGAAAGCAATAGCAACATACTAAATGATCGGTGCTAAGCTAATGGCATGGGTCATGTCAATCACATTATTCTCCTAATAATGTGATCCCATTAATCAAATGACAACACATGTCTATGGTTAGGAAACATAACCATCTTTGATTAACGAGCTAGTTAAGTAGAGGCATACTAGTGACATTTAGTTTGTCTATGTATTCACACAAGTATTATGTTTCCGGATAATACAATTTTGGCATGAATAATAAACATTTATCATGATATAAGGAAATAAAGTAATAACATTATTATTGCCTCTAGGGCATATTTCCTTCATCATGATCTCCACTCTCCATAATGGAGAGTCAGGGTCTATATTGTTTTATGCTATTTTACCTTAAATAGGGTATTTAGGTCATGCCTAATACTAATGATCATGTGCTAAGAAAAATTAAGTAGGGTTGGTTCGATGACTACGAAGATGATGATCGTATGACTTGTTATTAATAACGAGTAGAAGTTGTATGATGATGATTAATAGGACTTGTTAGGATTAGTATTACTTCCGACAAACTCGCTACTCGCGGTCTCGAGACTTGTAATGTTCTATCTTTGTTTGGTCTTTTGAATTCGGAGACTAATATGATTATTTGTATTCGGAGACTAATCTTCTATTGTATTCGATGAATCTGCTATTGTTGTGTGGTGTTGTCTAAATTATGTCCAAAAATATATTTTGTAAACTATGAAAATATCACAAAAGAAAAAAAATCCCTAATATTCATACTAGTGGCGCACCACTCAAGACACTAATGGCGCACTTTTAAAATGACACTAATGGCGCATCACCCACTAGTGCACCATTAGTATGCCAAAGCACATGCGTACATATGGCCCCCTTGGAGGCATTCTAATGGCGCACTGTGGGCTATACTAATGGCGAACTGCGTAGTGCGCCATTAGTACACCAGATACTAATGGCGCACCAGTGGTGCGCCATTAGTATTGAATTCTAATAGCGTGGTGCTAGTGGCGCACCAGTAGTGCACCATTAGTAGGCAAAACTGGTGCGCCACTAGCATGCCTTTTCCTAGTAGTGGTTCATGTGTTTGTCCCTTCGGGGAAATGTCACGCGGTGACATCCGGAGTCCTGCCTACCCTGCTACAGCGCGGGTTCCCGGAGTCCTGTTAGCCTAGTTGCTACAGCCCGGGTTCACACACTGCTGACCGACATGCTCGATGTTCTTTCATGTATGCCTGTCCCCGTAAGTTAGTGCCACTTTGGGTTCACGACTAGTCATGTCCGCCCGGGTTCTCTGTCATATGGATGCTAGCGACACTATCATATACGTGAGACAAAAGGCGCAAACGGTCCCGGGCCATGGTAAGGCGACACCCGAGGGAATACCGTGCGTGAGGCCGCAAAGTGATATGAGGTGTTACATGCTAGATTGGTGTGACTTATAATCGGGGTCCTGACAGCTTTGGTATCAGAGCCTGTCTGCCTATATGATTTCCAAGCCAACTTGGTTGAAGTTGACACTAATAGAAAAAGGGTCAAATGTGAAGCACGTTAGTGCCGGTTTGAATTTGAGCCGACACTAATGTGACCATTAGTGCCGGTTCCAACGGTTAGGCGGGCGGGCATCATTAGTACCGGTTCGTGGGAAACCTTTAGTACCGGTTCATGCCACGAACCGGTACTAACGAGGCTGTGTCAGGCTATGGTCAGGCTGGGGCCCCCACGAAGACCTTTAGTACCGGTTCATGCCATGAACCGGTACTAGAGTTTCTTAGTAAGCTGATTTTTAGTCCCACCTCGCCAAGAGAGAGGCAGTATGAGTGGTTTATAAGCCTTGAGTGCACAGATAATGACAAAGAGGCGCAATGATCACCTGCATGTTGATTAGCTTCAAGCCTTTCGGAATAGTATAGATTGCACTGAGCTATGTGTAGTGGAGTCTACACTATTCCGAAAGGCTTGAAGCAAATTAACCAGCGTTGCACCTCTTTTTTATTTTTAATAACTTATTTGAACTCCGGACTTCTTTTGTGTTCAGTATGTAGCAGTCAAAGCGACATCATCAATTTCCAACATGTTCTGACATCATTTGTTGTTTTTCGGTCATTTACCTAATTGTTTAGAGAGCTAAATGACCATGAAATTGAAAATCACTACAAAATGAACTCTGAAAATGTTGAAACCTGGCATGGTATCATCATTTCACCCGCATAGCATGTGCGAAAGAGTAGAGAGGGTCATGGCAAAAACTGGACGCACTTCGTGTACAAACTGGACAAACTCTTTCGGAGTATCAGGGGTTTGGACGAGAACTCATCTGTTACACGACCACATCAATGTTTTTTAAACTTATTTGAACTCCACACTTCTTTTGTGTTCAGTATGCAGCATTCAAAGCGACGTCATCAATTTCCAACATGTTCTGACATCATTTGTTGTTTTTCGGTCATTTACCTAATTGTTTAGAGAGCTAAATGACCGTGAAATTGAAAGTCACTACAAAATGAATTCTGAAAATGTTGAAACTTGCCATGGTATCATATTTCACCTGCATAGCATGTGTGAAAGAGTATAGACGGTCACGGCAAAAATTGGACGCACTTCGTGTACAAACTGGACAAAATCTATCGGAGTATCAGGGTTTCGGAAGAGAACTCATCTGTTACACGGCCACTTCAATGTTTTTTAAACTTATTTGAACTCCGGACTTCTTTTGTGTTCAGTATGTAGCATTCAATGCGACGTCATCAATTTCCAACATGTTCTGACATTATTTGTTGTTTTTTGGTCATTTACTCAAAAATAAATAGAAGAAAATAAATAATGCAGAAAAGAAAAAAACTATATAAAAAATTACTCAAAAATAAATAGAAGAAAAGAAATAATGCAGAAAAGATAAAAACTATATAAAAAATTACTCAAAAATAAATAGAAGAAAAGAAATAATGCAGAAAAGAAAAAACTATATAAAAAATTACTCAAAAATAAATAGAACAAAAGAAATAATGCAGAAAAGAAAAAAAACTATATAAAAAATTTGTTGGCGTGCTGCCCAGCGGGCCTGCCAGACCTAGGGTGTGCAAATGCAGGCCCAGAAGGGCAGCAGACTCACAGGGCTGCGGGCCCTAGTTAGGCGCAGAAGCCTGCTATATAGAGAAGCTCGAAGGAGCAGCCGCGGCTGGGTTTATAAACCAGTGCGGCTGCCCTTCGCTCGGCGAGGTGGGACTAAACATTGTGCACCGCCGGTGGCAGTGCACAACCATTAGTACCGGTTGGTGGCTCCAACCGGTACTAAAGGGGGGTCTTTAGTACCGGTTGGTGGCACGAACCGGCACTAAAGGGGCTGTTTCCCGCCCTTGTCCTGGCGAAAATTGGCCTTTAGTACCGGTTGGTGGCTCCAACCGGTACTAAAGGCCCCTCCTATTTGTATGGCACTTACGAAAAATTTAGTTTCATCGACCACCAGTACTTCTTCTCGATCCAACATCTTCGCCGCGCCCATCGCCCATCTCGCGCGCCGCCCTCGCCGCCCCCGCCGCCCGTCGTCTCCGTCGCCCAAGCCACACGTGGTCGCCGTCACCGCCGTCGCCCCCGCCACCCGTCGTCGCCGTCACTGCCGTTGTCGCCCCCGCCGCGCCCATCGCCGCTGCCTCTCGCCCGCCACGCCCGTCC
>NC_041393.1:12449603-12460964 GCF_002162155.2 Triticum dicoccoides
ATTTAGTTGAATTAATAGAACTAGTAAGTGTTTAATGTTTCACCTATATATGAACACATGTTAGATATTAATGTCAAATGTTAGATGAATTAGATATAAATTATATGTTAGATATATATTTAATTTAGTTATATGAGATTTCATTATCTAATTAAAATTTTATTATATAGAACTAGCTACCTTATTCTTAGTAAGAAAATTAATAGAACTAGTTTAGTTGAATTAATTAGTTGAACTAGTTAGTTGAATTAGTTCAATTAATTAGGTATATTTTTCGTAAGTGTTTAGTTGAATTGGTTCAATTAATTAGTTGAACTAGTTGAATTAACAGAATTAGTTGAATTAATAGAACTAATAAGTGTTTAATGTTTCACCTATGAACATAGAAATGTCGTCTGGCGATGAACACGATTTCATTATGTGTGAATACTGCGAAGACCAGCGAGGCCTGTGCGGCAGAAATTTTCTAGTTGATGATAGATGCTTCAACATCAAGCTGGATGAGAACTTCGAAGTGGATACAGTAAGTCACAACGACAAGTCTTTTTTCGTAATTAAGCATGACTTATGCTTCATTTGCTTCAACTTTTAATTTTAATTTTTCACTATTCTACTAGGGTATCCCCTGCCATGCAAGAATTTTTGTCTTGGATAAGATAGGTTTCAGTCCTAACGAAACTATGGAGGTAAAAAGAGTTTACTTGAAGACCGAGCATGGTTATACCTTCAACGTCAAATTATACAATGCAGACACATACACCTATTTTGAATGCAAAACTTGGCAAGCACTATGCAAGGCTTATGCATTTGAGCCTGATATGGTTATCACCTTTGATATTCGTCCGGAAGATGATATTGAAGGTAATAGAGACATCTGGGTCGATGTGCAGACGCCTCCAGTTCTACCATTATGTGAGTTTCTCAACCATATTTATGTCTTCGATATGAGATTATTTGAACCAATTGAATAATTAATAGATCTCAATTTATATTGACAGCTTACTTCCAATCAAGCAAACATGTCCGGCACTTGGTAGACAGGACCGTCCACTGTCCCGGGGCTGAACTAAACTGCGAGGAGACAAGTCATTATGTTTCATGGCTTGAGGATCTTGATGCTGTCAAGACAAATTTCTTTCCTGCACTTAGAAATGTTAGTACTCAAAACGTGCGACCAATAGTGTTCGTACTGAACTACGGTCACATATATTTAGGAAAGATGGTAAGATTTATACTATTTCTCCTCAGTGCATCTTTTGCATACATTATTTTTTAAGCTAAACTTCATTGCTAAGTATGTTACTATACGATGTTCTTCAACAGGGACTCCCGATGAATGTTGTGCCTGATTGGATCGAGACTAAAGGTACCATGAATATTGTTAGCTTACGGCCAAGATATCCTACAATGCACTTTAGTGCATTCAGGAGTTCTAATAGCGAGGAATGCTTAATAGTAAAAGACTGGAGCAAAATTTTGAACGATCACAGAGAAGTACTAGGGGGCAGCAATCAGAAGCACAACCCAAGATTAGGAGACAGGTTCATCTGCATGCTCCAATATGATGAATCAGCAAAGCTATACATGTTCTATGCTATTTTACCTAAGAGAGAGCAGCAGGAGTGATTAATTAGCTAGTTCATGCTCTTAGTACTTGTCCTCTCATGTCCGTGTTCTTCGTCCTGAACTTAATCTCAAAGAGTGATTGGCTTTTGTGGTGTTATGAACGCTATAATATCATTACCATGTTGAACTCGATGATATCTTTGCTATGAAAACCGTTGGTGATGATATATATGATCCAAGAGTTTTTATATTAAATAATATGATGATGATGATGATGATGATGACTTATTATATCATTTTTGAAAGAAATTGCATATTAGTTTCAACTGGGTGGATGCTAGCTAAGTGATCAAGTATATGCCATATCCATATTACCTCGATCACTTAAGTAGGTGATCAAGTATATATAATATGGATATGACATATACTTGATGACTTAGCTAGGATCCACGCATCCAGTCAAACTAATCACCTAATGATTTAACAACTCATTATAATGTAAAACAATCACTAAATTAAATTGAAAACACAAAATTAAAGTAAAAATAAAAAATAAAACCAAAACACACCCAAACATTTAGTACCGGTTGGTGTTACCAACCGGTACTAATGTCCTACGCGCCCACGGAGCTGGCTCGTGCCACGTGGTTGCCCTTTAGCACCGGTTCGTGCTGAACCGGTACTAAAGGGGGGGCCTTTAGTGCCTACAGTTTAGTGCCGGTTACCAAACCGACACTAAAGGGCCCTACGAACCGGTGCTATTGCCCGGTTCTGCACTAGTGTGAGTCTAGAAATTCTGTAGTTATGTAGTGTCACATCCCTAGCTTTACCCTGGCCTTGGACTAGCTTGGTTGCTGCATCATGTTTAAATTCAAATGAAAATTTGAATTGGGGAATTTTCAAAGCCTCAGAATCCTTTTAAAAAAATGATCAAGATAAAATCGCTTCAAATAAGTCCAAGAAAATGTTCCTGTTATCCTCTGGAAATATTGGCAAGAGGCAAAATCCAAACCAATATTTTTGGTGTCTCAGAAACATTTAATTTGGGCATTTGAATTAAATAAATAATTATTTGAATTGGATTTATATCTACTATTAAATAAATATAGGTCCAATAATTCTGAAATATTTTGTGGAGCATTGTTTTAATTCTTTTAGCTCCTAAAAATATTGTCAGAAGCAAAATAAATTGAATTGGTTTCAAAACCAAATTCAAAACAAACCTGCAAAATAGAAAACTGACATATATAGAAAAAGGAGAGAGAGAGTCTTACCTGGCCCCTTACCTGGCTGGCCCAGTGGACAGCCCAGCCCACTGGCCTGGTGCCAGTCGTCCTCTACCTCTGCCAGTAGGCAGAGGAGGGAGACAGCGCACGCGCGCGCCGTGGCGCCACGCCACCTCCCTGCCTGCCTGCGTCCCTCGCCACCGCGGCACCTCGGGCCTTCTCTTTGGCGCCGCCTCGAACCCCTGGACCCCCTCACTCATCCCCTTCTCCTGCTCTCCCTCTCGCTCCGCACCTCGGGCCCGAACGGAGCCGCCGCCACCGACGCCGATTGCCGCAGCCACCGTGCACCCCTAGCCCCGCCGATGCACCCAGGAGCTCCGCCTCGACCCCCTCTTCCTCCCCACCGATCCACAGCCCTCCGGAAGCCCTGCGTCGCCGCTATCGCCGTCGTCTTCTACCTCGGACCCGCCGGCCATCTTCGTCAAATTCGCCGGCTCCGGACCGTCCCCGACCTCGCCGAGCATCTCTTCGTGACCGTGGTGAGCCCCCGGTCCTCTTCCCCCTAATCCCGCCTTCGTTTGCTTGCCGTAGCCGCCGCCCCCTTGCTCACCGTAGCCGTCGCCGCACGGGCTCGTCGCCGGCGAAGCCCCGGTGACCAAACGGCCCCGCGCGTGCGTCCGTTGCACTCGCAACGACCCGTGGAGTAACGCTAGCGTGGCAGCTAGCTCGTTTGCAAGCCGCAGCGCTAACCCCGCACCCACCCGAGCTCCGGCCGCCGCCTCGCTCGCCGCCGGCACCGATTCCGGCCGCCCCGAGCGCAACTGACTCCACCAAGAGCTTCGGCTCGTCCCCAGCTCCTCCTAGATGCCCTCCGCGGCCCATTTGGTCGCCGGAGTGGCCAAAACCACTCTCGCCGCCGCGTCGGGCTCGCCGGCGGCTAAACGCCGGCAGCCGACTTTGACTTTGACCACGGGTGGGCCCCGGTTGACTCTCCTGAGTCAATGACAGGTGGGGCCCAGCCCTGTTAACTATTAGGATTAGTTTAATTAATTTTAGTTAAGCTAATCACACTGACATGTGGGTCCCAGTGTCAGGTTTGACCTGGGCCCGGTCTGTTGACCTGCTGAGGTCAGCATGACGCAATGATGACGCAGATAATCATTTTCTAAAATAATTCAGAAAATCCAGAAAATTGTATAAACTTCTAAAATTCATAGAAAATTAACCGTAACTCCAAATTAAATAAATTATATATGAAAAATTATCAGAAAAATTCAAGGAATCCATCTGTACCATTTTCATGCATGTTAGAACAACTTATAGCTGCTGTTTAGCACAAATCAATTAAATGGCATTTGAATAATCACATATGGAGTTTGAATTTGAATCTTATATTCAAACCAACTTCATTTAATCTGTTGCTAGTTGCATTAGCCCAAAACACATCCATTTTGCCATGTCATGATCATGCATCATATTGTGCATTGCATTGATCGTGTTTTTCTGTATTTGCCGGTAATTGTCCCCTCTCGATAGACGTGTACCGCCGATGTGATCGATGACACCGATGAAGAGCTATATTATCTTCAGAAGTGCCAGGCAAGCAAAACCCCCTTGTTCATTCCGATACAATCCTACTCTCTCGCTCCTGCTCTCTTTTAATGCATTAGGACAACACCGATTCATCTGTTACTTGCTGCGGTAGCTGAACCCCTTTATCCTTTGCATGACCTGTCATTCCACAGTAAATAGATGAAACCCACTAGCATGAGTAGGAGTCGTTTGAGCCCTGTTGTGCCTACTCATTCATGTTTGTTTGTCATGCCTGCTACTGCTTAGAGTTGAGTCAGGTCTGATTCATCGGGGATGAATCAGAGGTGTGTGAACATGTCCTACTGTGTGTGAGCTAAGTGTGTGAACACGATTTGGTAAAGGTAGCGGTGAGAGGCCATGTAGGAGTACATGGTGGGTTGTCTCATTGCAGCCGTCCTCAGGAACTGAGTTCTGTGTTTGTGATCCATGATTCAGCTACTACCACGCATTGGGCCCGAAACCAATGGACCCTCTCGGCTTCTTAATCACCCTTGTCCTCTGTCCAGGAGTTGCAAGTAGTTTCTGGTGTTTGTAGTATGCTGGAGGCCGTGGGCAGCGCTGACCGTAGGGGTGGGCTGTGATGCGGTAGGCACGTGGCACGGTGTACCGGGCGCCCGTTTGGTGTCTCGGGAACCCTGTTCACATCGTTTGGGGCTGTGAGCGAAACTCCGGCCGGATCTCTGTCAGGACCCCGACTCGATGTCACATCGATCTAGCTGGTAACACCTCATATCACTTTGCGGCCTCACGCACGGTATCCCCACGGGTGTCGTCTTACCTTTTCCCGGGACCGTTTGCGCCTTTTGGCTCGCGTATATGAAAGTGTCGCTAGCATCCATATGATAAAGAGCCCGGGCTGACATGACTAGTCGTAAACCCAAAGTGGCACAGACTTACAGGGACAGGCATCCATGACCCAGCTTCGAACGTGTCGGTCATCAGCAAGTGGGTCCAGGCTATAGCACTGGGCTAGCAGGACTCCGGTAAACCGGGCTGTAGCGGGCTAACAGGACTCCGGTACTCAAAGCGTGACATTTCCCCGAAGGGACAGACACAGGAACGAAGAAGGACACATGCCGGCCAGCCTAAGTGTTCCAGAGCAGTAGCAAGCTACCATGGCTCAGTGGTAACACTAGGAGACATTTCCCGGTAAGAGAGGCTACTAAAGATAAACAACTAGATAGTCAGATCCCACACATACCAAGCATTTCAATCATACACACAATATGCTCGATATGTGCAAATACAACGAAGCATCACAACATGACTCTATGACACAAGTCCTTTATTTAAGGCTCAGTGAGCCATACATAACATACACACAAAGGTACGGGTCTCACGACCCAACATACAAGTCATACAATCATACAAGCCAGCAGCGGAAGTAACTTGTCTGAGTACAGACAACTAGTAAAATAAAAGAGGCTTGGAAAGCCTCTGGCTATACTATGTGGTCCTTCACAAGCTCAGGGTCACCACCTGGGTCTTTAGCCTACTCGTTGATGTCAACGTCTACATAGAACCCATCAGAAGGGGTTGCAGCGTCTTCTGTAAAAATGTAGATTATAGCAACATGAGTACAAAGGTACTCAGCAAGACTTACATCAGATCCTACATATATGCATAGTATCAAGAAGGGTTGGTGGAGTTATTGCAGCAAGCCAGCTTTGACTCTTGGCTAGGCTATCCTACGATACTTCAACTTGAAATAGTTTTGCGCACACGAGTCCACTATTCACCACTTCAATACACTACCGAGGATCCACCTCCGTCCTCCTACGGAGGAGCCACCCTCGGCACTCACACTTATCTTGAGGCTTTTAGTAGTTTCCATTTACTTGTCTATGAACTGTATAGGCAACCAAGTAGTCCTTTACCGCGGACGCGGCTATTCGAATAGATCATGTTAACCCTGCAGGGGGTACTTCTTCATACACGCTCTCACCACTTACCGTCGTTTACACGACATGTACTCGGCAACCTTCAAGCGGAAGCCCAACGTGGGTGTCGGCCACGACCTACCTAATCACCTAAGCCTCCAGTCCAGGTTTATCGCCTATTCAGGTTCCATCCGCAGGGAGTCCGGCCGAGGTTTCCCATACGGCCCCGAACGATGTGAACAGGGTTCCCGAGATACCTAACGGGTATTCGGTACACCCGGCCACGTACCTACCGCATCACAGCCCACCCCTACGGTCAGCGCTGTCCACGGCCTCCAGTAGGCTACAAACACCAGAAACTACTTGCAACTCCTGGACGGAGAACTAGGGTGAATAAGAAGTCGAGAGGGTCCATTGGTCTCGGTCCCAATGCATGGTAGTAGCTGATTCTTAAATCACACATACAGATCTCAGTGCTTAAGGTCGGCTTCAATGAAACAACCCACCATGTACTCCTACATGGCCTCTCATCGATACCTTTACCAAATCGTGTTCACCACACCACTCTCATTACCGACATAATCATTTCACTCTAGCCCATCACCCAGATGAACCAGACCTGACACGACTCTAAGCATAGCAGGCATAGCAAGGTAGGAACAACACATACATATGGCTCAATCAACTCCTACACATGCTAGTGGGTTTCATCTAGTTACTGTGGCAATGACAGGTCATGCAGAGGAAATGGGTTCAACTACCGTAGCACACAGCAGTTTGAATCGCGTTGTCTTAATGCAGTAAAAGAGAGCAGGAGCGAGAACATGGGATTGTATCGATATGATCAAATGGTTGGTTGCTTGCCTGATGGTTCGATGCACGGATACGGTTCTTTGTTAGGGTAGTCACGGTACTCCTCGGGGACAGATCCTGCCGTAAAGGATAACGATACACAGGCATCACCAAACAATGTGCAACAATATGATGCATGCATGAAACATGGCAATATGAGTGTGTTGGGCTAATGCAACTAAAACCAGAAGGGTTTGAACAAATTTGAATCAAAGATTCAAATTTCAATTTCAAATATGGCCTTTTAAAGTGATTTTCCTTGTTCTGATTAAAACATCCATTTAACTTGTTGGATCATGCATGAAAATAGTACAGATGGATAGATTGGATTTTTCTGATCATTTTTCATATATAATTTGTCCAATTTGGAGTTACAGAATAAAAGTTATGAATTTTTGAAGTTTAATTAATATTCTGGAATTTCCTGATTTAATTTAAATCCAGAAATATCATTTACTGCGTCAGCCTGACGTCACAGTGACATCAGCAGGTCAACAGGGCTGGCTCGGGTCAAACCTGACGTGTGGGGTCCACACGTCAGTGACACAGGGGCTAATCCCGTGTTGACCCGGGCTGGTTAGCTTTGACTAAGCCCTGGGGCCCACTTGTCAGCGTCAGTAGGTGGTGGTTTAGTGGCTAATTAACTAGGCCATGTCAGCTCGCCGGAGTTCTGGCCGGCGGCGACCATCAGTGCGGCGGTGATAGTGGTTTTGGTCGTTTCGGCCACCAAATGAACCGCGGAGGCCACCGGAGTGAAGCTGAGGACGACCCGCGGCTCTTGGCGGAGTCCGTTGGGGTCGGGGTGGCCGGAGTCGACGGCGGCGAGCTCGGCTGCGGCGGCCGGGGTTCGGTCGTGCACGGGAACGGTGTTGCAGGGTGTTAGGGGGGTGTTGGAGCGTGCTACGTGCTCCTAGTGAGATGTGGAGCACGATGGCGTGCTCGGTTGGGCGCTACGGCGATCGTGGCCACGACGGCGACATCGCCGGCGGCGTGAAGCTTTCGGCCGCGGTGGGGCTAGGGCCTAGGGGTCGGGAGAGAGCAGGGGAGAAGGGGGAAACGGTGGCGTAGCTCACCGCGGTTGAAGTGGGCGTCGAAGCGGGCTCGGGGACGCGTCGGAGACGACGAATTTGACGGCGACGGTGGTCGGAGTCCGAAGAGGGGAACGGCGACGTGGCGGCGATGCAGGGCTTCCGGGGACCCGTGGAGCGGTGGGGAGGAAGAAGGAGTCGAGGCGGAGCTTCTGAGCTGGTCGGGGAAGCGAGGGGTGGTCGGAGACGGTGGCTAAGGCAAACGGCGGCGACGGTGAGCTTCGGCCGTGAGAGGGAGAGAGTGAAGGAGAGGAAGGAGAGAGCCGGGGAGAGTGAGAGAGAGCAGGGGGGATCGGGACGGGCTGCGGGCGTCGTCCACGCGGCCAGGAGGGCGTCGGCAAGCAGGAGGTGGCCGCGCGGCCGCGCGCGCGCGAGCACGCAGCAGCTTCGGTGCGAGGGGAGGAAGACGACGGGGAGCTACAGTGCTGGGCTGGGTCGGTTGCTGGCTGGGCCGGCCAGCTGGCTGGGCCGCACAGGTAAGTCTTCCCCTTTCTTTTCTGTTTTCTGTTTTTATTTAATATAACTGCAACTTTGTTGAATTAAGTAAAATACCTAGGCAACTCCAAAAATCACCAAACTACTCCTGGTCCATAGTTGGATTATTTCCAACATGAAACATTTTAGTTTGGAGATATTTGAGCATTTAAATATTTTATATAATTTTAAATGCCCAAATTCAAATAGTTATGATTTAATTCAAAACCCTAGGATGGCCTAGGAAAATATGCACCACTTTTGGCAGAGGTTCTGAACCAAGGCAAAAATGATGGGCATTTTAGAAGGGCATTTCAGGTTCATTGAAAAATTATTTTAGTAAACCCTAGTTGGTTTCAGAGGGGACTGGGGGTTCTGTCATCCCCATTTCAAGTTTCTGATGAATGAGTAAACATGATGCAACACTCTAATGCATAACTAGCTAGGGTGTGACAACTCACCCCCACTCAAAAGAATCTCGTCCCGAGATTTGGGTTCCTCCGGGAAGAAGGCGGGATATTCAAGTCGAAGACGATCCTCCCTTTCCCAGGTTGCTTCATCTTCAGAATGGTGCGACCATTGAACCTTGAGAAACTTGATATTATGACGTCGCGTGGTACGTTCGGCTTGATCGAGGATACGAATGGGGTACTCTCGATAGGTAAGATTATCTTGGAGATCAAGCGTTTCGTGGTCCACTTCACGGATAGGATCCGAGAAGCAACGCCTGAGTTGAGAAATGTGGAAGACATCGTGAACTCTGGAGAGGTGCGGAGGTAGTTCCAATTGGTAGGCAACTTCTCCTAGTTTGGCAAGAATGCGAAAAGGTCCAATGTAATGAGGAGCCAATTTGCCTTTGATACCGAAACGATGGGTTCCCTTCAGAGGGGTGACCCGAAGATAAGCCTTCTCGTCAACCTCGAAAGTCATAGCCTTATGTTTTCGGTCATATTGACTCATTTGACGAGATTGGGCTGTTTTCAACTTTTCACGAACGATACGAACTTGTTCTTCTGCTTCCTGAATCATATCCGGGCCAAAGAATTGTCTTTCCCCGGTCTCTGACCAGTTAAGGGGTGTTCGACATCGCCGTCCATAGAGGACTTCAAAAGGGGCTTTACCCAAGCTGGATTGATAGCTGTTGTTGTAAGCGAATTCGGCAAATGGAAGGCACTTCTCCCAGTCCATTCCGAACGAGATAACAGAGGCTCGAAGCATGTCTTCTAGAATCTGATTGACGCGTTCCACTTGACCACTTGACTGAGGGTGGAAAGCGGTGCTAAAGGAGAGACGGGTTCCCATAGCATTTTGGAAACTTTCCCAAAATCGAGAGGTGAAAAGACTTCCTCGATCCGAATTGATTTCCAAAGGGACACCATGAAGAGACACTATTCGGGAGATGTATAAGTCTGCCAGCTGACTAGCGGTTATACTCTCACGAACAGGTAAGAAATGAGCTACTTTGGAAAGACGATCGACCACAACGAAAATAGCATTATTCCCTCTTTTGGTCCTGGAAAAACCGGTAATGAAATCCATACCAATTTTATCCCATTTCCATTCAGGAATAGCTAATGGTTGAAGGGTGCCAGCAGGCCGTTGATGCTCTGCTTTTACACGACGACAGACGTCGCAATTAGCAATATACTGAGCGATTTCTCTCTTCATCCTAGTCCACCAGAACCTCTGGCGTAGGTCCTGATACATTTTTGTGCTACCGGGGTGAATGGTGAGAGGAGATTCATGAGCTTCCTTAAGGATTAATCGCCTTAGGTTGCGCACTTTGGGAACTACTAGCCGATTCCCGAAGTATACGACTCCTTGATCATTAACGGAGAAACAATTCGCAATTCCTTTCTGAATGTTTCTCTTGATGCGGGAGATTCCCGGATCTACCTTCTGTGCGTTGATAATTTGATCCGTAAGGGTAGGTTTTGCCACCAAGGTGGAGAGAAAACCTTGAGGTACAATGTGAAGGTTAAGCTTCCGAAATTCCTCATGGAGAAGCGGTTGACTTTGTTGTAACATCAGGTTGTTACAATAAGATTTACGACTTAGCGCATCAGCCATGACGTTGGCTTTCCCTGGGGTATAGGTTATCCCTAAGTCGAAGTCTGTGATCAATTCAACCCAACGTCTCTGCCTGAGATTCAAATACGGTTGGGTGAAAATATACTTCAGACTTTGGTGATCAGTGAATATTTCGCAACGATTACCGAGGAGATAATGTCGCCAGGTCCTAAGTGCATAGACTACGGCTGCAAGCTCTAAGTCATGAGTGGGATAATTCTCCTCATGTGGGTGCAATTGCCGTGAAGCGTAAGCAATTACGTGTCGATCTTGCATGAGAATGCAACCTAGTCCTTGTCGCGAGGCGTCGCAGTAGATAACAAAGTCCTTGGAGAAGTCTGGCGGTACCAGTACGGGAGCAGAGGTCAGGCGTCTTTTCAGTTCCTGAAAGCTGTGCTCACATTGTGGAGTCCATTCGAACTTCTTATCTTTCTTGAGGAGTTCAGTTAGAGGTTTAGCAACCTTGGAGAAGTTCTCGACAAAGCGACGGCAATAGCTCGCTAAGCCTAGAAAACTCCGAACTTGCTTGACTGATTCGGGCGGAGTCCAATCAAGGACGGCTTGAACTCGCTCAGGGTTAACAGCAATACCTTTACCAGATATTACATGACC
>NC_041393.1:12461463-12495944 GCF_002162155.2 Triticum dicoccoides
ATTGGCCTAGAACCCATACAAAGAAAATAAATGTGCATGTTTGGTTATCTTCAGGCCACTTAGGCCCATTTGTAGTCTTGTACGTACTCAGATGGTATTTAGCTTTCGCTGTGATAGGAATCTTTGTAATGTACCCTTTGTATTCGTGGCTCACTGGAGTCCTGCTTGTATATATATGTTCTTTTGTGGTGGTTCCATCGTGAACTCGTGTAATGGCACTGCTTGGTGGGCGTGTATGTTTCTACGTGCACCTTGTGCTTGGTGGGCGTCTCTGGATCGTTATTATGCGGAGCTTAGCACCAAATGTTAAAGTCTGTATAGTACCGATCTTCGGGTCTTACGAGCACGGTGGATAGACGCACCCAAGGTTGTGGCTAGGGGTAATACGGCGGTGACTACTTTTTCAGCGTGTGCATGAGGTTCTCGTCGAGAGTCTGCTATACTGGATGAGCGCTCCCGTTTCTCCTAGAGGGTGTCTCAGGGTATGCGAATGCTCCCGATGTCTAGGTGATGGTTTTTTGTGTGTTTTCAGGCATAAGGTCTTGCTGGCATGATTTTCACTCAATGTCGGGTTTGTACGTGTTGTGTGGTGGTTTCACGTTAGTTTGATGTATGCTCTTTGTCAGACGTTGATGAATAATCTAATAATGATTCTATTTGACATTATTTAAAATGGCTCTAAAAATAATTAGCCGCGCTTAAGGTTCCTTTAAAGTGATATTGTAATGCACTGGTCGTCATGTTGATTATGACTTCACTTTTGCTACCTCTGTCCACCTCTGTCCCAGAATATAACGTTTTGATAGGCTATTTTAGCCTACTAAAACATATTTTATTTTGGAATGGAGGTAGTATGTAATTGGCAACCAGCAGAAAAAACTTAGTCAATTAAATATGCTAGTTATGTAACTCTCAAGTGGGAACATAAATAAATTTCCTAGTTATTTGATGAGTATGGCTGTAACTCAATACACTAAATAACCAGGAAATTTATTCGACGAATCCATGAAGCATGTGACGTCAGCAAAGCATCTTGTTGTTGTTGTTGTAGGCATAGGAGCTTGCGCGCCAGAGGAAGAGGGCAAAGCCGACAGCGTTAAGGCCAGCGAGCAAGCAGTAGAAGTAGTCAAGGTGAGCACGATTAAGGTTGTCCGCGAACCAGCTATCCCCGCCGGCGCTCCTGGTGATGCGGTCAATGAGGGAGATGAGGAAGACGCTGATGAAGTTGCCGATGCCCAAGACGCTGTAGTAGAGCGCCAGGCCCAAGCTGCGCTGCTCGTGTGGCATCTGGTCGTAGAAGAACTCCTGCATCCCGACTTCGGCGAACACGCTTGCCGTCGCCATCATCACATGCTGCGGCAGCAGCCACATCCAGCTCATTGGCACAGTGGCACCGGCAACATCCACTAGACCATGCTCGCGGGCCACCTTTAACCGCCGAGACTCCACAAGTGCCGCTGTTGACACCGCCGCAAGCGACATAGCTATGCCTGATCCCAAGCGTTGCAGCAACGTCAACCCCGATGGATTGGCCGTCATGGAGCGAAGCAATGGCACCAACACCCTGTCATAGAAAGGAACAAACACAAGGATTGTTGCCGGGCCAAACAGCAGCAGGGCGGCAGACGGCAACTCTAGGCAGCCAATGATGTGACGGTCTAGGGTGCGACCTTGCTTGTTGAACAGCGTCATGATTTGCGCAAACACCATACCATAGGATAGGCACGCCGCCCAGATAGACAACAGGTGCAGCATGCTGTGCGCCTCCTCTACCTCCTTGGCTATAGCAGCCGCTTCTTCCTCCTGTCGGGTTTCCTTGACAAGCCATGACACAATGCTCCGAGCAAGGAGCATGACGGGGTTGTTGGCGCCAGAGGTGGGCGTGTATAGGCGGTAGGTAGAGGTTCCAATGAGGAACACAATGGCGGCGCAGAGCACCGTGGTGCATAACATACCGTATCCAATTGCCCAACCAAAGGACTCCTGGATATATCCAACTCCACCGAGAGCCATGGTGGTACCAACGGCTAAGCAAAAGTACCACCAATTGAAGAAGGAGCTGCGTGCAGCATGCTCCCGAGGGTCGTTCGCGTCGAACTGATCCGCAGCGAAGGCCAGGGCACATGGATAGTCCGCGCCTTGCGCGAGGGCTATGAGGTAGAGAGAGGTGTAGAACAAGGCCACTTGTAATGAACAAGGATGGGAAGAGGAACCGTCGATTCCTTGGACGGGGAGCATGGATGCTAGAGTCATCATGCCATACCCCTGCACATTAATTAAGAAACAGTCCGTAAATATTCACTACTCAAGATTTATCATTCCAATAGAAAGATTTTCTCCGTCTATGCATAAAAAGGGCACCATCGATATCGTGTTGCCTGCAGGTCCCTCACTCTGAATAGGGGAAATGTTCGAGCAAATGAGCAAGAGAAAACACAGATGTTTGTTTCTAGGCCTTTTTCTTCTTTTATTCCATTTTCATGTATATATGTATGCAGGAAAATATAAAATAGCACAGCTGCGCCAGGGCCCTCTCTATCTAGCCATCCATTTTACGCATCGCGATTCGTGCAAACACATTTCTCTTTTTTGTTTCTCTCACATAAAAGATGTCTTGAAGTTCAAACCTTTGCAGCGTGGCAAAGTTAATCATTTTTTGTATATTTATATTTGACAAAAAAATCTAAAAGATTTATCCTAGATTCTAGATGGAAAGCTTTGCCACGCTGCAAAGGTTTGAACTTCAAGACATCTTTTATGTGAGAGAAACAAAAAAGAGAAATTTTCATACGAAAAGTTAGTTGTGTTGCACAGATCTTAAAACAAGATTGGACATCCAGGATACAAGGGCCGGGGTGCAGCTGTTCTAAAAATCCACATCCCTATGTATGCAATGTTACATCAGATGAGCATGATCAACTCCCCGTAAAAAAAAGATGAGCATGATCAACAACTAATGAATCTACATTCTGACTAGATTAACTTGTAGCATGTCCTGCATTTACCAATCCAGATCATGAATGTCAACTCAGACTACAGTTTAAGATTTAGAACTATGCATGATATTGTAGAAACGAATTTCAGGAGTTGTGGTCCCACTCTAATCAACTGTTGCCGATGGAGCTAAAACTATAGACATTACCAGGACGTAGAGCGTGAAGGCGAGTATGATGGATCGGTAGCGCCCCAGCCAGGAGTCGGCTACGAAGGCTCCTAGCAGTGGCATGATGCTGGCCGTCCCAACCCAGGCGTTCACGGCCATTGCCGCCGCGGCGTTAGAATGGCCTAAAGGCCCTGTTAGGAACATGATGAGGTTGGCCTGCACGCCGTAGAAGGCGAAACCGCTAGCGACCTCCAGCACTGCATCCATGGTGCAGATCAATTAGTTATAGACGTATATACTACCTAGAATATATAACTGGAACATACCGACGACGAAGAGGGCCGAGCGCCAGCCGCCAGATGTGCTGCGGTACACCGGGCGGCCGCGGTAGTCGGAGACGCCGGCGAGTGGCGACTCATCCGTACCAGGAAGAAACGGGACCTTCGTATCCTCCATTGGTATCTTGTTCGACCTCTCGGTGTTCACTTCTCGCTTGCAGAGATTAAAGGTCCTCTCTTAAATGGGACACGAAAAAAAACACGCACATGCTAGCCAGCTCATCTGCTGCAGACGTTATAACTAGATCTGGCCGTAGCGTAACGATGAGTACCATATACAAGTATCATGCATACGATACTAGCATATGATACTACTTTTGTAATGCATGGTATCATGAATTAGTATCTTAGCTTACCTTATTAATTGTCATGCATGAGATAAAGTAGTACATCATTTAATATGATACAGTATCATGATATGATACCAGGGCTGGACGCATAAGCGAGCTTTTTGGCTCGGCCCGAAACACACTCTAGCTCGGCCCGACTCAGCTCGGCCCGACATAGAAAAAGGCCGAGCCGAGCTGCAAATTTCGCCCCGTTCAGCGACCGAGTCGAGCCTGTTTCTGCTTGGTCCAGCTCGGTGGCTCGTTTCAAAGCCCAGTGAGTTTTTTTTATGGAGATTTGCAGCCTAGTGTAATGACACGAGCAGCCCAAGCCCACTGAAGCACCCGGACTACACAAGTGACTCAAAAAAAACCATAGCGAGTGCGTACACAGGACGCCGGCCTCCTCGTCTGCTATAGGATTTGTTTCTCCGCCGCCGCGCCGCCTCTCTGGTCACGACCTGACCGTCGTCCTCCTCGCCGTGCACAACGCTGAAAGACTCCCTCTTGACAACACCGGCGGACGCGCCGCATCGGACGACGCCGTTCGTCGCTCCCGTGGTTCCTCGCCAACTGTGCCGCCGCCCCAAGTGTCCGCCGCCCTGAGCATGAGCACACTGCATCAGCGCCGGCGGCGCGCACGCATTCAAACTGTACACAACACACCGGCGGCTAGCACGTGGACAACACGCATGCACTGGCACTAATTGACGCAGGCAAGCACGCACACTACATCCGCGTCCATGGATACAGCAGGGCACACACGAGCCACTTGGGCGGGACCGAGCCACAGCCAAGACGAGCCGAGCCTCCAAAAGCAGGCTCGTTCATCCAGCGAGCCGAGCCGAGCTTGGCTCGCTCATGGCGAGCCAAAGGCAGGCTCGGAGCAAACTCGGCTCAGCTCGGCTCGTGTCCAGCCCTATATGATACCACATCCTCAATTTTTTCATTTAATTGCGTGACACATCATCAAAAAAGTCTAGGTGACATGCATGATACCATTTATGATACTTACATTACGACCAGCCTTAGGTAAGGATTACATCATGGTAAAGTTGTCACCGTCGTGTATCCATCAATGGTCCAACGTTGGCAACAGTGCACAATAACCAATCCTTTTTTCTTGAGAAAAAAGTAGTAAATTACGTAATACGTAGCTAAGCAAGAGTGTATCGAGCATGTGTGACCTGTTGGACGAGAAATCCCTGAGGCATGCCGTGACGTTTCGCTGTAATAGCTAAACATAACGAGCACATGTCCCTACAATGCACATGCAGATGTCCTGCTGACACGGTGCTCACAAAATCACCTCTCTTACATCATCATCCTTGATGGTGCACGTTGTCTCGTCGGTCTATTTGATGAAGAGTACTTATTAGTTAATAAAAAAGGAATATATATGTATATATATATATATATATATATAGAGAGAGAGAGAGAGAGAGAGAGAGAGAAAGCTAAGTTCCGAATAGTTAGAGTTTTGTGACAGATCAAAACGTATCAGACAATATTGGATCGTGATTGGACGGCCATCCTATCTTTGTGTGCTGATTTCAAACAATGTCGCTTTTCCATCTGATGGCCCCACCTGCATGCTGGCCATTGGTCCCTCCATCTCGATGTGAATGCTACCGTCATTTCTGTTCCAATGTGACAGGTTGGCTTGTTGTAGAGCGAGATGGAGAAAGACGTGAGAGATGGATGAAATGACAGGACGTTTTTCACTTATACATGCATGCAGTGGCGGAGGACGGACAAAAGTTGAGGTAGGGCGGGATTTGGTGACTAGCCACCGACAACGCGCGTCGATGCGCCGCCCTGCGTCCAGCCTGCACCGTTACGGGTCCTCCGCCATTGCATGCATGTTGCAGGCCCGTTACGGGCTGCTGCTTCCGGACGACCTCTTCCTAACCAATCTCTTCTCACCCTTGATTTGCATGGTGGGGCCGTCTCTCTTCATTTCCCAATCCTTTAATCCCACCTCAGTCTGTAACTCAGCTTCCATAAAATCCGCGCGTAGGAGTAGCAAAGCTCATCACTGGGCATGCAAGCATGTCGTATGCGGCTCTGAGTTCATGCACGTGTACTCTCTCTGTTTTTCAATAAAAGTTTTTCTAGGAATTTCAATATGGACTATATATATGGAGCTAAAATGAGTAGTAAGCAGCGTTTTTCTTTGTGCATGTCGATGAGCAGGGCCATTTCATAATGCTAATTATTACTTGTTTTAGGTTTTTGCTTTTTGATCTTTGGGACCAATAAAATGATATTAATATCAGCCACCGGACAGATCCACATGCGGTGTGCGGAGCGAGCTAGCATGGGGCGCCATTCATACGGCACCCACCATCAATCAGAGCTAGCTAGCTCGCGTGGATGGCCAAATTAAACTACCGACCCCGCAAATCCTCGCTGGTAAAGTACATTTTTAGAGTACCGACCCCTACCGGAAGACAAGCGAAAACATGTTTTAGAGCATCTACACCTAGGCCTTTCTTATCTAGTCATTCATTCCACGCATCGTGATTCGTGCAAATAAATTTTTCTTTTTTCTCTCTCATATAGAACATGTCTTGAGGTTCAGACCTTTGCAGAACAACAAAGCTTTCTAAATAGAATCTAGGATAAAAGAGTTAGATTTTTTGGTCCAACATAAATATACAAAATAAGTTGTTTTTCATTTAAAAAATCTTATTAGTAGTATTTATGTCGGACAAATAATTCTGAAAGATTTATCCTAAATTCTAGTTAGAAAGCTTTGACGCGCTGCAAAGATTTGAACTTCATGACATGTTCTATATGAGAGAAACAAAAAAGTGAAAATTACTTGTAGAAATTAGTTGTGTCGCACGGATCTTAAATCGATATTGGAGAGCCAGGATAGAAGGGCATGGGTGCAGGTGCTCTAAAAATCTGCATCCGAAAGACAAGCCCCCTTGCAAACAAATCCTCGAACATGTGGCAGGTGGGGTGGCGAAGCGGCAGGAGCACGAGCAGGCATCGGCCTTGTCCTCGCTACAATGACGACAACCAGAGGAGCTCGAGAGGATAGAGGCCAGCGACGGTCGGCAAGAGCTAGCCGTGCTGCCAGAGTTAACGACGAAGGAGGACCAGCGGAGATCAAGCCATGACGATGCAGGAGGAGAGCAGGCGGTCAGAAACAAAAGGAGCCGGCTTGGCTAGGGCGACGAGGAGGACCGGCATAGGGCGGCGCCGGGAACAGTTGCGGGGTCCAGAGAAGACGACAGTCAGGGCGAGGAGACGACCTTGCCGACCATGGCGCTTGGGCGAAATCCGGCGAGGATGCGATGAAGCCAGAGAGAGGTGGGATGGAGACGATCCAGGGGAGAGGAGGCGTTGCGGGTGGGGATAGAAGGGAGGTTGGGGAAGTGTGGGGTGGAGGCTGCTTGCGGCTGTAGTGAGCAGAGAGGGAGGGGGCGCGAGGATGGGGACATCGGGGCCGGGTCGAGGTGTTCCGTGGGTGCGTGTGTGTGTGTGTGGACAGAATAGAATGACAGAGAGAGGTGAATGAACCGAATTGGAAAAATGACAAAGTTACCGTGGCGCACCACGTTCTGATGCGTCACAGGTAGAATAGCAATGCCGCTTATTTTATAGCCGAGGGACCCCAAATACCCGTGGCACACCCCATATTGATGCGCCACGGGTAGCACCCCTAGCCAGCTCGACCAAGACATAGTCGTGGCGCATGCATATCTTTGTGCGCCACGGGTATCCAACCCACCAATAGCTGTTTTTCTAGTTGTGTGTTCATCGGATTGTGTAGGTGCCTAAGGACACTCGTAGACTTTACCACGGTTTACCGTTTCGATATCACGATCTCTCGTATTAGTCAGAGGAGTGTTCTAGATTTTGCTTGCAACGCGAGCCCATAAGATAGCCAAAACAATTGCCCGTCATAACATTTCCATTGCAGATGTTTAATCAACTCATAGATGAAAACCTGCATAAAGTAATGGAACGCGACAATGGTGTAGACATGCATAAAGTAATATCATACTTTGATTCACAAGGCAAACCTTTGGCATATAATCTCGAATCTTCGAAACATCAATTCCAATTGACAACTTCATCCATAACCAACTATCAAGACTTATTTCCAACACTATGGGTTCGGGCCAATTCATTACCATTTATTTAAGACGGTTCTAAAGAGTGACACCCATCAAGTTTCAGAGAACTTCCTTATTATATTTTTGCTTTTCGTAGAAATCATTGCAATGTATTCTAGAGGATCAAAAAACTTCGCAAGCTAAAATAAGATTGAACAAAGTGCATCAAAGTTCTAACTTGTCTCCTATGGCCCCATGATGGAGGTCCACAAAATATGCATATAATACATTTTAAGGAATCATCAGGGATGCCATCGAGCCATCATGTGGACTCTATTGGGTTGTGTGCGAGGAGCTCAGGATGGTCTTTTTCCTGGCCTAGAGTAAAAATCAATGTGTTATCCATTGCCCATAATGGTAAATATCTAAGGCACGTGGTTTCGAATAGCTAAGTTAGAAATAAAATGTGGAAATTTCCTATAATCTTTAAATGAAATTGAGGATAATATTTCTCCTTTCAATTTGTAAAATATTCACGGACATTGAACTGCCTAATATCGCTTTCCCGATCTACAATTTTTATATGTGGTGAAGTAATTTTTGGTAAACCTATAATTGTAGTTAGCTACATTTTTCTTGACAAGCTAAATACACGTGCATGCGAACCACTAAGGAAGAAGATTTTACCTAATATTTTAAACCTTATTGTTCAACTCGGTTATAATGTTGATGGTACAAAAGGAATAAACCATGTTCTATTTTGGGTGAACAGCTGTTAAGCCGACAAAAAAGTGGTCGACGACCTTTCTTATGGCTCTTCCGCATAGAACGCCAACGGAATCAGAATAGGACATTCTACGCGGTGTTTACGTATTTTGTATAAGCCTAGGTTGAAATTTGATTACAAGACATTGGTCCCACTATTAATTAGGTAAAGTACTTTATAAGGAGTGAAAGCATAAAAAATCACACGGTAGTTTAATTTATAGGATACTAGTTTACAAATACTAACACCATAATGCATAACATTTTAAACTAGTATCCTAGTAACATCATATTTTTTATTGCTAAAATCTCAATGCAAATCTATTTACTAGTTCTGTTCTTATTAGTTTTTCTGGATCTATGCGCCATGATAAAATAATAGAGCATGATATTGACATGAGCTTTCTTTATTAACTGTTGTGCCATGTCTCCTTATTATCGATTGTATTGCAGTATAGATCAATGAATCTCCCACTGTGCGAGGCATAAGAATGTGATGCCACCAAGGACGCATTAGATTTACAAGATGATCATATATATTATGCTTGCTACTCGCATCACAGGCTTGATGGTCAAGTGGACAGGCCGTTAGTTGGATCTAGCATCCTCTTGATGGGCTTGCCAACGAAACTCAATCAAGTATGTCCAGAAATCAAACATAAGGCCCCACAAAGAAGGTCCACAAAAGATGCATATAATACATTGTGTGAAATCAATATGGCTGCCATCTAGCCATGCATGCGGACTGTGATGGGCATGTTTGCTGGTTGTGTGCTAGGAGATGAGCCTGGTCTTTTTCCTGACATAGAGTAAAAATCTGTGTTTTGTCCATTGCCCACAATGATAAATATCCATGGCAAGTGGTTTCGAACAACTAAGTAAGAAATAAATTATGGAAATTTCCAATAATCCTTAAAATGAAATTGAAGATACTATTGCTCCCTTTTAGTTTGAAGAATAATCATTGCCAGTGAACTACTCCCTCCGTCCCATAATATAAGAACGTCTTATACACTACACTAGTGTCAAAAACGTTCTTATATTATGGGATGGAGGGAGTACCTAATACCTCTTCCTCGATCTATAATTCTTATATGTGCAGAATATTTTTTTGGTAAATCTATAATTCTAATTGGCTTCATTATTCTTGACAAGTTAAATGCGTGTGCATGCCAACCACAAATATTTTTTAAACGTTACCGTTTGACTTGTTCACAATTTGGATGGTACAAAAGATGCATATAATACATTGTACAAAATCATCAAGGCTTCCATCAAACTCATGCATGTCGACTTCAATGGGAACATCTGACGGTTTTCTGCTAGGAGTTGAGTCTGGTCTTTTTCTTGCCTAGAGGAAAAACATGGTGCTGCCCATTGCCCATAACGGTAGATGTCCAAGGTAGATGTTTTCAAACACCTAACTTAGAAATAAAATTGGGTTAATTTCCTATAATCTTGAAAATGAAATTGAAGAATATTCACATCCATTGAATTACCTAATACCTCTTTCTCCATCTATAGTTCTTATACTTCTGAAGTAATTTTTGGCAAATCTATAATTCTAGTTGAGTTCATTATTCTTGACAAGCTATATACACATGTATTCGAGCAACTAAGGAAGAAGAATTACCTAATTTTAAAACCTTATCGTTCAACTCGGTTTCTTTTGATGCTACAAAAATAATAAACTGTTCTCAATGCATGACTAAAATTTCGCGCGACCATCTATTCAGCTGGCAAAAAAATAGTCAACGGCTTCTGTTATGGCTCTTCCACACAAAATGCCAATGGAATCAAAATATACCATTCTAAGTGATGTTTATGTATTTTTTAACACTACATCGGAACTTTATTACAAAACAATTGTCCCATTGTTAATTAGATATCATTAGATAAATATGTCTTGTTGCAACTCATATTTTGGTGCCAGATAGTTATGGTACTTGATAAGGCGTCAGAGCATACACAATCATAGAGTAGTGTAATGCCAGAAAGGTCCAATTATTAGATTTACACAATGATATCACGCTTGCTACTTGCTCCTTAGGCTCGATGGTCAAGCCGATGGTCAAGCTGACCGACCAGTAGTTGGATCTAGCACCCTCTTGATGGGCGTGTCGAAACAACTCAATCAATCTGTCCAGAAATCAAACATAAGAGGCCCCAGGAAGGAGGACCACAAAAGATGCATATAATGTATTTTACAAAATTATCAAGGCTGCAATAAGGCTATGCATGTGGACTCTAGGGCTACTCATAGTGGGAGTATCATATACTAGTATCATGCATGTGATACTAGTGTATGATATTATCTTCATACATCATAGTATCATAGAGTAGTATTATAGATGTTCATGTTTATTGTCATGCATGACACAAAGTAGTATAGCATTTAACAAGATACGGTATCTACCTATGTTACTCTAACCATCTCTATATTCATTAATTCTCTGCCATATCAGCGTGTTTGTTATTCCTGAGTGCATGATACCGGCTAAGATATTATCACTATGGCCAGCCTAACGGGCAAAACTGTAGGTTGTCTGCTAGGACCTAATTCGTGGTCTTTTTCCTGGCCTAAGTGGAAAACCGTTGTGTTGTTCATTTTCCATAACGGTAAATATCCAAAGACGGTGGTTTTGAACAACTAACATAGAAATAAACTGGGAAATTTTCTTACAATTCTTAGAATGAAACTGAAGATATATTGCTCCCTTTAATTGACAAGAATTTTCACGGCCACTGAACTACCTAGCTAATACCTCTTTCTCCATCTATAGTGCTTATACGTGCGGAAGTAATATTTCGTAAATCTATAATTCTGGCTATATTATTCATGGCAAGGTAAATACACGTGCATGCTAGCCACTAAGGAAGAAGATTACCTAATTTTATAAAACTTATCGTTCAATACGGTTATACTTTACGTGGTACAAAAGGAAATAAACCATGTTCTCAATGCATGAGTAAAATTTCGCGCGACCATCTGTTGAACCGGCAAAAAAGTGGTCAGCGGTCTCTCTTATTGCTTTTAGATAAGCGTACGTTGAAACTTGATTACAAATATTGATCCCGTTATAAATGAGATATTATTTGATTAATATGTATAGTTGCAACTAATATTTTGGAGCCATATAGGGGATGGTACTTGATAAGACCTCACATTCTACGCGATGGTAGTGAAGCAGACCGGTCGGTAGTTGGATCTCGCATTCTACGTTGAAACTTGACCGGCATGCCGGCACAACTCAATCAAGTATGTGCAGAAAACAAGGGCGCGCGAAGGAGGTCCACAAATAATGCATGTAATACATTGTATGAAATCCTCAAGGCTGCCATCAACGTCATGCATGTGGACTCAGACGGGCATGTCTGGCGGTTGACTCCTAGGAGTTGAGCCATGTCTTTTTATTGGCCTAGAGGAAAAATCAATGTGTTGTCCATTGCCCATAACGGTAAATGTCGAAGATAGATGGTTTGAAACGCCTAACTTAAAAATAAAATTGGGTAAAGTTCCTATAATCCTTAAAGTGGAATTGAAGATAGTATTGCTCACTTTAAATTCGAAGAATATTCATGGCCATTGAACTACCTAATACCTCTTTGTACATCTATAGTTCTTATATTTGTGAAGTATTTTTTGGTAAATCTATAATTCTAGTTGGCTTCATTATTCTTGACAAGCTAAATACACGTGCATGCTAGGCACAAAGGAAGACGAATTACCTAATTTTATAAAACTTATTGTTCAACTTGATTATACTTTAGATGGTACAAAAGGAAAAAAAACATGTTCTCAATGCATGACTAAAATTTCACGTGGTCATCTGTTAAACTTGCAAAATATTCAGCGGTCTCTCTTATGGGCTTATGGCTCTTTCGCACAGAACGCCAATGGAATCAAAATATGCGATTCTACGCGATGTTTACGTATTTTTTGTTAAGCATACCTCGAAACTTGATTACAAAATATTGGTCCTGTTATTACTAAGATATAATCAAATCAATATGTATAGTGGCGCCATATAGGGATGGTGATGTTCGGCAGGGAGAGTGCGATGGCTGTGGTGGAGTTCCCAGCGGGGGCTGTTAAAAAGGCTGTGCCGGGCAGACGAAGAGGATCGCCGCAGCACTATCTTTGACCGGCGTAGAAACCAACAAGTCGGTGAGTGGGGGAGCTCCATCATCGCGCCGCGTGGGGAAGACGCAGTACGCATCTCGGGAGTGCGTGGTGTAGTAAATAAAGCTGACCGCGGATGCCTTGAGTCGCTGCCAGGTTTGGGACACCATGAGCCGTTGTCAGCTTTATTTACTATTTGGCGTAGAACCCCGCGTGTGAGGTAGGCGGTGACGGCACACGTCCGTTAATCTACCCACAATGAAAAGTGACATAGAGTGGTAAAATCCATAAATTACCATTCTAAGTTACTAGTACCTTCATAGTGAACTAGCAGTGCGACCCGCGCATTTGCGCGGCTAGGTTTACTATATGTTATATCTACATTGATTATTATTTTATTTATATTTTGTCACGTAATCAACTATGAATTGAAATATAGACGAAACATAAATCATTTCTTATAATGACTGTGATTTGGTCAATATATTGTGTGCTAGCATGTGAATAGTGACCAACATAAAATGACCAATGTCGTCTTGAGTCCATGACTGGTTATGTAAATAACGGACCTTCATTACAGTTTTGGCTTCCCTCTAGTCACCATCGAGCTATCTTCCCATAAGTAATTTTAGGATGAATTTTTCATCAAAATAAAATATAAACATTCATATCTCAAAAAAAAAATCTAGTGACGTATCTGTCTAAACATAAGTTGATGTATTAGTACAAACATCACCACATAATGTCTTTATCTTTGTGTTATCGTTTGTCTTCAATTGATATAATGTTTTTCCTCCAAATTGATAAGTAGGACACCAATAGTGTGATCTCAAATTAACATTACATTCTCTTTCACTCACTATTCTATTGATAATTATTTTTTATTTTGTCTATGTTCTCCTGCATGGTGCAATGATGTTTATTTCTACACATCCATCAAAGTGACTTATCACATATTTGATATGATTTGTTGCTACCTTTTTGCAAGACATTTCCACTCTGATCGTGCTTGTGTTATTTTCAGAATTTCATTTAGTAATTCATGAAAATTGATATAATTATTAGTGATACGGTTGGCCAAGAAGTATTTAGAATTACTTTTTCCTGGACTCATAAAGTGAGTGCCTGCTAAAAAGTAAACCACACACACATCATTTGGGTTTTGGAAACACGACATTCGAACTTAGTGTCCTGGCCTATGCTTTTTATTTTCACCTCATTAGCATCCATATCGTCCTATTATGTAAAAATCGTTAGATGTGGACATCATAGAAAATCATGAATAATCCTAGCTACAAACGAAATCTTCTACTACTCTTTATTCTTCTTGCATCAGAAAGCTTATTGGCGACCAGTCAATAGATTAGCCCACGACGGTCATATTCAAACAGGAGTGCATTTTGCGTTTTTTAAGTCATATACCTCAGTTTAGAATTCAATTCTTGAATGAAGAAAAATAACCGCTGGCTTAAAACTTAAGAAATTGTAGTTATTTTCAAAAGTAAAATAATATTTGAGTGTAGTGCATGATCAATATCTGATGACTTGGGAAAAAGCTATTTATGCATGTATTTCTTTTTTTGACGAACTAGCAGGAGCTCTGCTTTGCATTAAGTAGGGGAAAATAGTGTCCATTACAGTTTGGTAGCAGGCTGGGAACAGCCGCAGGGCCTCAAGAGGGAGCAAAGAACAAAAGTAAAAAAGAAGAAGAAAGGAGTTTAGTTACATATTGGCTGCATCTTGAAACATGCAGATATCAGCCATTGCTTTGCCCGCGACTACATGCGCTGGTGCCGCTTTGTGCTCAAAAATTCTGGCATTCCTCTCCTTCCAGATATGCCAAGCGATGTACATAGCAGTGGAGACACGAATCTTGCTATCAATGGTAGGCGCAGCAGTATGAAGACGAGCCCACCACTTATTAACTGACGGAGCAGAGAGCACACTTGTAACCATGGACGCATGAGAGTCCGCAAAATTTTGCCACACCTCCTTAGCAAAAGGGCTAAATAGAGCTAGATGGGCGGCAGTCTCCAGGGTCTGATTGCAGAGCATGCAATTGTCGGCGTGAGGCCAGCCCCTGTTACTTAATCTATCAGCCGTCCAGTTCCTGTTTTGAAGCAGGAGCCAAATGTAGAACTTGACTTTGGGCTCAGCCTTTGCTCTCCAGACCTTCATGAGCCTTGGTTGATGAATCCTAGAAAGGAATTGAACATGATACGGAGAGGTGGCAGAATAAGCACCGTTTGTAGTAAGATTCCAAGTGATTTTGTCCCTTTCAGTTGTGATATGCACAGCTTGAACACGATCCCAAAGGTGGATGAACTGATCCAAATCATTGGCATTAGCAACTCGTTCCATTCCTTTCATCCATCTCCCTTCCGAGAGGGCCTCTTGGACAGTTAGGTTCTTCCGGCGGGCGAGGCGGAAGGCAGCTGGTGCGATATCTCTCGGTGCCTGTCCGTCTAGCCATTTTTCAGTCCAGAACTTTGCCACTGAGCCATCCCCGAGAGTGATGGTGGTACAGGCCGCAAAAAGTTGTCTATCCGTTAAGTCACACGGCACAGGGGTCCCCTTCCAAGGCTTGTCCTCCTCCTGCCACTCGTTCCATAACCACCTTAATCTTAGAGACCTCCCAAAGCAGCCAATACATTTATGCATGTATGATAAGATAGATTACGATGACATTGATCCGATGGATTTTGTGAATAGCAGATATGTTGTCCCATGCGTGTTCTATATGTTTCCTTATTAAAATGACATCCGTAATCAATGTTTTTTTTTTGGACAGATCGCATATCTAAACATCATATTGTTGTCATGCAGCGGGACTACTGATTTGTAAATAAGAATTATTACACTTCAAATTTGAAATATCAATCTATGTCGAATAGTGTAATTGATAATGGTTATAGACATGACATTCATGCTTACCCCCGCGAACAAAAAACACTTACATATTTATAATATGAGAATTCTAATCATATCGTTCTCAAGCTTTAAATCGGATTTGGCTTTCAGAGTATCCTTGGTGGAATAAGCAGTACGAATATTGTATTGTGAACTATTTTATTTTCTTAATTTTTCTATATGCATGTACACAGACATACTCTTTTATTATTTCAAGTGAACCACTACTCATGCATGCCTTCTCTCTCGTGCGCATGCACCCACACCTATGCATGTAAATACATGTAAGCAACATACGCATGTTGACTTGGTCATCCGTTACTACAAAGTAAATATTAGATGATGAAGTAAAATAGAACCTTTCTTTGTGAATAACCAACCTATTCAGCTGAACTGATCTCCAAGACACATGCATTATTTTTCTGGTGGTGAATTTTCATTTAGAATTGACTATTAGGCATTTTATTGATAAAGCTCCGCCACACCTGATTTTCATTTTGAAGTAAATGAAGTTAGATCTATCTAGTAAAACAAATCTCAATTCAAGATATAAGACATTTATAACTGAAGAAAACAATTATTATAGGCTTATTAACGTGTGTATAATGTATACATGAACTTCTTTTTGTTTCTTAATTGGAGGTTTAATTAATACCTGTAGGATGTCATGCTCCAGCGAGACTGCTGGTATATTCACACGCATCGTCTTCATTAACCATCCATATCTGATTCCATGTTTCTGAACTGGCTGATGTTTGCGCGGACAGAATCACAACATATCAAGCAACTGGTTGCTTCTAGTCTGTTCATGCAACTATTAGATTCTGAACATTGCTGTAAAAACAGCATTAACTTAACTTTTTTCAATAAGGAAGCACATCTCAACGGTGACTTCAACATGTCCGTTGACTTTGACTTTTGGGTATCCTATTCTACTCCGTTGCAGATGCTCATAGGACACGTATGTAGTCATATTTCCGGTTCTTTTTCCTTTTTTATTTCTCCGATGCATCTAGCATGACAACATAAAAGTTCAATATTGTTTCTACATATTTTTACATGTTAGGTACGAAACTTTAAATCTCAAACCGTTGTTATTTTAATCAAACGGTATAAAAAACATTACCATATGTGGACGAACGTGATGGCTTGTTTTACTCTTGTCTTAATTATTATATAATAGATAATAACATAAATGTGGTGACATAGAGATTTTCATTTATTAGCTTATAGATTTATCTTGTCTTAGTATGTGTGATATTAATCATGATATGAGTAACTAGCTAGGTTACTTAATTTGTCTCTCTACTCATGAAATGGAAAATGCTGTTGGGCACACCATTACCGAGGGCGCCTCTCGGTAAAGATTGTGAAACTGGACCAGCATGCACCCTTTACCGAGAGGCGCTCTCGATAAACATGCACCAACCAGTGGAACCTAGAAGCTTTACCGAGAGGCCTCATGGTAAAGGATAATAACCATGCGTCCAGATCTCGAACCATGTTGCTAGGTTTTGACGAACTTATTTTTTCACAAAAAAAGGAACAAAAAAGGAGCACTTTTTTTCCTTTCAGAAAGACGCACGGCCACGGCCGTGCCACTTACAAAAGCAAAACTGTGCCTCTTGCCGAAGGAAAAGATAAAAAGAACACGTTTTTTTGTTTCCGAGAGACACGGCCGTTCCTCTCGCAAAAGCAAAACCATACCTCTCGCGTTAGCAAAACCGTGCCTCTCACAGAAGAAAAAAAAAAGAAAACGTATTATTTTCCGTTTTCGAGAGGCACGGCCGTATCTCTCGCAAAGGAAAACCGTGACTCTCGTGGAAGCAAAACCGTGCCTCTTGTGAAAGTAAAAAAAAAACAGAAAACATTTTTTCTCTTTTCTGAGAGGCACGGCCATGCCTCTCGCGATAGCAAAACCGTGCGTCTCGCGGAAGCAAAACTGCGCCTCTCATTAAAGAAAAAAATATGTTTTACATTCAAAAAGAATTTAATTTTTTTGCCCAAAAGCTAAGGAAGACCGGTAGAAAACCAAAAGGCCGAAAAATTCAGGAAAAAACCGTATAAAAAGTCAAAAACGCATAAGAAAAAAATTCGGAGGGAGCGCCCAGAGCACGACACGTGGCCGCTGCAAAGAACGCGTGATGTGGCGTGCTCTTAGCCCACCCCAAATGATTGGTGGGAAGCTCTCGAAGGAGGGCTAGTCAACTAGAGTTGCTCCTAGCGTTTGGTATCTTTACCTAGTATTAAAGGACGGATGGATTTATAGTTCTCCATAAGTCACCCTTTTATATTCATTGAATTTACGTTAATATCAGGAATGATGGCCGAGATATAAAAGTAGATCTACATAACGGAAGGACCCCTGCCCTATTTGTTGCCCGGATCCTCTCACGTCGCATGAGGCTAAAGCAAAAAAAAATATTGACGAGGAAACCGTGATTGAAACGTATCTGTAATACGTAGTAGTTATAGGTATTGGATTTGGAACCGAATTTGACCATATAGATTCTGAAATAAGTAACTAGCACTGCCTGCCGTCGCACGCCACGAACGCCAAGCGCCGCATCTATCCAGCGAGGAAGCATCTCCCGACGGCCCGACCTCCGTCCCCGTGTGATCCGACGACGGGTGGAGGACACAACAAGCGACGCCTAGCTCAATGGAGGATGACGTGAGACTGCCGAGCCGACCGGGGAAGGAAGCATCAGGATGAATCTCAACGCCCATGTTCGATCCTCACACCATCATGCTGCTTTGCTGCCTAGCAGCCATGCATGGGAGGCGGCCCGACCTTGCCCTGCCTCGATTCACCTCCCGCAGGGGTCCTTCATCTAGCCGGCGGCCTCGCTGGCTACATCGCCAAGGGCTCCGTCTCCTAGGACGACACAGTCCGTGTTGTTGCTAACTTCGTCCAGGCCTACTGCCATGGTGGTAGCGCACTCTCGGAGCGCATCACAGGCGCAGTCGAGTGACTCGAGATTGAGGCCCTTGTCGTCTTCATCGGTCATGAGGCAGTCATTGAGGGAGAGGAGATGGTCTTTCAAGATTCGCAAGCAGGTTAGGGCGAGGTGCCTGGCAGTGGCGAATCATGCGGCAGAGGCGGCCGTGAGGAGCGTAAGGGGTTGTTCGGCATCGCTCCGTTCCACAGCTCCCGGAGCAGAGTTGGCGGAGCTGTAGGTCAAAATGGTGGACTTGCCAGTCACCCGCTCCGCAGATTCCGGGAGCGGACCATTACCGAACAGGGCTAGACGAGGGAAGCGGGAGAGGGAGAGCCACACGCCAGGGAGATGGAGGAGGAAGTATGGAAAGTAGTGGTGGGGCAGGAGCAAGGTACTGAAGGGACGTAGAGGAGGAGGAGGAGGAAGAAGAAATTAAAGGATGTGTTGCAGGCTTGCAGCCACCATTATTGCCTCCTCTTCGTCTGCTTATCAGCTTCTCTCAAAGAGACACAGAGGTGTGTCGCGTGGGTTCTATTGGGATTCGATGCAGTGTGGAAGGGGTGCACCTCATTATGATCTAACCATCCGTAACTATAGCTAGACATTGATGTCATAACTGATACTAAATTCGTTTCTGATGTTAATGTTAATTATATGGAAGACGCTGCTTGACCAGCTGCCTCCGGACGTTCAGCAACCTGGAGTATGCTTAGTGCAAATTTAGCAGCCTTGGCCAGCTCGTGATTTTTTGTTTTATTTTGCTCACCGCTGTTTCTGCGTTTCAATTGGAGAAAACATGATTACAGCAGTTTGTGACGAGGGAGTCATTTTTTCAGAGTGATTGATCTCTCATATAATTCAAATATATGGTTGTATATCCTTATTGCTATTTCAACATCTTCCTTCATAACTAAATTTATAATTGCTTTCATTCTCTGTGATAATTGATACCGGAGGCTGTAAATATGGTCAGTGTGATGCCAACTCCATAGAAAACTTATTGTAAATGCCTGATCCGGTGACTCCTTTTGTTAGTGCCTTGACCCTTGAGTATCAATGTTGAGGTTTTGCTTCTTATTCAGCCATCAGATGAAGGCTATAAATAACTTTGTTTAGAAAATATCCTAATTGCAAAGTTTTCTTTTACAAACTGAAAAAAAAGTGGCCGTGGGCACGAAGCGGAGGTGGTGTCATACGTGTCAAAGGAATTTTGCAGGCTGCAGGGATACAATGATGTTGATGGTGGGCAAAAGATGTTTGCACGCAAGTGGCGACGACGCTTTGAGGTGGTAGGATGATTTGATTTCTCCATTTCAGTGGTAGTTTACACCTTTTTGTTTGTCACATTTGATGCATGAATTCTTGACACTAAGCACATCCATTCCTAAGTAATGTTATGGTAGAAGGTTCATGTCGTCCAATATTTCCTCCACAGGAAAGCATGTCGCTTGTTCATCATAACCATTTTTCAGTTTGCTATTTATCTACTTTGATGGGTTGCGTTCTTTTAGGAGAATGCAAGCATATTTTTCTCGTACTACAATGCGACATATTTGTTAGCAGAAGTTCAGAAGTGGAATTGGCGGTAGCCCACCCTGTTGGATGCTAGATGTTACATTTGCATGCTATAATTGAGAAATAAAATGGACTTTGTCGGTTTAAATCTAAAGCGGTATTTGTTGTGCCTCTCTGAGGAACATCAGTAAGGTTGTGAAGAGACACTCACAATCAGGTAGTCACTTTGATGACAATTATGAAATCATGCCATGTTTATGTTTTACACAACATCTCCAATAATGTTGTAGACTCAAGGAGTTTCTGATGACGTCGAATGCTTGTGGGCGATTTTGAGCCATTTGGTTTACTGGAGAGTAGGTTTTTTCCATTGCAACGCCGGGGCATGTTTGCTAGTATAGTCTTATATAAAAAAAATTGGGCCCTCAAAATTTATGGGCCCTGTGCGGGCTGCACGTTCTGCACAATGATCGACATGGCCCTGCTGGACATTTAGTTGGTGGCGCATATAGCTGCTGCCATGCCAGTGCTCATTTCAGCAGCGTGGAGAAAAAGTGGATGCCGCAAATAGTTAGCTACTGTCTGCGTGGCAGCAAGGGACGCAACGCCACCGAACATGCGAGAGCCACAGACACAACTGCGCCATAATTATACCGGCGTGAAAGGTTGGCAGCGTGCCACAGTTAATATTTAATGGTGGCATGGAGACCCCCGCCACACTCTCCCTGCCGAACACCCCCACCCATACAGATCCATCGCGCAAAACTCCCACCAGTGATGGTGCGAAACGAGGAGGCGGGCGGAAGCGGCGGTGCTGCCAGTGGTTACTGCCCCAGGGACTGGCCACTCTCAATGCTGAATGAGGAAGCGTAGTTCGTCATGTGCCACCGACTCCTCGTGCCACCGGACGCCCTCCTCCCCGATAAAGGTCTTCCTTAAGAAGTAGAAAGCTACTCCCTCCATTCGGGAATACTTGTCCTCGAAATGGATGTATCTACACTTATTTTAGTTATAGATACATCTATTTTATCCATTTTTGGGATAAGTATTTTCGGACGGAGGGAGTATTCTGCAATCATCATTAAAATTATATGGTATATCCTTCCGCAAACGGTTAGTTAACAGTTTTAACACTTAAGAATAATGGAGATAAAAATTGTGTCAAAACCTGCATGGCCACATAAATTCCTTAGTTTTTCACATCACTTGGATATGAACATCTCTAAATCATTTTAATCTTTCCTTTATCTATCCCGGTTACCATAAACTGGCATTTTCCCAATTAAGAATTTGATTGGTGTCCTCTAAACTTTGTTAACATTATCTATTTAATTATGAAATGAAGTTTCACAGAAATAGAAATCATCCATAAATGCTTACATTATTTTTCCCAACAGAATTAGTAAAACTAGTCATCAACCCGTGCTTCTGCACGGGCTAGTGATTTGGAAAGCACGTAAGTGTTTTATAATGTTGAACTTATATGTTAATATAGCAAGTTTTAGAAATATATAGGATTTTGATTGGAGTTAGAATTTTTGTATCAATTTATGGAGAGGAGAGAGTAACACATATTAGAAGCCATGAGAATTTGAATCTAGTTATTTTGATTATACATATATTCCCAATGGAAAGTAGTGGTTGCACCGCACCATACCGAGGAAAAATTATGAAGAAACAACTTATTCTAGATGTCTATGATTATGCATAGAGGCATTTCGGCTATGTGTATACTTGGCCCGGGTGAATACTGAAATTAGGAAGAAAAATTAAAATAAAGAAAAACAGTAGTAATTAGGCTTTTTCACGTTCGACTCTTTATCATCTTTGTAGAGATTTTCTCATAAGCATTTTTGTCCTAGCAAAGGAAGTTGAATGCTCTAATTAAAAACTCAATTTTACTGTACAAAATTTCTTTTGTCTTTACAGCACAAAACCATGTGATCTGATGCATCGACATTGGCATATGTCACTTTTAAGTTCCTGGTTAGCTACTTACTTATCAGGTGCTTGGCCGGACTTGGCATCCATATGCTTGCCACATTGGGACTTGCTTTGTTACATGTATGCTAACCTATCGGTTGTGATTCCTCTAACTACATTTACTGTCCGATTTTTTTTTAGAAAAGGAGGATGACCCCCGGCCTCTGCAACATTTACTGTCCGATACTTGTCCCTAGTTTTAAGTACGGTTATCAAGATCTATCGATTAAATCCACTACAATAAGGTCCACGTGACAGTTGACATTTATTATATGCGGAACTTTGTAAGGCTTAGAAAATAGGAACAGTTTACAATATGGCATTCTAGTTGTGTAATGCAAAATTTATTAAGAATGTATTCCCAGGCTGCATGTGTAGTTGTTTATCAGAAATCTGCTGTGCACGTTTTATACTCTCCTGAACTCGGTGATTATAAAAGTTCAAGGAAATAGAATGTAGGTCAATCAATATTGATGCGTATGGGAGGCTAAGTTAGTAAAAAATGTAATCGCTTTCTTCGAGCTCTATTCTAGTATATGTTTGTTCCTTTTGCCATGAAAATATTATTAATTTTATGTTAAAACTCTGCATTATATTGACCATTACTTCTGCCGCCTATAAAAGTTTTCCTAACCTTTCATGACTAACTTTTATTTTATTACTTTAGCAACTACGGGTTGGGCATGCCTACGTTCTATCAGTATGGTAAAAGGATATATCTTTTTGTTTTGATTCTAGCCATACCAAATGAGATGGCTTTCTCATGTTCATTTATATCAATTTTTACACTAATGCGGGTTGGACGACCCTGGATTTCCACTTCTGTTATTGATGAAGAGTTTTTGAGAATATTTCATTTTAAGACCAACACATGCATACTGATGTACTATATAAGAGATATTTTCCATGCATGATTTCATACAGAGCGATGTCTTAACTGTCTCCCCTTTTAAGTATGGCAAGTCCTGGATTTGACACATGTTTTTTCCTGCGTACATGCTCAAAGTAAATGCATAGAACATATGTTTATACATACCAATATCACACCGGCAATACTTCCTTAGTTTAGCTCCCAGCAACCAATCATAGGATCAGGATCTCAAAATCATATGAGCTCATGCATCATCTACGAAACATGCAAAAAAGAGTAAATTAGTGATTATAATTGGTCCCAGTGATCAAGCCTGCAGCCCAGCACGTACATGTATAAAATAGAACTCTGCATGAAGCCAATTGCTTCCCCTAGAGACAGGTGTTGCAGCCGGGGCGTGGATGCAAGCTCATTCACCCACTATACATCCTCGTTTAATTACTCTGCTTGATTATCCTTATGGTTGGTTGGGCTTTTCGCTGGGTAATCTCTGCAAGGACGTACATCTTCTACTCTGTTATAAGAAGATTTAGCCAGATAATATTTGGTCATTGTCAAAGTGCACAATTCACTGCTACAAATATGAACTGTGTGGGACCGTGAAAACACATACATAATTTCTGAAAAGAAAGATCACACATATTAATAAAGATAAACCAACAAATATGGTTGATCTGTACACATAACTTGCCACCCAACGTCAGGAAAAGTGTAGACCAACCCCAGCTGCTTGCTTCCACTCCCTAGATTGCAAACTCTGGTCATGTGCCGTGTTCTAAGACTGTAAGGCCATCTCCAATTGCATGATGCTTATGCTTGAATCAAAAAACTGAGCAAGCACCTGCAGCAGCGCTGCAACTTCCAACGTTAGTTGCCTGTTTAGAAGGGCTTAGCCTGTTGTCTGCTTCAAACTATCCTTAGTACAGTCCTCCTCCTAAATCTAACTCATCTAGTAATCCAAAAATACCTCATTCTCCACTTCATTGCAGTTTGGTCGGGGCATGGCAACTAAGGGGATTAAAAGGAGCTTATCCTAGCCAAGATGTGTTGCTCCGTGGTAGGGTAGTAGAGATTGAAAGATAATGGAGCGAAGGGATGGGGAAGAACAGTTTTAGATGGCTGCAATGGAAGACAACAGATTGGACAGGAGGAGGAGGAGGAGCGCTAGAGTTTGGCTGCAAGGGAGGAGGAGAGCTACAGATTGGATGAGGTTGACTGCTAGGAGGACAGTATTAGGAGGAGCAGCCCTAGGGCTCGGTGTGTTGGTAGTTCTTTAGGCTGTACGTGGGAAGGGTTGGATCAGCGGATGAAGGAGACCACCAGAGATGGATTCTATTTTTTTTAGCTATATGTGGGCCTAAGATGGATTCTTTTTTTGTGCTGTAGATGGTTTAATTTTTTCTAGCTATACGTGGGCTAGAGATGGATTTTTTTTTTCTGCTGTAGATGGTTTAAGGTGGGACAGAATTCGAGGACTCCTTGAGGCATAACATCCGATGGTGGAAAATACACAATTTGAATATCGGATGGCTAGTTTTCTTACTTCCCGAGAATTAACGTGGTTCCTCGTATGGTGCCTCCAATTAGTAAATATAAGATAGCAGTCATACGTCACAGAAAAGGAGCGGGTGCATTACATATCCCAAACGGCATTCGACGATAAGCATACGTACTATATGGTCATCGTTATGTAGTAGAAACATCTCTCTCCTATTGATTTCTACCTTTGTTTCTAAAAATAAGATGTTAGTCTAAGTCAACGCTCTGTAACTAGGCCAATAGTATACAAAATATGAATGCTTACAAGATTTAATAAACATGTCGTGGAAATATATGGTTAGTCTAGTGACATTCTTTTGGTATTCATATTTTCATATAAATAATTGGTAAAACATACTATATGTTTACTTCTTACTTAATTTATGCACGTTCTTTTGAAAATGGAGGGATTAATTTTTACTAAGGTTATATGCATCATATATTCTGTGTGAATTCCAAATTCCAGGTTTGTATGTCACTAATAATGATGTATACACTACAGGAAACAGCTAGTTTGCCGTCTGTAGGTATCTTTGCCGTCAGCTTTTCATCGGGGCAGACGGCCAAGAGCACATTTGCCGTCAGCTGCTGACGGCAAAGAATGACTGACGGCAAAAATATATTTTGCCGTCTGCGTTTTTTATTACAGACGGCAAAGAGTCTTTGCCGTCTATATTTTTTTTACAAACGGCAAAGAGTATCCTTTGCCGTCTGAAATAAAAAAAATACAAACGACAAAGTATTTGCCGTCTGTCTTTTTTATTACAGACGACAAAGTTTGCCGTTTGTCGTCTGTAAAATAAAACGTAAACGGCAAAGAAGAAACACAGCACACGGATCAATCACATGGATCGATGACGTGGCAGCCCCTCCCACCCACGCAGTCCCCCACCACCCATGCGCTACCCTACCGACGTCCCACCAACCCACGCAGCCCACCCTCCCGAGACGCCACCCACGCCCACCCACAAAAATCCCCTCCCCCCCCACCTTGCTCGATCCAATCTCCTGCCTCCCTTTCTCGATCCCCACTGCACCACCACTACTCGCCCTCGCCGGACACCGATGCTGCGTCCCCTCGCTGGACCTCGCCGCATCCCCTCGCCTGACCCCGCCGCCTCCCATCGCCTGATGTGAGGGCGCTCCTCGATGCTGCGTTGGCCGAGGCCAACCCGGAGCGGCGCTCTCCAATGACAGCGCCGACAACGACGTCGACGACCAGGAGGTACAGCGCCCCCGCGTCCGCTGCGCCACCGGGCGCCACCACCTCCGTCTGCGTCCACCCGCCGGAGGTTGCCTCCGCCAGCGCCACCGGGCTCCACCACCTCCGCCTGCGTCCGCCCGCCGGAGCGTGCCTCCACCCGCGCCATCGGCAGCCGCCCGCGTCCGCCCGCCGGAGCTTGCCTCCGCCCGTGCTGTCCGACTACCGGAGCCCGCCTCCGCCCGTGCTGTCCGACTGCCGGAGCCCGCCTCGCTCGCCTCACCGGCCGTCGATCGCAGTGAGCAGCGCCAGGCGTGGACGTCCGCTGCATCTCGTCTCCATCTGGTGCAAGACACCGAGCGGCTGCCGACGGGCGCTGACCCGTGCCCGGTGCGGTCTGCAGCAGGGCTAGAGAGTTGCTTGGCCCTTTTTCTCTGTCGAAAATATTGAAAATATTTATGTTAAGTTCTGTAAATATTTATGTTGAGTTCTGTAAATTGATACACAAACAATGTTGTAGCTGCCATTTTTTGATGGTCAGCTGTTCTATGAACTGATTGTAACGGATTTGTTCTGTAAATGGATCTATGAAGAATGCCAAGAGAAATGTTTAAAAAATGTCCTGTGATTTTTTTTAATTTTTTTAAAAAAATCTTTGCGATCTGCAAATTAGATTAGCTAACGGCAAATATTGTGTTTCGGCTGACAGCAAAGATATTGCTTTGCCGTGTGTTATTGGGATTGGCTGACGGCAAAATCTTTGTCGTCTTCCCGATAAAAAAGCTGATGGCAAAGTATTCTTTGCCGACTTATCTTTGCTGTCTACATCCTGACGGCAAAATCTTTGCCGTCTGGATTTAGGTCTTTGCCGTCTGTGATCCACAAATGGCAAATTACCAGTTTCCTGTAGTGATATGCTATTAAACTATGTACATTAACTCATTCACTAAAGCCCATAAATTTGTGACGGACGCATTACACAACAACTACTTGTATTTAGAATGCGTGGGCCCTTGTTCTGATATGATGGACAACTGAACGCAGCTAGAGACCAATTAACCAGTAGTAATTCTAAGATACTGATGAATGTGGATGAAATATTTCAACGGAACTAGATGTTGTTTCTGGAACGAGTACAAATACTGCGAAATGAGCAAAATTTTCTTGCTTATCATTTACCATGTGTCCCAGCAACAGGTGTGGAGCTGTGAAACCTTCGTTCCTGCATGATGTCGGCCCACAGCTAGTGCACTCGGGGTTGGACCACTAGCAGGTAATTTGATGATGATTTGATGTACTCATTTGGATAGTTTGAGATAAACTTTGACAATAAATGGTATCATTTGGGTTCCTTTTAGCAATCTTAGAATGATTATATTATTTTTTAGCTTTAAGATTAGTTCATTATTATATCTTTGTTTGTACTCTGTTTTCTCGTACATTTTTACAATTTCTTAGTTGTTTTTTTGTGATGTATTACCAAATGCGCCAATCGCCATATTGAACATGACCAATCTTAGTATAGGGTTGTATCCTATTACTGCATACATGTAGAAATCAAAGTCAAGTAGGTTTATGAGATCTGACCAGGCAGTTGCGACAGTAAAGTAGCGAGCTATGGAAAATTAGGTCAGTGATTATTATATGTATTGAACATCACCACATGGTTACTGTGGACTGAATGTGCGGCCCAATCTAGAGATGATTGACCTGTTACATGGTCCTAGATAAGGAGACATATCAACAGGATACACCCATGAAATAATGTACGTCTGCGAAGCTAGCTGTAGCCATTATAGTTGTTATGTTTAATTATTTGCTGGGACTAGATCCAATTTAATTCAATGGCTTATTGGTAGTGTCGTCATCCCGTTGGTTGTGATCCAACCTAACAAAAGGAGATTTTTAATAATTTAGAGAGATATTGGCAGCCCGTTGGTTGTGAGATAATAGTGGGTGGATCTACAGGTCAACCTTAAGTAAAATAGTGGGTTAAACTAGATGCAATGAAATATACAGACTTAATGGCACATCTAGTAGCTCGCTCATGGCGGGGTTGGGTTCTATTTGCATGTTTGCTCTGCTGTGCGCCATTCTTCATCGTCTTGGACCATGCATATATCCCTGAGCTCTATTGGTCGGTGGTGGAGGCATGGTCCGCTCGGATGTTTTGACTCGTCACCACATTGTCCGTTTGTGCTATTGTACTTGTTTGAGCTGGAAGTAAAGATCCGAGCGAGAAAATATACAAGGTCCTCTATCCCGCAATTTCTATCTGTATTTCTGATGAACCTCTTCCCAGTCACGAACCTGCCGCCACTGCCACTCACCGTTGTTGCGACTTCCGATCTTCCAATCCCCCAATAGTCAGCCCCAAATAGTAGTCACACATCTTCACTCCTGACTTTGGCAGGCCACCTGCATCCTTGATATCTCCATTAATTCTTGACATTACATAGTAATATGCCATAGCACGGCCACTACCAGAAAAACTTGTTTTGCCGACGGCCAAATCTATGCCGACGGCCCCCGTCGGCATATACGGGCATACCACAACGGCCCAACTAAAGCCGTCGGCGTAGAAAGGCCGTCGGCGTATAACCATCTATGCCGACGAGGGCCGTCGGCATAGATAAGCCGTCGGCGTTTCTTCGAATATACCTACGGTGGCCGTCGGCATAGAGCAGGCCGTCGGCATATCGCGTGGGCCCATCTACCCGGGCGGCGACGACAGTTTGACGGCGTCAGGCTACGCCGACGGGCTAACGGTGGCCGTCGGCATAGCTACGCCGACGTCATCGATCCGCCGCGCCGCCACGTCATCGATCCGCGTCGTTCGCCGGTCCAGTGGGGTGGCATTTCTATGCCGACGGCTAGGCCGTTGGCATAGACCTGGCCCATGGTTTTTGCCACGTCATTGATCCCCGCCCTACGCCACGTCACCGATCCAGGGCTCTACCGTTGCGTGGCCGTAGCTATGCCGACGGCTTTGCCGTAGGCATAGATTTCTAATAATATTTTTATATTTTTTATATTTTCTCTTTTTTTTCCAATACTAATTTCACTAACTTAAATGTACATAAAACATATATCGATTGCCCCCCACACGGGCCTTCTTCCGTCGTGTCACGGAGAGGTTAGACGGGTACGGGGTACCTGTGGGGGGTAGCAATGCCGCCAGGTGTTGCGGTGGGCCCTCCTACGGTTGTGGAAACATGGTGGCAGGCGCAGGCACGCGGCTCCGGGGTGTGCCCCCTCCCCCCTCACGGGCGTCGATGCCGCCGTGCCTCGGAGGGGGGAAACGGCCACGTCGGGCCGACACAGAGGGAATCTTGGGGTGGGTCCATTTCCAGATTCAGTCTAGAACCGGGACCAATGTGAGCATTAGTAGAAAATAGGGCTTTGGTCCAGGCCGGGTCAGCCCATTAGTCCCGGGTCAGTCTAGAACCGGGACCAATGTGGGCATTGGTCCCGGTTCGTGAGCCCGGGGGGGCCGGCCGGGCCATGTGGGCCATTGGTCCCGGTTCATCTGGACCTTTTGGTCCCGGTTGGTGGGATGAATCGGGACCAATGGGCCTCGCTCTTGGCCCACAACCATTGGTCCCGGTTGGTGGCTTGAACCGGGACCAAAGGCTCCCCTTTAGTCCCGGCTCATGTCACCAACCGGGACCAATGAGGTGCCTATATATACCCCCTCGCGCAAGAGTAGAGCACAGTGCTCTGTTTTTTCTGGCCAAGGGGGAGAGGGCTTTGTGGTGCTCTAGCTCGCCTCCTATGCACATGAGGTGTTCGATGGAATGCCCGAGCCACACTACTTAAGCTTCTCCTCTCGAAGCTCGACCTCCAAGCTCCATTTTCCTCGAGATTTGTCTAGATTTAGCGGCCCATCACGCCCTGTCCCCGTCTTCACCGCCGTCGATCACCCGCGCCGATCTCATCACCGACACCACCGTGGTGAGCCTCTTGTTCTTATCTTCTTTCTGAAAGGAAAAATATTCTTACTTGTATGTTTAGATAGATACTTGTATCATTTTCTTACATTTATTATTGCATCTTATATAGTGCGATGGTTTTGGTATCCGCCCCCATCGGCCCTCGTCCTGTCTATGATTCGGATGTGGTATGTATATTATCTTTATAACTATTGGTTCATTTATTGTTTATGAAAATTATGCCGACCAACGTGACATGCATTTTATTTATCTAGGATGTATGTGAATCGGAAATGCCAACTGACCCTATTGACGAGAGGTTAAATTTAGTTGAAGAAGAAAACAATTTGTTGAAGGAAAAAAAATTGAGGAGGAGAAGATGATATTGGAGTTGCATGTTGTGGATGTCGTCGATGATCACAAGATCAAGATGGATGCAATGCGCTTGAAGATTAGAAAGATTAGAAAATATGCCATTCATACCGAGACTTGGTATCAATATGCCGTTGGATCAATTGTTACCTTGGTTGCGATTATGATCGCTTTTGTTTTCGCATTGAAATGTTTTACATAGTTTCAATGTATGGTTTAATTAATTAGATGCTCTGGAGAGCTATATGTTGTTAGATGAGAACTATGTATGCACTTTGGTTTTAATGTGATGATGAACTTCTATTAATTTGGACACTTAATTATATATAATGCACACAGATGAAACGGCAATGGATGTACGGTGACAGACACACCCGTGAGTACATTAAGGGCGTGCATGAGTTTCTCGATGCGGCTGAGGCAAACAAGCAGAATGGTTTTATGTGTTGTCCATGCACTGAATGTGGGAATACGAGGTCTTACTCGAACCGGAAAATCCTTCACTCCCACCTTCTTTACAAGGGTTTCATGCCACACTATAAAGTTTGGATGAGGCACGGAGAAATAGGGGTTATGATGGAAGACGGTGAAGAAGAAGAGTACGATGACAACTATGTGCCCCCTGAATACGGTGATGCTGCAACGGGGGGAGCTGGTGAAGATCAAGAGGAACCAGACGATGTTCCCAATGATGCTGCCACGGGTGAAGCTGCTGAAGATCAAGAGGAACCAGACGATGTGCCCGATGATGATGATCTCCGCCGGGTCATTGTCGATGCAAGGACGCAATGCATTAGTCAAAAGGAGAAGCTGAAGTTCGATCACATGTTAGAGGATCACAAAAAAGGGTTATACCCCAATTGCGAAGATGGCAACACAAAGCTCGGTACCGTACTGGAATTGCTGCAGTGGAAGGCAGAGAATGCTGTGGCTGACAAAGGATTTGAGAAGCTACTGAAAATATTGAAGAAGAAGCTTCCAAAGGATAACGAATTGCCCGACAGTGCATACGCAGCAAAGAAGGTCGTATGCCCTCCAGGATTGGAGGTGGAGAATATACATGCATGCCCTAATGACTACATCCTCTACCGCGGTGCATACAAGGATCTGAACGCATGCCCGGTATGCGGTGCATTGTGGTATAAGATCAGACGAGATGACCCTGGTGATGTTGACGGCGAGCCCCCCAGAAAGAGGGTTCCTGCGAAGGTGATGTGGTATGCTCCTATAATACCACGGTTGAAACGTCTGTTCAAAAACGAAGAGCATGCCAAGTTGATGCGCTGGCACAGTGAGGACCGAAAGAAAGATGGGAAGTTGAGAGAACCCGCTGATGGGTCGCAGTGGAGAAAGTACTGGGATGAGTTTGCAAAGGACCCAAGGAATGTATGGTTTGCTTTAAGCGCGGATGGCATTAATCCTTTCGGGGAGAAGAGCAGCAATCACAACACCTGGCCCGTGACTCTATGTATGTATAACCTTCCTCCTTGGATGTGCATGAAGCGGAAGTTCATTATGATGCCAGTTCTCATCCAAGGCCCTAAGCAACCCGGCAACGACATTGATGTGTACCTAAGGCCATTAGTTGAAGAACTTTTACAGCTTTGGAATGGAAATGGTGTACGTACGTGGGATGAGCACAGACAGGAGGAATTTAACCTTAAGGCGTTGCTGTTCGTGACCATCAAAGATTGGCCCGCTCTTAGCAACCTTTCAGGACAGACAAACAAAGGATACCACGCATGCACGCACTGTTTAGATGACACTGAAAGTATATACCTGCACAAATGCAGGAAGAATGTGTACCTGGGCGATCGTCGATTTCTTCCGACCAACCATCAATGTCAAAAGAAAGGCAAGCATTTCAAAGGCGAGGCAGATCACCGGAAGAAGCCTGCCATGGGCACCGGTGATCACGTGCTTTCTATGGTCAATGATTTACACTACGTAATCTTTGGAAAGGGTCCCGGTGGACTAGCTATTTCGAATGACGCTGAGGGACACGCACCCATGTGGAAGAAGAAATCTATATTTTGGGACCTACCCTACTGGAAAGACCTAGAGGTCCGCTCCTCAATTGACGTGATGCACGTGACGAAGAACCTTTGCGTGAACCTGCTAGGCTTCTTGGGCATGTATGGGAAGACAAAAGATACACCTGAGGCATGGGAGGACCTGCAATGTTTGAACAAAAAAGACGGCATGCCTCCGAAGCAGTATAAAGGTCCTGCCAGCTACGCTCTTACGAAAGAAGAGAAAGAAATCTTCTTTGAATGCCTTCTCACTATGAAGGTCACGACTGGCTTCTCGTCGAATATAAAGGGAATAATAAATATGCCAGAGAAAAAGTTTTAGAACCTAAAGTCTCATGACTGCCACGTGATTACGACGACTGCTTCCGGTTGCATTGAGGGGGCTTCTACCGGAATATGTCCGATTAGCCATTGTGAAGCTATGTGCATTCCTCAATGCAATCTCTCAGAAGGTGATCGATCCAGAAATCGTACCAAGGCTAAGGAGTGATGTGGCTCAATGTCTTGTCAGTTTCGAGCTGGTGTTCCCACCATCCTTCTTCAATATCATGACACACGTCCTAGTTCATCTAGTCGACGAGATTGTCATCCTGGGGCCCGTCTTTCTACACAATATGTTCCCCTTTGAGAGGTTCATGGGAGTCCTAAAGAAATATGTCCGTAACCGCGCTAGGCCAGAAGGAAGCATCTCCATGGGCCATCAAACAGAGGATGTTATCGGGTTTTGTGTTGACTTCATTCCTGGCCTTAACAAGATAGGTCTCCCTAAATCGCGGTATGAGGGGAGACTGACTGGAAAAGGCACTCTTGGAAGAGACTCAATAATATGCAGGGACGGATATTCTTGGTCTCAAGCACACTACACAGTTCTACAGAACTCTACCTTGGTGACCCCGTATATCGATGAACACAAGAACAGTCTGCGCTCCAAACACCCGGAGCAGTGCGACGACTGGATTACATGTGAACACATCAATACTTTCAGTAGTTGGTTGGAAACACGTCTCAGAGGTGACAACACTATTTGTGATGAGTTGTACTTGTTGTCCAAGGGACCATCTTTGACTGTATTGACTTACAAAGGATGCGAGATAAATGGGAATACATTTTACACGATCGCCCAAGATCAAAAGAGCACAAACCAAAACAGCGGTGTCCGCTTTGATGCAGCAACCGAGAGCGGAAAGGATACATATTATGGTTACATAGTGGACATATGGGAACTTGACTACGGATCTAATTTTAATTCCTTTGTTTAAGTGCAAATGGGTCAATCTGTTAGGCGTCGGGGTACAGGTAGACCCACAGTACGGAATGACAACAGTGGATCTGAAAAATCTTGGGTACACTGACGAACCGTTCGTCCTAGCCAATGATGTGGCACAGGTTATCTATGTGAAGGACATGTCTACCAAACCGAGAAAAAGAAAAGATAAGGAAGCGAATACATCATACGATGAGCCAAAGTGCCACATAGTTCTTTCAGGAAAAAGGGACATCCTGGGAGTGGACGGCAAGACAGACATGTCTGAAGATTATGAAAAGTTTCATGAAATTCCTCCCTTTAATGTCAAGGCTGACCCAAGCATCCTGATAAACAATGAAGATTATCCATGGTTAAGGCGCAATAAGCAAATGACACAAGCAAAGAAAAAGTGAAGACTTTCTCCCGCAACTATTATGATGATACCATGCCAAATTTGTAACAGACGAACATGCTACCATTGTCCGTTTTGTACATGCACATGCTATGTTTGTGAAATTATGATACCATCCCAACTTTCAACTTTTTCAGAGTTCATTTGAAATGCTTTCATGTCTTATGGTTCAAGGTTTTATGTGTTGAGGCAAATGGATCAATATGTCAGGAGGCGGGGTACAGGTAGACCCACAGTACGGTATGACAACAGTGGATCTAAACAATCTTGGGTACACAGACGAACCATTCGTCCTAGCCAATGATGTGGCGCAGTTATTGTCTGAAACTTTGATACTTTGAAAGTGATTGTCCATTTTGTACACGAAGTGCATCAAGTTTTTGTCGTAACCCTCTCTACTTTTTGGAACATGCTATGTGGGTGAAATGATGATACCATGCCAACTTTCAACCTTTTCAGAGTTCATTTTAAATGCTTTCCAATTTCAGGGTCATTTAGCTCAAAGATTGAATTAATAGCAAACAGAATAAACTACAAAACTTTTATGAAAATAAAAACAATCAGTTAAAATATTATGTTATGATCAACTAAAATAAAACTATAATATTCTTCAATAGCAAAAACAATATAATTTTTGTGACCTAAAATCAAACTATAAGTATTTAATTGTAAGTATAAATAAAAAATAAATAGCAAAAAAGAAAAAAAAATCTATTTTTATAGTAAAGTTATTCATAAACTAGTGATTCACACAAATTTTAAAAAATACAAATTTAAACTATTCAAAATTTTAAAAC
>NC_041393.1:12496376-12496717 GCF_002162155.2 Triticum dicoccoides
AAAAAAATGTAGAAATAAAAAAGAAAAAACCAAAAAAATGCCACCTACTGGGCCTCCATGGCCTGAATACGACTAGAAACCCTACATGGGCCAGGATTCAGGCCCGCAGAAGGCCCAATAGGCCGACATGCAGTAGCAAGTTTAGGCCCGAAAGCCTGCATAAGAGAGGAGCTCGAATGGGGAGGCACACCAGCGCTTATAAACAAGTGTCGGCGCCCTTCAGCTAGGGATGTGGGACTAAACTTTTGGGCGCGGGGCAGCACAAGGCCATTGGTCCCGGTTGGTGGCACCAACCGGGACTAAAGGGGGCATTGGTCACGGTTCGTGGCACAAACCGTGAC
>NC_041393.1:12498171-12503016 GCF_002162155.2 Triticum dicoccoides
CGAGGGGTCGAGGATCGCCGAGGGGTCGAGAGAGGTTTCCTAGTGTCAAAGTATTGAAGAAATCCATGCCTTCATCATTAGCCGGAAGTAACCAGGGCATGTTGGTACGAAGTTCTGCAAAGTTGTTCTGGAATGGAGTCCCGGATAGAATAATCCGCCTTTTGGTATGAATTCAGCAAAGGCCTTCCAAATAGCGATATTCGGAAGGCTCTTGCTGAACTTTGTACCAAAAAGCGAATTATCCTATCTGGGACTCCGTTCCAGAACAACTTTGAAGAGCTTCGTACCATCATGCACATGTTACTATCGCCTAATGATGAAGACATGGTTTTGTTGAATCCTTTGACACTACGCAACCTCCTGACCCCTTGGCGATCCTCTCGAACATGAGAGGAAGAAAAGGATAAAAAAAGAAGAGGAAGAAATAAAAAGAGGAGAAGAAAGAATAGAGGAGTTCTTCTCCTCTATTCTTTCTTCTCCTCTTTTTTTCTTCTTCTTCCTCTTTTTTTATCGGGAACGAGGGTCATCGAGGGACATAGATGTAGTGTCGTCGTTGTCGATATATACCCCCTCCCGATAGCTTGCTATGATTAGGTAGCTAGTTCTACGTTTGGCACTAATATATCCATCTGTCATGTTTGAATAATAATTGCCATGTTGTAAATATTTGTAGAAACTATGGACACCACCCGAGACGAAGCAAAAGAAGCGTTGTTGAGGGACATAATCGCAGAAGGAAGTGATGTCGTCTCGTTGTTTCTCAATGACACCGATGGTCTGGAAGGAGAGGGTGAACAAGCTGGCTACGGTGACCTAATGCCGGTGCAAGAAGAAGAACATGAGGACGGCTCCGGTGACCCAATGCCGGTGCAAGAAGGAGACCGTGATGACGGCTCCGGTGACCGAACCGAGTCCGGCCAGGTATATATATTAGTTAAGCCTGTGCTGACTAGCTGATTGATGCATTCATTGTTTTGGTATGTACACATATTAATTAATTCTTTGTTCTTTTTTCTAGCCCTCCGGATCGAGCACAACTTCGGTAAAGAGACGAGGCCCGAAGAAAAAGTTGAGCTCGGATGAAAAGTTAGAGATCATAGCAATCGCGCCCGACGGCCAACCGATTGAACCCCTCCGGACAAAGAGCGCATTTGTTGCTCAGTGCGGGGTTCTGGTTAGGGGCAAGATCCCGATAAGCATCCAGCAATGGTTTAAGCCGGCTACAGAAGACCCTGAGGTGGCTTATGTCAATGATATGCAGTAAAATGATCTTTGGACTGAGCTGAAGTCAAGTTTCACCCTACCCCCAGAGGATGATCTGGAGAAGCCAGTTAAAGAGCAATTGATCAAGTCTTTTGCTCTTAAGAGGATGGCAGATCTATTCAGGAGGTGGAAGAAAGAGCTGAATAGGTTTGTCGATAAAAAAGATACACCAGAATTCAAGGGCAGATATGAGAAGATCAAAGATCACTGGCCCACATTTGTGGCCCACAAGACATCGGAAAAGAGTAAGAAGATGTCGGCGACAAACAAGCAAAATCCTATGAAGAAGATGCTTCACCATCGCACGGGGTCAGGTGGCTACGTCGTAGCCCAGCCTAAGTGGGCCAAGACTGAGAATGATCTGGTAGCTAAATGGATCGAACCAGAGACAATTAGCTGGCCAGACCGTTGCCGGACTTGGTTCTTCGGGGCTGGCGGAACCTTGGACCCTGTAACAGCGAAGTGCATTTGGACGAACGATCAAACGGACATATCAGTCAGGAAGCTTAAGCAGTATATCGAAGCAGCGCCGCAAGGGAAGTTCTTTCCAGACAGAGAGAACAACGAGCTCACAATGGCCCTCAGGAATCCTGAGCACCCTGGACGGACACGAGGCACGCCAGGCTTCATTCCATGGAAGGTTGGGTTTCCGGACGCAGGCGGTTACAAATCCAATGAGAGGAGGAAAAAAGTGCAGCAGACCCAAATGCAGGCGCTGCAAGCTAGGGTAGACGCGATAGAGGAACGAGAAGCAAATCGCAGCAAACGTACTGCCAAAGCTTCCCCCGAAGCTACCCCGCCATCTCAGCGCAGAAGCAGTGTGGCTTCCACCGAGCTGCTTCAGCCGGAGCATGCCTTGACGGCTCCTGCCAGCTATCCCGTCGATGCTATAACGGAGTCTCAAAATTGCCACCTTATGACGAAATGGATGAATTTGAAGGTCAAGGCGGCTGTTGGCTCTGTTTATCCTACTGAACCCGGTGCAACTTTTCACTGCCGGCCGATTCCAGAAGGATATGCTAGGGTGATGGTGGATGAAATAACGGAGGGATTTGAGGACCTCCAGCTTGACCACCCTACCGGTGAAGGGGAGACTCGGCTGGGGTCTGCTCTGAAGACTCCATGCCTATGGCGGAAGGAGCTCATCAACCTTCCGAACTGGACGCCTCCGCCTCCTCCTCCTCCTCCGGCAAGTCAGGGCACTCCGCCTCCTCCACCGCCTCCTCCTCCGGCGAGTGACGATCAGGGCCCTCGGCCGGCTCCTTCTCCGGCGCGTGGCGGCACTCCGCCTCCTTCTCCACCTGCGCCGACGCGCCCGAGGAGCCAGCCTCCTCCTTCTCCGCCTCGTCAGCAAGGGCGGAAGAGACCTGCCGCCGCTCCAGCTGCTCCGGCACGTCGTAGTCCTTCTCCTCCGCCTCTTATGCAAGTAAGGAAGACAACCGCTCCGTCTGCTCGGTCGGCGTCTAGCAGTACAACCAGAGGCGGGAGGACATACAGATTCGGTCCTTCTCTGAAGACTCTAGAGAAGTTATCATACGAGAGGACCCCGGAGGAGAACGCGAAGATCGCGCGAACCGAAGTGGATGACTGGTTTCAAGGGTTGAAAGCAAAGAGGCATCCACCTTCGGAGGAGAAGGTAGATCCGGTGAAAGTGAAGCGCACTCTGGCTGCCCTGGCAAAACCACCCAAGTCTCCGCCGAAAGGCAACTATGAGCGCATTATTGCAAAGACATGGGCCGAAGCAGAGCGCTCGGGAAGTACAGTCAGTGATCAAAGGCTGAAAGAACGACGAGCAGCTGGGAAACAACTTGCCCATCTCGGCGAACAAGCAAAGCAATCGTTCCCCCCCCTCAAGGTGCCTAGCGACATCGTCGATCCGAGGATGGTGCCCGGTTATGGCAATGTTGACGATTACCTGCCCGACGATGTACATTATGATCCCATGGAGGTGCAGATACACAGATACGAGTACGGGAAGCCTCTCGTCAAAGATGAAAGATCTTTAACAACGATGATGCGAAGATTACATGATTGGTACTTGAAAATCTGTAGAGAGTCTGGGGGGAGGAGTACTTTGTATGCAAGAGTTAAACCGGAGCATGACCTCGTTGGAATTGAACTGTTGCCTATTCCATTTGAGGAGTTCTATCAGTTTTTCAATCAATTGGCCCTCGATAAAACAACGATCACCTGCTACTGTCTGTAAGTACTACTACTTCTGTCATTAAGTCTCTCTATATAGCTCATCTCTTTCATTGCATGTATTTATAATTATCCTCACTATATTATGCAGAATGAAGATCGCCGAATTGAAGAAAAGACAAATCGGTGATATTGGGTTCGTTAACACATATCTCATAGATGCAACTGAGGTTGAACATCGTCCCGAAGATACCGAGGTCAACTTGCTATGATCATTCAAAAAAAAATGAAAACAAAAATATAATACTCTTTCCTTCCAACTTCAAGTGAGTGTTACTGTCTTGTGCATATTCGGTTTCCCTTATATATTAGTCCAGATTATAGTAATGTAATTGATGAGTTATGCATGTGTGTGCAGTTTCCACTATATTCTCCTAGAGATTAGGCTTGAGCAGGGAGTAGTAACCGTCTTGGACTCTAAACGAAAAGATCCCAAGGAGTATGCGGACATGACTGAAATCCTCAAGAAGTAAGTTAAATCGATCATTATCCACCATATCAGCAACTTTGTTCATTTCCTGATATCAAGTAATTGTTTTGTTTGTCCGGCAGGGTTTGGAGAAAATTCACCAGAAAAGTTCCGGGACTGCCGAAGGAGCTGGAATTTAGACACCCGAAAGTAAGTACTATAGTAGCATGTTCCGCGCATCTCCTAGTGATTCAAGCGCTAGTTTCATCAATACCATTTAGCATTCTTGCTTATCAGTTTGATTGACCTCTATTTCTTGTAAAGTGGCTGTGGCAGGAAAAAGGGAATGATTTCTGTGGATACTACATCTGCGAGTCCATCCGCCACACGACCTGTGAGCGGGGCGGGTACTCTGACGAACAATATGAAGTACGTAAATAACAACATTCACAATTTTATTTTATTACCATCATTTGTATTGAGTTTCATTCCTTCATATATATATATGTATTGACCCCCTTCTTCAAATTAGATGTTTCGGAAGCGGGATGAACTCCTAGCACCAGCTTGCATGCGAGCAATTCAAGAGGAATTGGCGGCATTCTTTTTTGACCAAGTGATCGCTGAAGACGGAGAATACTATGAGGACCATGAGTCCGTATGATTATATTTGTAAAAGATAATTATTGTATATATGTAGCCGGTAGTGTCGGATAGATATACGAGAACTTGTTGTTCGACCAATCTCTCGGAGAAGGAGAGGTGGTCGATATCACTTCTCTCTGTATGCATATATGTTCACGATGATCTTCTGTTTCCTTCGTTTGCTAACTAGCTAACTAGCGTGTCTAGTCCTCTCTATACGTATGTATAGTACGTAGCGTCGACCAAGCACGGACGTAAGAGAGGACACTTCTCTCTATTAATTATAGCTAGCTAACACAATATATGAAACACCTAAATTAACCCCC
>NC_041393.1:12503343-12538625 GCF_002162155.2 Triticum dicoccoides
CAAAAACCCCAGCCACAAAAATGCTGACGCGTGGATGCCTATTGGTCCCGGTTGATGCCACCAACCGGGACCAAAGGGTCTCCTGCCTGGGCTCTGCGCACTGCCCACATGAAGGCCCATCAGTCCCGGTTCTGGATTGAACCGGGACTAAAGGGTCGGGGCATTAGTACCAACACTTTAGTCCCGGTTCACGAACCGGGACTAAAGGCCCTTGCACACCGGGACTATAGGCCCTTTTTCTACCAGTGATGCCATAGCACGACATTCAAATATGGAGAGTATTACTACGTGTTACATACCAGCTGGAGCTGTTATGTTCAATTATATGGTGGGACTATATCCAACTTAATTCAAAGGCTTATTGGTAGCGTGGTACCAATCAATGGGCCGGTAATAACATTCCTATTATCCAACCTACAGAAAAAAAGGTATTAACTAATTTAGAGAGATATTGACAGTCTGATAGTTGTGAGATAATAGTGGGTGGATCTATACATGAATTCTAGATTAAATAGAGGATGGAACTAGATGCGATTAAATTCACAAACTTAATGTCACATCTAGTAGCTCGTGCCTGGCAGGGTTGGGTTTTATTTATGTGGTCCGCTTTGGTGTGCACCACTGTCCGCCATCTCTGACCATGCATATATCCCTGAGTTGTGTCGGTGGGTTCGGATGTTTTGACCCATCACCACATTGTCTGTTTGTGCTGCTGTAAGTGTAGAGCCTAGCGAGTGGATAGTTTTTATTCATCACAAAGTTGTCGCGGGTACATCCTACGACAGTCTTTTCGGATAGGATACAAGTCAAATTGATTTATGGAAATTTACCCGTCAGTCTACGACAGTAAAGAAGCTACTAGATGATCCCACACGTGCCCATGAGACCAATGTTGTAGAGGATGGAGCTACTAGATGATCCCACACGTGCCCATGATCCCACACGTGCCTAGCGAGTGGATATTTTTTATTCATCACAAAATATGTGGGCTCAAAGGATGAAGCTGGAGAGGATGGAGCTGTTACATGGTCCTAGATGATCCCATTGCATTTAATGTTGTAGACATTTGCAGGGTGTAATGTACATCTTCCAAGCTAGATGCAGCGCTTGTGCTCACTTATTTGGTGCACAGTCGGATGCAATTCAATTAGAAGGCTATTCTACTGTCCTACATGATCAGAGATATAGTGGATGGATCTAGACACGAGTTTTCACGTAAATAGTGGGTGGCCATTTAATTCACATAATTTTACTTGTGGGCCATGCATATATAAATCCCATAATGGTCGGCTCAGTCGGGCTGGACCATCGCTCGTCGTAAATCAATACTCTTGCTAAGGAATCTTCTGTTTATCCTCAATTAGGCTGGCCATAGTGGTGGTATATTAGATAGTATCGAGCACATGGAAATAGCAAACACGCTGACGTGACAGAGAATTAAAAAAGAAAGAGAGGATTAGAGTAACATAGGTAGATCCTGTATCATGTTAAATGCAATGCTACTTTATGTCATGCATGACAATAAATAAGGTCATCTATATATGATACTACTATATGATATCGTGCACTCTGAAGATAGTATCATAATGATACTAATATATGATACTCCCCACTATAAGTAGCCTTATATATTTACCATCATGCAAACCGCCGCGATCAAGGTAACTCTCCTAGCATCAAGCTGACCAGTCTGTCGTTGGTCTTGACCAACCTCTGCAATGGTGCCATGCCCTTTTCAAGCAAGGAAAGAGTCGCGATGAGCTCCTAGTCCAAGTTAGCGGAGAACACCATAATCGAGAACCTAAACATGCTCCCACGGAAGACGCGGACCGCAACGAGGCCGAGTGCCAAGCCTATTCTTTTACGCATGTAACTTATCAGCAAATTGATTAATTACAACTGCTAAGAGAATGCCCGTGCGTTGCTACGAGCAAAAACCGGATGACGGTGCATTGCCATGTATTAATAGAAATATACACATTTATCAAATTATTATTTTAATTCAGAAATACGTGTTAAGCATGGTGACATCTGGTTTCATCAAATAGCGACAAATTCAAACTCGCTTCGACTTCTTTCAATATTGGAAAAGGCTTTCACCCCACTTTATATATAAAGCAACAACCACACATTAATCATCACCACAACAAAGAAGGAAAATAAGAGAAACGAAAATCGACATGATACAAACACTATGAAACAACAAGCGACGACCTCCAATCATGCCATGGATGCAACCGTGACAAGGGAGCAATTCACCACCGGAGGAAGGCCATGCTCCATCAACTCCCAAGGGCCAACCCCTATATGCGAGAATGAAAAGAAGAAACTAAAATTCGATCACATGTTAGGATATCAAAAAACCGTTGTACCCAAATTGCAAAGATGGCAACACAGAGCACGGTACCACAATGGAAATTCTGGAAAGGAAGGCTGAGAATGTTATATCTGACAAGGGATTTGAGCAGCTACTGAAAATAATAAAGAAAAAGCTTCCAAAGGATAATGAATTGTCTGACAGTATGTAAAGAGCAAAGAAGGTTCTCTGCCCTCTAGGATTAGAGGTGCAGAAGATACATGCATGCCCTAATGACTGCATCCTCTACCGCGGTGAGTATGAGGAATTGAACGCATGCCCGGTATGCGGTGCATTGCTGTATAAGATCAGACAAGATGACCCTGGTGATGTTGAGGGCGAGCGCCCCAAGAAGAGGGTTTCTGCCAAAGTGATGTGGTATGCTCCTATAATACCACGATTGAAACGTCTGTTCAGAAACAAAGAGCATGCCAAGTTGATGCGATGGCACAAAGAAGACCGTAAGAAAAACAGAAAGTTGTGAGCACCCGCTGATGGGTCGAAGTGGAGAAAAATCGAGAGAAGGTGACGTGACTTTGTAGGTGACGCAAGGAACATATGGTTTGGTTTAAGCGCGAATGATATTAATCCTTTTGAGGAGCAGAGCAGCAATCATAGCACCTGGCCCGTCACCCTATCTATTTATAACCTTACTCCTTGGTTGTGCATGAAGTGGAAATTCTTTATAATGTCAGTGCTCATCCAATGCCCTAAGCAACCCGGCAACAACGTTGATGTGTAACTAAGGCCATTAGTTGAAGAACTTTTACAACTATGGAATGGAGAAGGTGTACGTGTGTTGGATGAGGAATTTCACCTACATGCGTTGCTGTTTGTAACCATCAATGATTGGCCTCCTCTTAGTATCCTTTCAGGATAGACAAACAAGGGACACCACACATGAACGCACTGTTTAGATCATATCGAAAGTATATATTTGGACAAATCCAAGAAGAATATGTACCTGGGACATCGTCTATTTCTTCCGACCAACCATCAATGCTGAAAGAAGGGCAAACATTTCAAAGGTGAGTCAGATCACCGGAAGAAGCCCGCCCTCCATACTGGTGATCAGATACTTGATATGGTTAAGGATTTACAAGTAGTATTTGGAAAGGGTCCTGGTGGACTATCTGCTCCGAATTACGCTGATGATATGCATGTTGTGATTCTCTTAGTGGTGTCATGTGAACGCCGACTACATGACACTTCCCCATACATGGGCCTAAGGGAACTCATTGTGGAGTAGTAATTAGATGACGGGTTGCTAGAGTGAGAGAAGCTTAAACCCCAGTTTATGCGCTATTCCATAAGGGGCTGATTTGGATCCACCTGTTTAATGCTATGTGTCGTGGTTTTGTCACGGCACATGTCCTAGAGAAAGGACTTAGTCATGGAGCCATCGCGACGGGTTAGCTTGAAGGGGTTAAAGCGGACACAGGGACGCAAGAGAGTTTATACTAGTTCAATGAAGGTAAAAGCCTACGTCTAGTTGTGATGTAATTGATGGGGTTTCGATGACTAGGGAGCAAACAAGCTTCGCCTATGTCTCGAGTTGTTGTCTGTTGTCCTTGAATCGTCGCCCGGTCGTCCCCTTATATACACCGGTGACACCCGTCGGTTCACAGAGTCCCAACACCGGTCGATATTCGTATCCGGGTTGGTCTCTCCTTATTCCTAACTTACAATACAAGTTTATATACAAATCCCGGTTTACAGCTACAAGTCTTGAACCGACTACGGGCCTTAGGCCCTCATCTGCCTTCTTGGGCTTTATCACTTCTGGAACTACTGATGAAGTTGACCCGGCCCAGATAGGCCGGTTTACGCCCAGCAGTAATATCCCCAACATTAGGCCCCAGATTGATTTGAACGGGTTCATGTCAATCCTTTAACAAAAACTTCATCTTCAACGTCTTCTTATAAATTGGTAAACGGCCATGATGTCATCTTCTCTGATTACTGTAAACCGGAGTGACGTCACCTGTCATAACGAAGATATCCATTATGCTTCTTTGTTTAATATATCTGCGGAAATCGAGGCGACAGCTCCGTTTCATGGCCCCTTGATTGTCGCGCCTGACACATGTCTTTTTGCCTTATAAATAGGACCGAAGGGTCATTTCCTTTCTCCTTCCCTTCTTCCCCTTCTGCTTCGTCTTCATCGCGTCACCAGCCTCGGAGCTCCGCCGCCGCCGTCAACCTCTGCACCAACCTTGGCCGCTGCATCAACCTGAACGCACCAGAGCGCCGCGGCAACCTTCCGCGTCTTCCTTAACTCTAGTAAACCTTCTGCTCTTCTCAACTCAGATCTGTTCTAGGGTTTCATGTTCTTGCAGTGTTCATCACCTGTTTGTTTTCATACACGAACCCTAGATGCATCTGCGAACCTCTGCTCTATATAACGGTAGCTGTTAGTATCCGCTTTTAGTTTCATGCCCTAGACCATAGATCTCACATATATTTCTGCCCATTGATTCAATGATGTTCTGCCTTGAGCTTTTGAATATTTTTCTTATTTCTGAACTTGCTTCAGATCCAACGCTATAAAGAAATCGTGTGAAATCTGTTTCTGCACACTTATCCATCCGCCATCTCAGCTGTCTCCATGCGTAGATCAGGCGGTTTAACCTTGTAGAAATTTTTTTACCAACCCGGCATATATCATTAGTCCCCTAGTTGAACCGCCAGATGTTGTTGCTTCATAAACTCCGTTTTAGATAGATATTTCCCCGGTTTAACATTACGCATACCAATGTACCTTGATCAATGCATTTTTAAACCGGGATCTTCTACTTTGTAGATTTCCTCATGGCCAAGCAAGTATATGAGTGCAATTGGGTTCCTTCTCGCGTCACAGAGGCTCAACTTGACGATATAGTCCCGATTGGCGCTTTAGGCAGCAAAGATACCATCCGTTGGAGGGCTCCTGGCAAAGAATGCCCTCCCACACCTCAAGAAGGAGAGGTCGTTGTTTTCGTAGATCACCTAGCCCGGGGCTTTAAACCGCCCGGTTCTAAATTTTACTGGGATGTTTTAGCCGATTTCCAACTCCATCCGCAAGACACTGGCCCCAACTCTGTTACAAATATGTGTCACTTCCAAGTGCTCTGTGAGGTATTCTTTTAAGAGGAGCCCACAGTGGAATTGTTCAGAGACCTTTTCCATCTAAACCGCCGTACTGAGTTTACTGATGGCTCTAATACGGAGTTGGGTGGCGTGGCGATTCAGAAAAGGAAAGAGGTCACATACCCTCACGCCAAACTGCACAGCCACCCCAAAGAGTGGAATCAGACATGGTTCTACTGCAAAGATACCTTCCCTGCTGGTGAGAATCCCTTGCCTGGCTTTCGTCCAGAGCGGCTCAGCAATACACACCCTTTTCCTCAAAGATTGACTGCCCAGGAGAGAAGCAAATATGCTCCTCAACTGTCAAAGCTCAGAGCCTTTATGGCCAACGGTTTAACAGGGGTTGATCTCGCTCGCTGTTGGATATCATGGAGCATACTGCCCCTTAGTCGGCGCTCTGGTTTGATGTGCGAGTATACTGACAGTGTTGATGACCCACAGCGACAATCCAAAATCCAGCTTTCCGATGAAGAAATCATAGAGGCTGTGAATAAGATGCTGAATGAACCGGAACACGTGTGCGCTAGAACCGGCCTGCTTCCCTTCTGTGCCACCAACAAACCGCCAGCTATAAGACTTTGATTTTTCTCTTTGCTGAACCTGTTGTTGATATATCTGGTCATTGTTTAATATCAGTATATGTGCAATCAGGGCAATGATCCATTTTGGAGCAAGAAACTACCGCAGGAAAAACCAGAAAAAGCAGACAAACCGGAGAGAGCAACTCGGCAAAAGACTAAAGCTATGAAGAAAACTGCCCACAGGAAAAGAACCACTTCATCTTCTAATCCGGCCCCTGATGCTGATGTGGATAATCCGGACTTTGAGGTAGAACTTGACTCACTTGGTTTATTTTTCATACGTCTTATTGATGATGATACTTGTCAGGATGATGCCGAAGCCAGCCACGCGGATGTTGCAGATGTAATTATTCTCTCTTCCGATTCAGAAACTTTGCCTTCAGAAAAAATCCGTCAGGCAAACCGGAATGTTAAATTTTCTCATCCTCTTGCTTATTTGGATCCTAAATTTCTTATGAAGACCCAACAACACGAAGCTCGCCGCACAACCCGGCACAGCGGCCAGGTAGTTACCTCCGCCGGTTTACCGAACAGTCTGGTTCAGAAACGCCATTCAGAGGTCTCTAATTTGCTTGTCGGTGCTTATCCTGAAGCGGGCTTCTTTCGTCAACCTCTTAATTCGTCTGACTCCGATTACCAGGTTACTTCCCACTCATCTTATGGCGAGTCATCGGCTACTCAGCTCCCACCGCTCAAAACAGTGCTCGGGTAAGCTATACTTATTGTGATATTTACAGTACATCACCTTAGAACATATGCTGTATCTGATTTTGTTATTCTTCTCAGGGCCAAACCTAGGCCAAGCAAGAAGGCCCGCCTGGACAAAGCGGCCGAAGAAGATGTCGTTCTTGAACCAGGCAAGACACCCAATCTTGAAGCGGCTATTCCTAAGGATATACCCAACAATCCACCGCAGCAAGACGATGATCTTGTTGCTGAAGAAAGACCTACTGATGCCTCAGGTCCTGTCAATCAGCCCGCAGGTTCCATCCGGATTGAAAGCTCCACTGATCCAGCAAAACCTACTAACCAGCCAACAGCCCTAGTACAAACCGGCGGTACACAGGATGATGAGGTTGTCATTACTGGCACTGGCCATACTGAGCCAAGCAATCCTGTCGCTTTGGCCAAACATTCTGCCAAGGTAGAATTTGCTGCCTTTGGCAAAGGCAAGTGGAACGCTGATCTGACGACTTATGCTGCTCTGAACGCCCAAGATATCCATTCCGGCTATCTGAACCGGTTGTATACCAATCGCGACTATGAAGCCGGTCTGGTTAATATGATGAAAGATAAATATGAGGTAACTTCCATATGCCCCTTCTTGCTTGTATGCTTCAATCTTTGCTGATTCTCCTAGCCCCCAAGGGCCGGTTTGTAATCTTCTTTCAAACCGGGACTTACTAATGTAAACCTTAATGCTTTGAAATTCGCTGATGTAGCCCCCAAGGGCCGGTTCAACTTAGCATAGTTAAACCGGTACTTTAAGTTATTGAAATTGCCGCATCAGAATATATACGAGAAAATAGCCATTAGCCCCCAAGTGCCAAGTTGAATACTTGTATTGATCTTGCGACTTTGTAAGCAATTGAAAGATGAAGATAGAATATGCATTAGCCCCCAAGTGCCAAGTGCATAACTTGTTATGTGGTTGGTACTTCAATCCTTGTACCGTTTTGTTGAAGCATATAACTGTCTGCATGCAGGCTGAGCTGAAGACAAAAGAAAACCAAATCGCCGACCTCCAAGAAAACCTGAAAGCCCAACAAGCTGAAACCTCCAAAGAAAAAGAGGAATTAACCAGCGCTTTAAACACCATGGAGCAGCTTAAGGAGAGCTTCAAGAAGAAGCAGGCGGATTGGGCCACTGAGAAGTCCACTTTAATCAAACGAGTAGAGGATGCTGAGGCTGCACTCAAACCGGTGGCGGATGAATTGACCAGTATAAAGCGGCACGTGCATACTATGACTACTGCTATCTTTGGTAAACCAGTTTGATTTGTGAATTGACTCGGACTTTTTACCGAGCTGCCGGTTTAACCCTTATGATATTTCAGGGACACGCACTGGTCACTTGGGTTCAGATGTGCGGAAAAAATTGAAAGTTGTCTACACATTGGTCGAACAGCTGTATACTGGCGTGCAGCGGATCATCTGTACCACATCTCACAACAAACCGGTGCCCACTTTGATTCAAGACACCCTGATGAAGCTGTCGGTGCTTCCCGCCCGGGTTGAAGAGCTGAAGAAATCAACTGCTCGAATCGGTGCGATCAATGCCTTAATGCGGGCAAAAGCCTGGGTGCCGGATTTTGATCCTATTGAAGCGGCTCAGGGCTATCCCAACTTGAAAGAAAATGGGTCAGAATTTAGTGAAGCGGATCAGCGAGCCATAAACCGGGAGGTGCGTCCGCTAGCTTGTCAACTGGCTGAAGAAGAAGACTTGTCTCGTTATCAAGCTCAATATGATAATCAGAACAAGCGAATAGCTGCCCCAATTCATGAGTCGGAGAATCTTATCCCTCCAATCCGTAAGCACACTTACGCTCCCGATATTGACCCGTCATTGCTAATCCACGATGAAGTTGTTTTTCAAGCATTAATGGGAATCGACTGGACAACTGTTGATTTCTAGCCACTGGGTAGAGAAACGGAGGCTGAAGCGGCGCAAGGTGACCCACAACCATCAGGCCAGGCTGGTGACCAAGCTTGAACCGGAAGCCGGTTTTGAAACTGCCTCTCCTTTGCAAAAAACAATGATATTATTATGGGCACCGTGTTGCCTTGTAATAGACTAGCTGATACTTTTGATGTTGATATGCCTTTGTGCATAATTTGTTCTTCCTGTGGTGATGAACTTTCCAAAGCACCTTCTGCAATAAAAAACTCTTCAAGTGCCACCGCGGTTGTACCGTCTGGCGGAATATGATGTCTGCATATATGAAGTCAAAACATCCAAAAAAAATTCTTAAGTATATGATCAAATTTTGTGATACATAATACCTGCCCTCGTTGAGCATGAAGTTGGCTTGGCCAATCTTGAAGCGGAGTTGTGCAAACCCACACTGTTGGAGGAGATAACAACTCCTGTATATATATGACGCTGGTTTACCATGTAAACCGAGCCGGGATATAATAAACACCGTGTTACTCCATAAGAGGATGTTAACAACAAGGATCAAACCGGGCAAATAGTCTCCGGATTGACGTGAACTGTGTTCCGTCAATTGATTGGTCAAAAAACTTTGTCGGTTTAAAAAACGTAATAAAAAGCAAAAAAAAAACCCTTCAAAGAAAAGTATAAAGAAAAGGCAAAGACAAAACCGTTGGAAAAAAGGTTTATTTGAGCTTATCAGATGGTGTTACCATGGCCGAACACGACCAAGCTCCCGTTAGGTGTAACTATGGTTCTAGTCAGCCAGGTCCCCAAATGAAACCGTGGCATTTATGCCGATCAAGTGGCATGGTCATGGTTCGGGTTCGACCAAGCCCCCAAGTGATTCTGTTGCCTTAGGCCGACCAAGAGGCATGACTGGTTCAGACGTGACCAAGTCCCCAAGTGATCTGGTGGCTATCGCCTATCAAGAGGCATGGTATTGGTTCGGACATGACCAATCCTCCAAGTGATATGATGCTTTTGTAAAGCTAAGTCAAGCGGTAAACCAGAGGCCGCTTTAGAGCAACTCCGTGTAACCTCACATGATGTAAAAGAACAGATACCCCGCTTTAGATGAGGCTCTGGTTTATTATATTTAATCACAATGCATACATTGTCATAATATGTACATAAGTATAGCCAATGGCTCAGGTATAGTAAGGCTGAAGATGAGCTATGTTCCACGGCCTGTTGGTCTCCTCCTCTGATGTGCGTGAGTCTTTATGCTCTCGAATATCGATCAGATAGTACGACCCGTTGTGCAGATTCTTGCTGACCACGAAAGGCCCCTCCCAAGGTGGGGATAGCTTATGCATATCAGTCTGATCTTGGATGAGCCGAAGCACCAAGTCTCCTTCCTGAAAGGTTCTGGTTTTAACTCAGCGACTGTGATGATGACGAAGATCCTGCTGGTAAATCGCCGATCACGCGGCTGCGATGTCACGCTCTTCATCCAACCGGTCCAAAGCATCTTGCCGTGCCGTCTCGTTGTCCGCTTCAATATAAGCTGTCACACGAGGTGAATCATGTCAGATATCACTGGGGAGAACCGCCTCCGCTCCATAAACCATGAAGAACGCTGTGTATCCTGTTGATCTGTTGGGTGTTGTATTGATGCTCCATAACACAGATGGTAATTCTTCTACCCAACAACTCGGCGTTCTCTGCAAAGGAACCATGAGCCGGGGCTTGATGCCTCTCAAGATCTCTTGATTAGCTCTTTCTGCTTGACCATTGGATAGTGGATGTGCCACTGATGAAATGTCGAGCCGTATGTGCTCCCGTTCGCAGAACTCTTTCATAGCACCTTTGGACAAATTGGTACCATTATCTGTGATAATACTGTTGGAAAGCCAAACCGGAAAATCACCTTTTTGAGGAACTGAACCGCCGTGGCCGCATCACACTTGCTGACAGGTTCTGCCTCCACCCACTTTGTAAACTTGTCAACCGCCACCAAGAGGTGGGTCTTCTTATCTTTGGAACTTTTGAAAGGCCCAACCATATCCAGCCCCCAAGTCGCAAACGGCCAAGTAATTGGAATCATTCTCAATTCTTGAGCCGGTACATGAGCACGTCTTGAAAACCTTTGGCAACCTTCACATCGTCTGACCAGATCCTCCGCATCAGCATGAGCAGTTAACCAATAGAAGCCATGGCAAAATGCTTTAGCCACCAGAGACTTTGAACCGGCGTGGTGACAAAAATCTCCATCGTGAATCTCACGCAAAATTTCACGGCCTTCTTCAGGAGACACGCAGCATTGAAAAGCTCCTGACACACTGCAATGATGTAACTCACCGTTGATAATAGCCATGGACTTGGATCGCCGGATTATCTGCCGGGCCAGAATCTCATCCTCTAGCAACTCGCCCCCGTTCTTGTACGCCAGGTAAGGAAGCGTCCAATCCGGAATAACATGAAGAGCTGCCACCAATTGAGCCTCCGGATCAGGAATAGCCAAATCCTCTTCACCAGGGATCTTGACCAACGGGTTGTGCAGCACATCCAGAAAAACATTGGGCGGGACCGGTTTGCGCTGAGAGCCCAGCCGGCTTAAAGCATCCGCCGCTTCATTTTTCCGCCGGTCCACGTGGTCCACCTGGTAACCTCTGAAATAACCTGCAACAATATCCACCTCACGACGATATGCTGCCATGAGTGGGTCCTTGGAGTCCCAAGTGCCGGACACTTGCTGAGCCACAAGGTCCGAGTCACCGAAACACTTAACTCGACTTAGATTCATCTCCTTAGCCATCCAGAGACCATGGAGCAAGGCTTCATACTCAGCTGCATTTTTAGTACAAGGGAACATTAAGCGGAGAACATAACAAAACTTATCACCTCGTGGGGAAGTTAATACGACTCCAGCCCCCGAGCCTTCCAATTGCCTGGATCTGTCAAAATGAATGGTCCAATACGTGTGATCCGGCTTTTCTTCAGGTGCTTGCATTTCCGTCTAATCGTGGATGGAATCAACAAGTGCTTGAGATTGAAGCGCTGTCCGAGGCACATACTTCAAACCGTACGACCCCAGCTCTATAGCCCACTTCGCAATCCGGCCAGTTGCTTCCCGGTTCTGGATGATATCTCCCAAAGGAGCAGAACTGACCACCATAATTGGGTGCCCTTGGAAGTATTGTTTAAGCTTCCGGCTTGCCATAAAAACTCCATACACCAGCTTCTGCCAATGCGGATACCTCTGCTTGGACTCGATTAGTACCTCGCTGACATAGTAGACCGGACGTTGAACCGGATGCTCCTTACCCGCCTCCTTTCGTTCCACCACAATAGCCACGCTGACCGCCCGAACATTGGCAGCAACATATAGCAGCAACGGCTCCTTGTCAATGGGGGCGGCGAGCACCGGCGGATTGGCCAATTGCCGCTTTAAGTCCTCAAAAGCTTCATCACCGGCGGAACTCCAGACAAACTGATCCGTCTTTTTCAACATCTGATACAAAGGGATTGCCTTCTCACCAAGACGACTGATAAACCGGCTTAATGCGCAATCCGGCCGGCCAGTCGTTGAACATCAGTGATACACTTTGGTTTAGCCAGGGAGGTGATGGCCTTGATCTTCTCCGGATTAGCCTCAATTCCCCTGTTGGACACCAGAAAACCCAATAGCTTGCCTGCCGGTACACCAAAGAGACACTTGTCCGGATTAAGCATCATCTTGTATGTCCTCAGGTTATCAAAAGTTTCCTTCAAATCATCAATCAAAGTCTCCTTCTCCCTAGACTTAACCACGATATCATCCACGTAAGCATGTACATTACGGCCAATCTGCTTGTGAAGACTATTTTGTACACACCGTTGATAAGTTGCCTGGGCACTCTTGAGCCCGAAGGGCATAGACACATAGCAGAAGGCTCCAAAGGGAGTTATAAATGCCGTCTTCTCCTGGTCCTTAACTGCCATTTTGATCTGATGATAGCCAGAATATGCATCCAAAGAACTTAAACGCTCACAACCCGCCGTAGCATCAATAATTTGATCAATACGGGGGAGGGCAAAAGGATCTGCTGGACAAGCTTTATTAAGATCTGTGTAATCCACACACATGCGCCAGGTGCCGTTTTTCTTGAGGACTAGTACCGGATTGGCAGGCCACTCAGGGTGAAAAACTTCGACAATAAAGCCAGCTGCTAAGAGCCTGGCTACCTCTTCTCCAATCGCCTTGCGTCTTTCTTCGTTAAACCGGCGGAGGAACTATTTCACCGGTTTATATTTAGGATCCACATTAAGGGTGTGCTCAGCGAGTTGCCTCGGTACACCTGGCATGTCAGAGGGATTCCATGCAAAAATGTCCCGATTCTCACGGATGAACTCGATGAGCGCGCTTTCCTATTTCGGATCCAAGTTGGCACCGATGCTGAACTACTTGGACGAATCGCCAGGTACGAAGTCAACAAGCTTAGTTTCTGCTGCTGATTTGAACTTCAGGGCCGGATCATGCTCCGTAGTTGGCTTTTTTAACGGAGTCATGTCCGCCGGATCAACATTGTCCTTATAGTACTTTAACTCCTCGGTGGCACAAACTGACTCTGCATAAGCCGCATCTCCTTCCTCGCACTCCAAAGAGATTTTGCGGCTTCCATGAACCATTATTGTCCCCCTGTGACCCGGCATCTTGAGCTGCAAATACACATAACAGGGCCGTGCCATAAACTTGGCGTAAGCCGATCGCCCAAACAGGGCGTGATATGGACTCTAGATTTTCACCACTTCAAACGTCAATGTCTCCGACCTGGAATCACGGTCATCCCCAAAGGCTACTTCCAGAGCTATCTTACCAACGGGATACGCTGATCTGCTAGGCACTACACCGTGGAATACTGTATTAGATGGTTTGAGATTCTTATCTGTTAGTCCCATACGACGGAAGGTCTCATAGTATAGGATGTTAATGCTGCTCCCTCCATCCATGAGCACCTTGGTGAACTTGTAACCTTCCACCTGAGGCGCCACCACCAGAGCCAACTGACCCGGATTATCGACCTGGGGAGGGTGATCCTCTCTGCTCCATATGATGGGCTGTTCAGACCAACATAGATAACGGGGTATGGCCGGTTCAACAGAGTTGACCGCCCGCCTCTGAACCTTCCGGTCTCGCTTGTCCAAGCTAGTGGTGAAGACATGGTACTGCCCACTACTCAGCTGCTTTGGGTTGCTCTGGTAACCTGACTGTTGCTGCTGTTGGTTGTAACCACCCTGGTTGTTCTGACTATTTTGACCATTATGTCCGCCCGGATTACCATTGAATCCTGAACCGGAACTTCCTCCACCGTAACCCGGCCCGGATCCTGAGCCACCGCCAGATTCGTGATCATACCGGAAATTATTAGAATTCTTGAACTCGTGCATAATGAAGCAATCCTTCCAAAGGTGGTTTGCTGGCGCCTCCTTCGTCCCATGTCTTGGACAGGGCTGGCTTAGCAGATAGTTTAGGCGGTTTGGGTTAGGGTTGGGTGCTCCATTACGATCTTTTGGTGTACCCTTGCGTCGCTGGCCATTGTCTTGTGCGTTGGTATTAGCCACAAAGTCCATGTTACCATCCGCTTTACGCTTGCCTCCACCACCATTGCCTGCCCAGTGATGCTGCTGACCTTTGGAGCTGCTGTTCGTCTTCCCTTTTCCTGTCTTGTCATCATCAGATTCGGGATCCTTGGTACTATCAGAATCAGCATATTTCACCAAAGCGGCCATGAGGGTCCCCATGTCGGTGCAATGACGCTTCATTTGTCCCAACTTTAGCTTCAGGGGCCCAAACCGGCAGTTGCCTTCTAGGGTTAATACTGCGGTGTCAGCGTTGATGCGGTCTGAGGAGTGCAACACTTGTGAAACCCGGCGCACCCAATGAGTCGTTGATTCTCCTTCCTCCTGGACGCATGCAGCTAAGTCTACGATCGACATAGGCTGTTTACAGGTATCCTTGAAATTGCTGATAAACCGGGCTCGTAACTGGGCCCATGAACTGACAGAATTAGCCGGCAAGCTTTTTTACCAAGTACGGGCCGTTCCTTCAAGCATCATGGTGAAGTATTTCGCACACGCCGTGTCATCCACATCAAGCATCTCCATGGCCATCTCATAGCTCTCCACCCATGTCTCTGGAGGTTGATCCGCCGTGTAATTCGGTACCTTGCGCGGTCCTTTGAAATCCTTGGGCAGGCGCACGTTGCGTAAAGCGGGGATAAGGCAAGGCACCCCCAAAGAACTAGAAGTAACACCAGGTTCTGTCAAGGTGGTTGGACGAACTGGCGTGAGCTGCCGAGCCTGATGCTGTGCGGCTAACTCGGCCTCCCTGGGCGCGCGGGCCCGGTCCACCACTCCCTGAGCGTTATCAGCACCACCCGCCGGGTTGTTGTCATGGGGTGCTCCCCGTCGTTCATTACTCGACACTGCCGGTTCATCCATATGTCTGCTATAGCTCCGGCTTGGACGGGGGGTCGAGTGGATCCGGTCGCGGCTGTACGAGTACGCTTCCTGTTGGACCAAAGCTGTCCTTAGAAGTTCCTTGACCCGTCGCGTCTCTATTGCCTGCGGCAAGTCACCTTCAATTGGAATGGCCTCCAACCGTGCAGCAGCGGCGACAAGATTGTCCATTGGTTTGGAGTAGTGACCCGGAGGTGTTAAAGCAGCCTGAGGTATAACGGTGTTTTGACGAGGCGGGTCCATCTGACGAGGCTGAACCGGTGCGCCGGTCCCAGGGGCTTCTGCCCGGTTTCTCTCCAGCGGATTGCCGGCTCTTGGTCCTGGGGTGTTGAAAAGGTCTCTGGCCTCGAAAACCGGAGGTAAACGGGATCGGTGCTTCCTCCTCATGACTTCATGCGATGCGCTCTGGTCCAACATAAGCCTGTAGGCTTGTGCGTCTAAAGCGGCCCGCTCTGCGGCCATCCTAGTGTCCTCAGCCGCCAGATCCGCCTTGGCCTGGGTGATCTGTTCCTTTACCTTTGCAATCTCCGCGTTGTGAACGTCCTGATCCGGCGGATTAACTTCCGCCATAAGCACAGCCAACACATCAAATAGCTCTGATAGAACCTGAGCCGGCGGGGGCACAGGGCCTCCTACCACGGCAGCCGTCGCCGCTGCTGAACCGGAGATTGTTGCCGCAGCCGTCGAAGAATGAAGCGCTGCTTGTGTTCCGGCCATGAATATTCCAACCCGGTTGGGCAGATCAGAGGGGTTTAGAATACTGTCGCCATCGGAACAGCCCCCAATCCGGCCATCTTGTAGCTGATAAAGAGATTCGGTTTCTCCGGTCGAAGACTCGTCATCAGGACAAACGATGGTCACGCCGCGAAATTCCGATCTGCCTCATAACTTCCTCCATGGATCACTCCCACGAAGGCACGCTTCACTGCCGGTTTAACCCGGGCAGATCGCGCACGCTGAGCCGTCTCGACGAGGTCGGTGCAGATGTCCGGCTCAGGGCCCGGTTCACCGATCTTGCCAATGAAAACGTGAATGCCACCAAAGGGGACCTGGTACCCGTACTCAATTGAGCCGGCCTTGGGGCCCCAGCCTGCGTCGTCGATGTAGAGCTTGCCGCGACGACTCTTAGTCATCCGGACTACAGGGTAGCCCTCCAGTCCTTCAAAGTGGCCCTCCAAGAACCGGAAAACCATCGTGTGATAGCCCCACGGTGGGCGCCAACTGTCGTGGTTTTGTCACGGCAGAAGTCCTAGAGAAAGGACTTAGTTGTGGAGCCATCGCGACGGGTTAGCTTGAAGGGGTTAAAGCGGACACAGGGACACACGAGAGTTTATACTAGTTCAGCCCCTTCAATGAAGGTAAAAGCCTATGTCTAGTTGTGATGGAATTGATGGAGTTTCGATGACTAGGGAGCAAACAAGCTTCACCTATGTCTTGAGTTGTTGTCTGTTGTTGTTGAACCGTCGCCGGGTCGTCCCCTTATATACACGGGTGACACCCGTCGGTTCACAGAGTCCCAACACCGGTCGATATTCGTATCCGGGTTGGTCTCTCCTTATTCCTAACTTACAATACAAGTTTATATACAAATCCCGGTTTACAGCTACAACTCTTGAACCGACTATGGGCCTTAGGCCCTCATCTACCTTCTTGGGCTTTATCACTTCTGGAACTACTGATGAAGTTGACCCGGCCCAGATAGGCCGGTTTACGCCCAGCAGTAATATCCCCAACACTATGGTTAGACTTTGTCTTAATTCTTCTTTCGTAGTTGCGGATGCTTGCGAGAGGGGGTGATCATAAGTGGGAGGCTTGTTCAAGTAAGAACAACACCCAAGCACCGGTCCACCCACATATCAAATCATCAAAATAGCAAACGCAAATCGTATGAACATGGTGAAATTGACAAGATGAAATTCATGTGTGTCCTCAAGGACGCTTGTCTCATTATAAGTACTTGTTCCAGCCTGTCTTTGCACTAAAAAGTATTGGGCTATCTTGCTGCACCTTATTCACATTTGTCACTTGTTACTCGTTACAAACTATCTTGCTATGATACTACTTGCAACTGCTTGTTTCAGTGTTTCCAGAAATAGCCTTATTGATAACTGCTAGCTATTTCCTTCTGCTCCACGTTGGGTTCGACACTCTTACTTATCGAAAGGACTACGATTGATCCCCTATACTTGTGGGTCATCAAGATTCTTTTATGGTGCCATTTGCCGGGGAGTGAAATGTCTTTGGTAAGTGGAAATCGGTAATGAAACATTTTTGCTACGTGCTGAAATTTACAATCACTTGTCACTATGGAAAGTAATACTTTGAGAGGCTTGTTCGGTGTATTTTCACCTCGACCAGAAACTACTAGAGTTTCCTCTCCAGCACCTATTGATGATACTGAAGATGTGGCTTATGAAATTCCTGTTGGTCTTGTTGAGAAACTGCTAGCTAATCCTTATGTAGGAGACGGTACTAAACATCCTGATATGCACTTGATCTATATGGATGAAATTTGTGGATTGTTTAAGCTTGCACACCACTAGGGAAAAGCCTAGCAGCAGCGCGGGTTTTAGGCCTATCAGTAGCGCGGGATGGCGCCCTACTGTTACGGCGCTACAGCTAAAGGTTAGTAGTAGCATGGGTTAACCGACGCTACTGCTATATCGACTTAGTAGTAGCATTTTCTCCAAACAACGCTACTGGTAATTACTAGTAGCGCTTCTCCCTGCACGTGCTACTGCTATTATTTCGTATTTTATTTCATGTGTTATTCATACACCTTTATACAAGTTTTCATACAACAGCAATTTAGAGATTGTTTTTACATCGTAATGAGTTATTACATCAGTGAGTGAAAGAACCGTGGACTAGTTTCAAGTGGATGGACATCCACTTGAAACTAATCCGCGGTTCTTTCACCCAATAATATAATAAATATCATCGTCATCATCATCATCATCATATCATTAACAACTTATCATTATAATACATCATTGTCATATAACACCTCCTCATGATCATCGTTTTCATCAATGAGACATCACATAGCAAGGTGGTCACTAGTCATAATCACAACTACTCCTCATCATCAACTCCAATACATTGTACCACATAATAAATATTGTACCTCATAGGACCTACTTGTTGGGGAACGTAGTAATTTCAAAAAATTTCCTACGCACACGCAAGATCATGGTGATGCATAGCAACGAGAGGGGAGAGTGTGATCTACGTACCCTTGTAGATCGACAACGGAAGCGTTTGGTTGGTGTAGTCGTACGTCTCCACGGCCCGACCGATCAAGCACCGAAACTACGGCACCTCCGAGTTCTAACACACATTCAGCTCGATGAAGATCCCTGGACTCCGATCCAGCAAAGTGTCGGGGAAGAGTTCCGTCAGCACGACAGCATGGTGACGATCTTGATGTACTACTATCGCAGGGCTTCGCCTAAGCACCGCCACAATATGATCGAGGTGGAATATGGTGGCAGGGGGCACCGCACAAGGCCAAGGAACGATCTCAAGGATCAACTTGTGTGTCTAGAGGTGCCCCCTGCCTCCGTATATAAAGGATCCAAGGGGGAGTGGCTGGCCGGCCATAGAGGGCGCGCCAGGAGAGTCCTACTCCCTCTGGGAGTAGGATTCCCCCCCCCCAATCCTAGTTGGAATAGGATTCCTCGGGGGGAGGGGAAGAGAGAGAGGGGGGCTGGCCACCTCTCCTAGTCCTAATAGGACTAGGGGAGGGGGGAGGCGCGCGGCCACCTTGGGCTGCCCCTTTCTCCTTTCCACTAAAGCCCACTAAGGCCCATTTAGCCCCCGGGGGGTTCCAGTAACCTCCCGGTACTCCGGTAAAATCCCGATTTCACCCGGAACACTTCCGATATCCAAATATAGGCTTCCAATATATCAATCTTTATGTCTCGACCATTTTGAGACTCCTCATCATGTCCGTGATCACATCCGGGACTCCGAACAACCTTCGGTACATCAAAATGCATAAACTCATAATAACTGTCATCGTAACGTTAAGCGTGCGGACCCTACGGTTCGAGAACAATGTAGACATGACTGAGACTCATCTCCGGTCAATAACCAATAGCGGGACCTGGATGCCCATATTGGCTCCTACATATTCTACGAAGATCTTTATCGATCAGACCGCATAACAACATACGTTGTTCCCTTTGTCATTGGTATGTTACTTGCCCGAGATTCGATCGTCGGTATCCAATACCTAGTTCAATCTCGTTACCGGCAAGTCTCTTTACTCATTCCGCAATACATCATCTCACAACTAACATCTTAGTTGCAATGCTTGCAAGGCTTATGTGACGTGCATTACCGAGAGGGCCCAGAGATACCTCTCCGACAATCGGAGTGACAAATCCTAATCTCGAAATACGCCAACCCAACATCTACCTTTGGAGACACCTGTAATGCTCCTTTATAATCACCCATTTACGTTGTGACGTTTGGTAGCACCCAAAGTGTTCCTCCGGCAAACGGGAGTTGCATAATCTCATAGTCATAGGAACATGTATAAGTCATGAAGAAAGCAATAGCAACATACTAAACGATCGGGTGCTAAGCTAATGGAATGGGTCATGTCAATCAGATCATTCAACTAATGATGTGATCTCGTTAATCAAATAACAACTCTTTTGTCCATGGTTAGGAAACATAACCATCTTTGATTAACGAGCTAGTCAAGTAGAGGCATACTAGTGACACTCTATTTGTCTATGTATTCACACATGTATTATGTTTCCGGTTAATACAATTCTAGCATGAATAATAAACATTTATCATGATATAAGGAAATAAATAATAACTTTATTCTTGCCTCTAAGGCATATTTCCTTCAGTCTCCCACTTGAACTAGAGTCAATAATCTAGTTCACATCGCTATGTGATTAACACCATTAGTTCACATCTTTATGTGATTGGTTCACATCTCCATGTGACTAACACCCAAAGGGTTTACTAGATTCAATAATCTAGTTCACATCGCTATGTGATTAACACCCAAAGAGTGATCATGTTTTGCTTGTGAGAGAAATTTAGTCAACGGGCCTGCCAAATTCAGATCCGTATGTATTTTGCAAAATTCTATGTCTACAATGCTCTGCACGGAGCTACTCTAGCTAATTGCTCCCACTTTCAATATGTATCCAGATTGAGACTTAGAATCATCTCGATCAGTGTCAAAAACTTGCATCGATGTAACCCTTTACGACGAACCTTTTTGTCACGTCCATAATCGAGAAACATATCCTTATTTCACTAAGGATAATTCTGACCGCTATCCAGTGATCTACTCCTAGATCACTATTGTACTCCCTTGCCAAATCAGTGCAGGGTATACAATAGATCTGGTATACAGCATGACATACTTTATAGAACCTATGGCCAAGGCATAAGGAATGACTTTCCTTCTCTTTCTATCTTCTGCCGTGGTTGGGCTTTGAGTCTTACTCAACTTCACACCTTGTAATACAGGCAAGAACTCTTTCTTTGACTGCTCCATTTTTAACTACTTCAAAATCTTGTCAAGGTATGTACTCATTGAAAAACCTTATCAAGCGTCTTGATCTGTCTCTATAGATCTTGGAGCTCAATATGTAAGCAGCTTGGAGCTCAATATGTAAACACTCCTTTATGCTTTACAGAATAATTCTACATTATTTCCGATCAACAATATGTCATTCACATATACTTATCAGAAATGCTGTAGTGCTCCCACTCACTTTCTTGTAAATACAGGCTTCACCGCAAGTCTGTATAAAACTATATGCTTTGATCAACTCATCAAAGCGTATATTCCAACTCCGAGATGCTTGCACCAGTCCACAGATGGATCGCTGGAGCTTGCACATTTTGTTAGTACCTTTCGGATTGACAAAACCTTGTAGTTGCATCATATACAACTCTTCTTTAATAAATCCATTAAGGAATGCAGTTTTCTTTATCCATTTGCCAGATTTCATAAAATGTGGCAATTACTAACATGATTCGGACAGACTCAAGCATAGATACGAGTGAGAAGCTCTCATCGTAGTCAACACCTTGAACTTGTCGAAAACCTTTTGCGACAATTCTAGCTTTGTAGATAGTAACACTACTATCAGCGTCCGTCTTCCTCTTGAAGATCCATTTATTCTCAATTGTTTGCCGATCTTCGGGCAAGTCAACCAAAGTCCAAACTTTGTTCTCATACATGGATCATATCTCAGATTTCATGGCCTCAAACCATTTCGCGGAATCTGGGCTCATCATCGCTTCCTCATAGTTCGTAGGTTCGTCATGGTCAAGTAACATGACCTCCAGAACAGGATTACCGTACCACTCTGGTGCGGATCTCACTCTGGTTTACCTACAAGATTCGGTAGTAACTTGATCTGAAGTTACATGATCATCATCATTAGCTTCCTCACTAATTGGTGTAGTAGTCACAAGAACAGATTTTTGTGATGAACTACTTTCCAATAAGGGAGAAGGTACAATTACCTTATCAAGTTTTCTACTTTCCTCCCACTCACTTCTTTCGAGAGAAACTCCTTCTCTGGAAAGGATCCATTCTTAGCAACGAATGTCTTGCCTTCAGATCTGTGATAGAAGGTGTACCCAACAGTTTCCTTTGGGTATCCTATGAAGACATATTTCTCCGATTTGGTTTTGAGCTTATCAGGATGAAACCTTTTCATATAAGCATCACAATCCCAAACTTTAAGAAACGACAACTTTGGTTTCTTGCCAAACCACAGTTCAGATTGTGTCGTCTCAACGGACTTAGATGGTGCCCTTTTAAACGTGAATGCAGCTGTCTTTAATGCATAACCCCAAAACGATAGTGGTAAATCGGTAAGAAACATCATAGGTCGCACCATATCTAATAAAGTACGGTTATGACGTTCGGACACACCATTACATTGTGGTGTTCCAGGTGGCGTGAGTAGTGAAACTATTTCACATTGTTTTTAACTGAAGACCAAACTCGTAACTCAAATATTTGTCTCCGCGATCAGATCGTAAAAACTTTATTTTCTTGTCACGTTACCGGCAAGTCTCTTTACTCGTTCCGTAATACATCAGCTCACAACTAACATCTTAGTTGCAATGCTTGCAAGGCTTATGTGATGTGCATTACCGAGAGGGCCCAGAGATACCTCTCCGACAATCGGAGTGACAAATCCTAATCTCGAAATACGCCAACCCAACATCTACCTTTGGAGACACCTGTAATGCTCCTTTATAATCACCCATTTACGTTGTGTCGTTTGGTAGCACCCAAAGTGTTCCTCCGGCAAACGGGAGTTGCATAATCTCATAGTCATAGGAACATGTATAAGTCATGAAGAAAGCAATAGCAACATACTAAACGATCGGGTGCTAAGCTAATGGAATGGGTCATGTCAATCAGATCATTCAACTAATGATGTGATCTCGTTAATCAAATAACAACTCTTTTGTCCATGGTTAGGAAACATAACCATCTTTGATTAACGAGCTAGTCAAGTAGAGGCATACTAGTGACACTCTGTTTGTCTATGTATTCACACATATATTATGTTTCCGATTAATACAATTCTAGCATGAATAATAAACATTTATCATGATATAAGGAAATAAATAATAACTTTATTATTGCCTCTAGGGCATATTTCCTGCACTACTAAATTCTCTTAGGACCTACTATATTCTCTTAGGTAAAATAGCAGAAAATAAGATAGCCCCTGACTCTCCATTATGGAGAATGGAGATTATCCTGTCTCCAATTCTTGCCTTTCGCACAATGTTGCTTCCAAGTAGCTCCCTACGACTGTCCATACATTTTTTTCATTATGTGATTTTCATGTCTCCATCTCTTTTAGAAATCCGATATGGACATGTGAGATTCGTAGGACGACTTGGCTGTATGTTCAAAACATTAAGGCGACCTTTCTGATACATCAGATGAGGCACACAATCATCCGGGATTTTCTATTGAAAAACAAAGTAATAACTTCGTAGTTAACAATGTAGTTAAGTTTTAAAAGAATTTATGCAAAAGATGCACGGATGTCGTAATAGTAAAAAAATCTTACCATGGCATCTCCATGGATGTTACGGTAGTTCAACACGTGCAATAGTGGCACGTATTGACCATAATGTGGAGGAGTTTTATTATAGATATTGTAATTCTCAAGGTCAGTACAAAATGCGACCAGATGATTTTTCTCCTTATTAGTTAACTCAGAGCCATCGGTGTAATAGGTTCTGTCTACCATGTTCCGCACATTGTTTGAACAATGAAAATAAGTTGTCAATGGAAATAAGCTGTCAACTATTTTCAAATGAACAATATAAATTAGTTAAAAACTATGTTTGAGAAACTCACATAGCGCTAGAATTGGAAGCGTATCAACAAGGACCCAAATGCCCAAATTATCTTGGTCGATGTCAGGATCACCCAGATCCATGGTGACAATAATATACCCTCTTGAAAATCATACATCTTGCAAAGTGCTTCCCAACCCGGGCAACCAAAATGGGATACGCTCTTAGAATTGTATATATTTACCTCAAAATCCATACCATGATGGGTCCTTAGGTTAATTTTCTTTGTTTCATTCCTCTCATGATCTTCAAAACCCATCCTCTCCAAGACATAGTGTCTTACATGGCATGGGATAAGCTAGTCGAATTGTAAAAGATAAAAATTACACGTTGAACTAGTACAAGTCGAGCAATTACGAAAAAACAGTTTTCGTCGTAGCTTACCGTATCACAATCGAAGGCCTCCTCGAGCTTAATGCTGAAGTGCCGATCTTCGTCCAGGTGAGGCCAGTCGCAGAAACCCCGGTTGTCGTGGCACCAGGAGCACTCCCCCGGGAGACTTTCTTCGTCCGAGTACGACATTTCCTATGTTCATAATTCAAATGTTAAACTTGTACAATTAAATATATGTACTATAAAAATTAAATTAGATCATTATTATTCATCACGGGTTGACTATCGGTCTGCCGAGTCTATATGGTGGAGACTCACCCTCACTGATTCCTACTCTCTGACATCTGCGACCGTCGGTGATGGTCGTTACTCCTTCTTTCCCTAGTGCATAACAAAGGTCTAGCACAAGGAAAAGAAGGAGAAACGACCCCCACAACAACAGTCGGGATTCTTCGTCCTCTCTCATATATGGTGGATACACTCCCTCGCTTATTTTTCGACCTTCGGTGATGGAGCCTCGGCAGACATAATGTCAACCCGAAATGTCGTTAAAACAATTTTCTAGAAAATCCAGCCACTCAATATTTCCTAAATATTCTACCACAAGTCATGCCAAAATTCACGAAAAATTCCGGCATGACCTTTCCTAAACAGGACATATCGAGCGCCTGAAATTTGCCGGAACAGAAATTAATCAACACTCCGGCATAACATAGGCCACTCGGAGGTGTAACATGAACATGACCGGCACTTGGGCAACCACATATCCTATTTGAGGAAGACAAGATATACATGTTTTTATCTACATCATATCATATAGGACTTATATTGACATGGAGATTTGGCTGGTCTCACCCCGAGGTCAGAGGGGGGCGGTGAAGGGGACGACGACGGGGATGATGGAGGGGCTCCTTGATTTCTGCAAAAACAAAAACCCTATAAATAAAGCCCTAGTGAACGACATCGATGTGGGAATAAATGCTTAAACTAAAAAAATATCAACAAATGTGACATGTTCAACTAGTTATATTAATTCAGATAGTTCTTACTAAATATAAACTTACTATAAATAGAATAAACTAAAAATAAACTAGTTCAACTAGTTATATTAATTTTCTTACTCAAAATACATTAGTTCTATTAATTCAACTAATTCAACTAGTTTATTAATTAACTTACTAAACTAGTTCAACTAAAACTAAACTAGTTCGACTAGTTTATTAATTTACTTACTAATTATTTTAAACACTTACTAAAATTAGTAAAAAAACTACATTATACAATAGTAAAAAACATGTACTATTAACCATACTGCCCTAGTTAACTAGTACCATCACTAATACTAATTAACATCTACTACTACTAAAAATCATTATCTATGAACCCTAAATTAACATCTACTACTACTACAAAACATCTACTAACTAAGCAGAGAGAGAGGGGGTGGGGTAGGGGTGGGGGGCTTACAGATAGGGGAGAGATGGTGGCTAGGAGGTGCTCGGCGACGAAGGGAGGGGCAGCAAGGGCGGGCTCCGGATCGGGAGGCGCGGTCCTGGGTGGGCTCGGGCGGCGGCAGTGAGGTCGAGGGGGGTGACGGTGAGGTCGAGAGCGGCGGAGGGCGGTGGCGGTGAGGTTGAGGGCGGCCTCGGGTGGCGACGGGCGGCAGCGGTGAGGTTGAGGGCGGCCTCAGGTGGCAGCGGTGAGGGCAGGCTCGGGCTTGGGTGGCGGCAACAGAGGAGTAGGGGAACATGGGGGAAAGGAGGACTTAGCAAAAATTTGAGCCTGCGCGCGGGTGGTTAAGTCGAACTAGCAGTAGCGCTCTTAAGTAAACGCGCTATAGCTAATTAGCTATAGCGCGTTTTAGGAAAAAACGCTACTACTAAATGAAGCAGTTATTTTGTGAAGATTCAAAAATATACATTGGTCATCATTGATCTTTTTGTGTAGAATCTAAATAGTCAACATGAATCTTCACCATACCTGTATAGGCACAGGCGAAGATTCATATTGCAGCCAAAAATCCTACACATATAGTTCAATGAAGACCAAGTGCTCGAGATAGTTTGAGAAGTAACATATTTCAGGTGGTAAACATCTTGTTCGCTTAGCAGTATGGGACTAAACTTAATTAGTTGCGGTGATACTTAACAACAACGTGTTTTAAAGAAAAACGCTGCTACTGAGTACTTTAGCAGTAGCGCGTCCAGGAGAAGGGCGCTACTACTATATCTAGCCTGGGGAAACGCCGTGGCAATTATAGTAGTAGCGCTTGTTTGACCTAGAGCGCTACTACTATCGGGATGTTAGTAGCACGGTTTCCTGGAGATCACTACTGCTAATTAGCAGTAGCGTTTGTTTGAAACCACGCTGCTGCTAAGATTCTGTGTATAAGGTTTTCCCCAGTAGTGGCACGTTTATCTGGAGATAGAACCAAAAAGAATTTATTCCCTTTATCTTTGGAGGGAAATGCCTTGACATGGTATAGGTTATGCTATGATACTGATACAAGGCATTGGAACCGGTTGAAATTCGAATTCCATCGGAAATTTTATCCTATGCATTTGGTTCATCAAGATCGGAACTATATCTATAATTTTTGGCCTCGTGAAGGAGAAAGTATCGCTCAAGCTTGGGGGAGCTTAAGTATACGCATCACGCATGCCCTAGTCATGATCTCTCAAGAGAAATAATTCTTCAAAACTTTTATGCTCGGCTTTCTCATAATGATCGAAATATATACGCTTGATTCTTCTTCAACCGGCTCTTTTATGAAGAATACGATCGAATTCAGATGGGGTATTCTTGAGAATATTAAGCGCAACTATGAGAATTGGGAGACCAATAGAGGTAATGAGTTAGGTATAAATCCTAAGTTTGATTGTGTTAAATCTTTTATGGAAACCGATGCTTTTCACAAGTTTAGCACTAAGTATGGACTTGACTCTGAGATAGTAGCTTCTTTTTATGAATCATTTGCTACACATGTGGATCTTCCTAAGGAAAAATAGTTCAAATACCATCCTCCTTTAGTATTAAGGAAGAACCCCGAGAACTCAAGAAGGAGAAAACTATTGTTTACAATGTTAATCCAGTTGTTCCTACTACTTATTTTGAGAAGCCTCCTTTTCCTGCTAGAATTAAAGAGCATTGTAGAGTTTCTTCTGTTATTAGAAAAAGTCATGTTAGAATTTCTGCACCTCCTAAGCAAATTAATGTTGAACCTAGCATTGCTTTAGTTAAAGATCTTTTAGTTGATGAATTAGATGAACATGTTATTTCTTTTTGAGCGAATGCGTCTAGAATTGCTAGTCCAGAGACTAAGAATAAAAATAGACCCGTAGTTGCCATGCCTATTATTTCTGTGAAAATTGGAGATCATTGCTGTCATGGTTTATGTGATGTGGGTGCTAGCATAAGTGCTATTCCTTTATTTTATATCAAGAAGTCATGAATGATATTGCACCCGCTGAGATTGAAGATATTGATGTCACAATTAAGCTCACTGATAGAAATACTATTTCTCCACTTGGAATTGTCAGTGATGTTGATGTCTTACATGGTAAGATCAAATACCCTACTAATTTTCTCGTACTTGGTTCTCGACAAAATAGTTTTTGTCCGATCATATTTGGTGGACATTTCTTGAATACTGTTAATGCTAAGATTGATTGTGCCAAAGAAATTGTTAATGTCAACTTTGGTGGTGTGTCTCGTGATTTTAATTTCTCTCTGTTTCATAGACAACCACATGATATAGAATTGCCTAGCAAAGATTAAATTGTTAGCCTTGCTGCCATTGTTGTGCCTCCTACTGAACCTTTAGAATAATATTTGCTTGATCTTGAGATTGATTTAAACATGAATGAAAGTAATGAAATAGATGAAATTTTCTTTAAGTAGCCACCTATCCTTAAGCATAATTTGCCTGTTGAAACTCTTGGAGGTTCTCCTCCACCTAGGAGTGATCCTGTTTTTCAATTGAAGCAATTGCCTAATACTCTGAAGTATGCCTATCTTGATGAAAAGAAAATATATCCTATTATTATCAGTGCTAACCTTTCAACACACAAAGTTAAAAGATTATTAAAAGTCTTAAAGAAGCATCGTACTGCTATTGGGTATACTCTGGATGATCTCAAGGGCATTAGTCCCACTCTATGTCAGCACAAGATTAATATGGAGCCAGATGCTAAACCCGTTGTTGATCATCAACGTTGATTCAATCCAAAAATGAAGGAAGTGGAAGAATTGAGATATTAAAGCTTCCGGGAGTAGGTATTATCTATCCCATAGCTTATAGTAGATGGGTAAGTCCAGTTCATTGTGTGCCTAAAAAGGTGTTGGGGAACGTAGTATTTCAAAAAGTTCCTACAATCACGCAAGATCTATCTAGGAGAGCATAGCAACGAGAGGGGAGAGTGTGTCTATGTACACTCGTACACCAAAAGTGGAAGCGTTATAACAACGCGGTTGACGTAGTCGTACTCTTCGCGATCCGATCACGATCCAACCGATCTAGTACTGAACGTACGACACCTCCGAGTTCTGCACATGTTCAGCTCGGTGACCTCCCGCGAACTCTTGATCCAGCAAGGTGTCAGGGATGTGATGAGTTCCATGAGCATGATGGCTAGGTGATGTTGATGGTGATGTGATCCACTTAGGGCTTCGCCTAAGCACCGTGAAGATATGACTGTGGGTGTATATCGTGGAGGGGGGCACCACACACGGCTAAGACAATGCCTATTGTGCCTTTGGGGTGCCCCTGCCTCTGTTTATAAAGGTGGGAGAGGGAGACGCAGCCGGCCCTAGGAGGCGCGCCAAGGTGTGGGAGTCCTAGTAGGACTCCCTAGTCCTAGTAGGATTCCACCTCCCATACGGAGTAGGAAAGGGAGAAGGGAAGAGGGAGAAGGAAAGGCAGGCACATCCCCCTTTCCTAGTCCTATTCGGCCACCTGCCCTTTAGGGGGCGCACCATCCCGTTATGGGCTGGTGTGCCTCCCTCTTATGTCCCATAAGGCCCATAACTTCTCCCGGGGGGTTCCGGTAACCTCACGGTACTCCGAAAATTACCTGGAAAGATCCGGAATTCTTCCGGTGTCCGAATAACATCGTCCAATATATGAATCTTTACCTCTCTACCATTTAGAGACTCCTCGTCATGTCCGTGATCTCATCCGAGACTCTGAACAACATTCGGTTACCATTCACATAACTCATACAACATTAAATCGTCATCAAACGTTAAGCGTGCGGAGCCTACGGGTTCGGGAATGATGTAGACATGACCGAGACAACTCTCCGGTCAATAACCAATAGCGGAACCTGGATGCCCATATTGGTTCCTACATATTCCACGAAGATCTTTTTGGTTGAACCGTTATGACGACATACGTAATCCCCTTTGTCTGTCGGTATGTTACTTGCCCGAGATTCGATCGTCGGTATTCCCAATACCTAGTTCAATCTTGTTACTGGCAAGTCTCTTTACTCGTTCCGTAATTCATCATTTGTTTGACTAACTACTTAGTCTTTTGCTTCCAAGGCTTTTTATGATGTGTATAACTGAGAGGGCCCAGAGATACCACTCCGACAATCGGAGTGACTGAGGGTGTCCTGGATTAGGGGGTCCTCGGGTGTCTGGACTATGTGGCCTGGGCCAGAATGATAGGTCGAGAAGATACAAGATCCAAGAATTGTTCCCGTATCCGGATAGAACTCCCCTTGGTGTGGATGGCAAGAATATTGTGCGGATATATAGTTTCCTTCCTTGTGAACCGACTCTGTATCTAGCCTAGCCCCTCCGATGTCTATATAAACAAGGGGGTATAGTCCTTAGGGACGATCAGAATACTTGTAGGATGGACTTTTAGGGTTTAGCCATTACGATCACATGGTAGATCAACTCTTGTAACCCCTATACACATCCAATATAATCAAGCAGGATGTAGGGTTTTACCTCCATCAAGAGCTCCCGAACCTGGTTAAAGATTGTGTCCCTGTCTCCTGTTACCATCGATCCTTAGACGCATAGTTCGGGACCTCCTACCCAAGATCACCGGTTTTGACACCGACATTGGTGCTTTCATTAGAGTTCCTCTGTGCCATCGAGAACAGGATCTGATGGCCCCCATGATCATCAACAGCGACGTTGTCTCCAGAGAAGATTTCCCTCCTGGGCATCTCTTCGTCTTTGGCGGTTTTGTTCTGCACACCAATTCGATTGGCCGCATTGAGCAGATCGACAGCTATGCCCCTGGTCGTCAGATCAGGTTTGGAAATTTAAGCTAAGCCGCGGATATCCGAGGAGACTTGATTTTTGAATGATTCGTGGCCCCGACCCCCCTCAACTTGCAAGAGGGAGACTTTTCGGATTCGCCGTCAGGCTCCGTACAGGAATCGGCCATGATCCCTGTTTCGGACATAAATTCGGAGGAGGTCGTTGTGTCCGAAGATGGAGCCCTAAAGCCCACCAGACAGTCCCTAATCGTGGAGCCCTCTGCCATAGAACCAGAGGCCACTGTGGGCTCGGTGAGCCTAGAGTCAAACAGGACCTCCTCTGTCATCGGAGAGCCGAACTCACCCCTGGGCGGCAGCCCCAAACTCCCGGGGTCCATAGATGATGGACCGGATCCGGTTACCTTCGCCGCATCTAGCCCCGCGAACCCCCGATCCCCGGTTCGGCCTTCGCTCTTTGAAGAGGCCATGGACTTTATGCGACCTCTCGCTATTATGGAGATCTCTTCTCTGAACTATGTTTTGCCCGACCTCGAGGCCGAACTCAGGGAATTTTGCATCCCACCCACCGCCCATATGGTAGCTACGGTCGAGGATTTAACCGACCTATTGTATTACGCTTCCGAAGACATCGATGGTTTAGACGCCGATGCTGAAGCAGAGCCAGATCACCACCCTCCAGTCACTAGCCAGTGGACTGCCACCTCCACATACGATGTGTATATGGTGGATACTCCCAAAAAGAATGACGACGACCTAGAGGATCCCCTGTGTACAAACCCGTCGAGGAAAAAACCAAGCGTTGTGTCAACGCCGCTGCTCACAATCACGGCGAGGGAAGGACAACAATACCGGCACCAGAGATACTGACAGTCCAGAAAACACCAATGACCAAGATAACCCCATTGAGCCTGACATAGAGCAGGAGTATTTGGAGGACGGAGAAGTCAATCCGGATGCACCTACCGGGAACAAGGACTCTGAGGACATCAACTATATGCTTCCCTCCAAAGATGAGGCCACCTTCGATACCGAGGACTTCATCATACCCAAAGACCCTCTCGAGCATGATCGCTTCAAGCAAGAGCTCATCGCAACTACAAGGAGCAGCAGCTTCAAGCCAAACGGAATATGCTCAATGACAGGTGGACCCAATTCCTCGTCGCCAAAGAACAAGGCCTTGCGTGACCAACAAAGAGCTATCCTAAATGTCGGCTCCTTCCACAATTTGACGACGAGGCCCTTGAGCAAATACCGTCAAGATACAATGCGGCTGATAAACCAGACTGCCCGCCCCGGGGGCATGATAGACTAGCTAATTACGCCAAACAAAAGCCTACCCCCCTCGGCGTCAAGGCGGAAAGGCACCAACTTTGGGCTACACATATGATCTGCGTCAGGACCTGGACAATAGAGCCAGACAGACCAGATCAATCTACGGGTCAAGGGGACGCACCCCAACAAGGGACGACGGCTATCAAGCCTGGCGCGTCCAACCCGACCGCGCAAGGATCGGCAGCCGGACACAATTACCGTCTGAGCCCCGCCACAACGTTGCCCGATACAGAGGCGCCACTCACCCCTTGTGCTTTACCGATGAGGTAATGCAGCATCAATTCCTAGAAGGGTTTAAACCCGTAAACATCGAGTCGTATAACGACATGACTGATCCCGCGGTGTGGATTGAAGATTTCCTTCTCCATATTCACATGGCCCGCGGCGACGATCTGCACACCATCAAGTACCTCCCCCTAAAATGAAACGGGCCAGCTCGGCACTGGTTAAACAGACTCCCAGAGAACTCCATTAGAAACTGGGAATACTTGGAACATGCCTTTCTTGACAACTTCCAAGGTACCTATGTTCGGTCGCCGGATGCCGATGACCTTAGTCATATAGTCCAGTAGCCCAGAGAGTCAGCCCGAAAACTTTGTACTAGGCTCTTGCTAAAAAAGAGCCAAATCAAAGACTGTCCGGAGGACGAGGCCTTAGCAACCTTTAAACACGGCATCCAGGATGAGTGGCTTGCCCGACATGTAGGCTAGGAAAAGCCAAAAACTATGGCAGCCCTCACAGCACTGATGACCCGCTTCTACGCGGGAGAAGATAGCTGGCTAGCTCATAGAAGCAATAGCGCCAGTGACCCTAGCACTTCGGAACCCAGGGATGGCAATGGTAAGCCACGGCGCAACAAGCATAAGCGCCGAAACAACACCGAAGAAGCCAAAGACACAACAGTCAATGCTGGATTCATCGAACAGGCCGGTAAAATGTTGGGTTTTCAAACAGGCCAGTAAAATGAACACCGAACACAAGGGGAAAGAGCCACCAAGCAAGAACGATGAGGATCCTTGCCCCAAAAAGACAGGGGGTCAGAAGCAATTCCCCCCAGAGATAAAAATAGTGAACATGATATATGTCACGCATATCCCTAAACGGGAGCGCAAACACGCATTAAGGGACGTCTATGTCGTCACGGAGGTTTGGCAACTCTGGTCCTCGACCCAATAGTTTATGGATACCACCTCACTAGAGTCCTCATGGACGGTGGTAGAAGTCTCAACCTAATCTACCAGGACACTGTCTGGAAAATGGGCATAGACCCATAACGAATCAAGCCTAGAAGCAACACCTTTAAAGGGCTGATACCAGGTGTCGAAGCCCGGTGCACGGGCTCTATAACATTGGAAGTGGTCTTTGGCTCGCCGGACAACCTCCGAAGCGAAGACTTGATCTTCGATATCGTCCCCTTCCGCAGTGGCTATCGCGCCCTGCTCGGACATACGACATTTGCCCGTTTCAATGATGTCCTATGCTTACTTAAAGCTTAAAATGCCCAGACCACGTGGTGTCAACACCATCAATGGAAATACGGAGCGCTCCCTCCGGGCCGAGGAGCATACTGCGGCCCTTCAAGCCGAAGTACAAAGCGGCACTCTTAAGCCGAATACTTCATCGGCCGTCAAGGCCCCGGATTCTGCTAAACAAACCCGGACTGTTCCGATGAACAATAGCTCGGTTCATCCAGAGCTAGATTATCAGTTCGGCCTTCGCCGATTGCCCCAAATTATCGCGGCCTATGTTCCGCGCATGCATAACTTCGCACTAAAAATACCATGGGCAGCGCCGAACGCAAGCGGAAAACATGGTATGTAGTTTGGCTGGACCCTATTAGACCTTACTATTCACTTTCTTATATTTCAGGTTCTCAAGCCCCTAGTCTATGAATCCTCTCGAAGGACCCCTCTCAAGGCAACAACAGGGCAGACGTGCGGCAAGTCATCGAAAGGATCCATGAAAGAAGCGTTACTCTCCTTTTTGGGACTTGTTTTCTGGCTTTCCTTTGTCTTTGAGTTATCAGCATATAACGCCGCTTTAAATTTTGATTGGTTTAAATCTATACACAAGCGTTTTGACGTATGCGACAATATTTAATGGAAGAAGTTTTCCTTCGTCGGTACTATTTTTTGACACTGCTTTGTTTTTATGTCATTTCGACAACTGTAATCTGGCAAAGTTTACACCTGCCAGGGGCTTCCTATATGCCCTCACACGTTTTAAAAGTCCGAACACTCTCTGAGTGATAGTTCGGCGTCCTGAATATTGCATTATATGCATTTGCTCCGAATCATGTCTTTCGTCAATAGTTGGGTTGCCCGGGTCCTGTGCTTGCCGCCTTATGTTCAGCTTGGCCGGCTAAGGTAGTAAAGGGAGAACTCCTGCAACTGTGTTTCCAGTTCGTCCGGTCAAACGACCTCAGCAAAGAAAGCCGAAAACTGACTGTCATGATGAGGCAAGAGCCAGTCAGCTATTCGGCAACCTATCCGGAATCCTTAACGGTTCCTTCCATTTTATATGAGGGGCTATTTATTCCAGCCATGCGTTCAAAGGCAATCCTATTTGGACAACCGCATACGCACCAGGGGCTACTTCCTAGTCCGCTATTTATGACTCCCACGGCTAAGTGAAAGTGCTAAAGCCATATAGTCCGGTTGTGTCGTTCGTTGCACAACTCGCCTCCTTCATGGACAAAGATGTTGGGTTAAGAGCAAGTGTGCGTGGTACCGAACACCTCTAGGTTATTCACTAGGGGGATGAAGCCAAAGACTGGAAAAACTTTTAGGAATTTAAACTTGCCAGATAAGGAGGATTCGAATTTCCGGATCATACTTAAACAAACAACAAAAGACTTGGTTTATATTACAGGCATCGGATACAGCTCAGACAAATCTGATCAAATATAATGTCCTTTGAGCACTGTCCCTCCACTATCCTGGCACCTTCAAGAATGTTGTCAAAGTATCGCTCTGGCGTGCGATGGCTCTTGCCAGCGGGCGGACCCTTGACGACAATTCCTTCCGCCTGCACGCTCGCCCATTGCATCTTGATGCAGGTGAAATCCATCCGCGCACCTTCGATACAAGCAGAGCGCTTCATAGTTCCTATTCGGGGGAGTGCATCGACGAGCCACTTCACCAGGCCGAAGAAGCTACCCTTTATGGGTTCGGCTGGCCACAAGCAGACTATGACGTCCTTCATGGCCGCACCAGACAACCGTTGTAGCTCAGCAAGCTGTTTCATCTGGTTGTTCAGTAGCACCGATTGCTTGGACGCCACGAACTGTGACCAGAATAGTTTCTTTGTGGAATGCCCCTCCCGGGCCCAGAAGAATTGCACCCCATCATCCACACTCTTCAGAAGATCGGCAAAGGCATCTGGAGAACTTCACAGGCGAGTAAGCAGGGCATACTTGCGTCCACCAAATTCACTCTTCAAGAGAAAGGTCTTAGCAGCTGCTATTTGCCTCGCCTGCCGGATCTCCTCCTGAGCGGCTCAAGCTTGGGATCGCGCCTCTTGAGCGTCCTTGATGGCCTTGGAGAGTTCGGCCTCCTCGGCCTTATTTTTATCCTCAAGGACCTCGTCCTTAGTGGCGGCATTCTTGAGCTCCTGCTCCATTTCGGTCACCCGCACCTCGTACTTGCGGTGGGTAACCTGTTCGGACTCTAGTTCTGCAGCCACCTTATCAGCGGCCGCTTTGTCTGCCCTAGCCTGCACTTGGGCTTGGGCTAGGGCAGTCTTGGGGGCCTCGACCTCAGCCGAGTTACCTGCACTCATTCAAATATTGCAGTATATGAGCTTAAACTCAGAATTGGTATTCACATTATAAGAGTA